>NC_142598.1:29281625-29615375 GCF_965207765.1 Zootoca vivipara
AAATATACTTCTTCTTAATTGTATTTCAGTTCAACAATTACTTTGATAAAATACATACAGTCATAACTCGGCTTAAGTACGTCTCGGTTTGAGTACTTTCAGTTTAAGTACTCCGCGGACCGTCTGGAACCGATTAATCCACTTTCCAATACTCTCAATGGGAAAGTTCGCTTCAGGTTAAGTATGCTTCGGGTTAAGTACAGACTTCCAGAACCAATTGTGTACTTAAACCGAGGTACCACTGTATTTTGTTATGTGCAAATGGCTTTAGATACCTATTAGGTCCATAATTTCACATATATCATATATTCAACACAAAAAATAGTGACCATTTGTTGTTGACAAAGGACAGCTGGACATAGAAAGGGCCCAATTCCCTTCATTAGCTTAGTGCCTCATCAAACCTAAATCCGGCCCTGGTACCAGTGACCCTCCACATCAGGGGCCAGCAACGTTTTCAGGTCCATTAGCACTTTTGTATTTCAGAGCAAGAGCTGTGAGCCCAATCTCCACCACTCATGCTCTCTCCCCTACTGAATCATCCCCCACCCTATGACAAAGGAAGAGTAAGCATGTGCACACACTTCACTTTTCACAGTCATTGGGGGTAAGAGTCAGTTCTGCTAGAATCTGAACCTTGAAAAACACACAGAGAAGTGCTACTCAATGGAGTTTTACTCAGGGTTTGGCCAACTGAAATGAATGGGTCTTAATTTCAGTAGGTTTACTCTGAGTTGGCCATCTCTCAAAAAGAGGAGTGGGGAAGATTGCTGCTCTTCCACCTTTCTTTTCCAGCTTTATGAAAGGCTGGGACGCAGGTGGTGCTGTGGTCTAAATCACTGAGCCTCTTGGGCTTGCTGATCAGAAGGTCAGCAGTTTGAATCCACATGACGGGGTAAGCTCCCATTGCTCTGTCCCAGCTTCTGCCAACCTAGCAGTTCGAAAACATGCCAGTGCAAGTAGATAAATAGGTACCTCTGTGGTGGGAAGGTAAACGGCATTTCCGTGTGTTCTGGTTTCTGTCATGGTGTTCTGTTGCAACAGAAGTGGTTTAGTCATGCTGGCCACATGGCCCGGAAAGCTGTCTGTGGACAAACACCGGTTCCCTTGGCCTAAAAGTGAAACGAGTGCTGCAAAGGACTGGACTTATCCATCCAGGGGTCCTTTACCTTTACCTTTTACCTATGTTTCCAAGGAGAATGCAGCCACATCCCGGGAAATGGCTGCTCACTCTCTACCTTAGAACAAATCTTTACCACCAGGTGCCATAGAAAAGCACTAGACATATCAAGAGATCCAACGCACCCTGGTCACCATTTGTTTCAGCTCCTGCCATCGGGACAGAGATATAGAACTATGCAGGCAAGAACGAGCCGTCTCAGGAACAGTTTCTTCTCTAGAGCAATTTTGGCCTTAAATGGAAAGCCTGGACTTTGAAGTCATCTTATTTTACTTGTTATTTGTATTATATTTACTGTTTTTAATTAGGTTTTGTAATTTTGGATTATGCGGAATGCTTTATCTGAGTGGATGTAGCAACTGAGTAATTTCGTTGTTCCAGCAAGGGGACAATGACAATAAAGATATCTTAAATCTTAAATCTTAAATGGACTATTGTCCTTATTTTGTTGTAAAATATCACCACAGAGTGCCCTAAAAACCCACAACTCCCCTTTTCATTTTGATGCAAATTCCCCAAAGCTCAGCAGGTGAAGTATTATGGCGTGTTTTAAAAACACCACCTCATTAAAGTCGGAGACATTCTAAGGCCTTAAAAAATCATAACCAACATGTACTGCTGTCTTTCCTAACCTGGTGCCATCCTGGTCCTGTTGGGACCAACCCAACCCAACCCAAACGATCCCTGCCCATTGGACATGCTGACTGGGGCTGATGGGAACTGTATGGAGGGCACCAGCTTGGGGAAGGCAAATGTAGAGCTTTGTTTCTTTCCCCATAAATCTTCTATGGAAGAGTTTAACATCATTGTACTATTGTACTTGAACAGTGTATTTAGTGATCCAGAAACTCTTGTCATTGTATACTGGGCACAGTTCCCCTAACAGTTATCTGTCTGTATATTTTGCTGACTGCAGCAATGATAAATATTTCATCATATTTTATTCCTGCACAATAAATTCCCTCTCGGTGAAATTAGTTCCTATAATTAAGTCTTTGAACAAAGCTGAGGTGTACTGAAATATAGTTAAGATGATGCTGGGATATAAGCAAAAGAAAGACACCATGAGCAATAAAAAAGTAAGTATGGAGTTATGGAGTAAGTAGCCCTTCCAGCTGTGAGACTGAGCTTAGAAATTAAAAGAGTAGCTATGGCTGAGCAGGCAAAAAGATTCAGTTTAGATGAAACTGGTCCATTAATTAATATAATATAGTTAAAGTGTCCTTTCCCAAAAGACTGCATCCACCACACTCACACACGGCAATCGCATACCCTCCAATATTTCTCCAATGAAAATTGTTGTTTAGTCGTTTAGTTGTGTCCGACTCTTTGTGACGCCATGGACCAGAGCATGCCAGGCACTCCTGTCTTCCACTGCCTCCTGCAGTTTGGTCAGACTCACGTTGGTAGCTTCGAGAACACTGTCCAACCATCTTGTCCTCTGTCGTCCCCTTCTCCTTGTAACCTCAATCTGGCATGCTTTCCAGCTGCTAGGTCAGCAGGAGCTGGGACAGAGCAACGGGATCTCACCCCCATTGAGGGGATTCGAACCGCTGGCCTTCTGATCAGCAAGCCCAAGAGGCTCAATGGTTTAGACCACAGTGCCACCTGCTCCCAAAAATGTTACCTTAAATTTTACTAATAGCAGCAGCAATGAAGGCACTGACATCAGCTGTTGTCATATGAATTGTAGTCCTCCCCATAGGTGCCAACTCCCAGATTGAAAAATCCGGGATCGGCACTGGAAGTCGCACTGCGGCCATTTTGGAACTGGGCAGAGCAGCACCGGAAGTCGCTTCTACGCATGCGCTGCCCATTTCCAAAATGGCCACAGCGCCAGGAATCGCTTCTGCGCATGTCCAGAGACGCCAGACATGCGCAGAAGGAGCCTCCCCGGGCCGGTAAGAATCCGGGGGATTTACGGGTTGTTGTTTTTAAAAAAAATCGGGCTACCAGTGGGAAACGGCTGGAAAAACGGGGGTTTCCTGGGGAATACGGGAGACTTACTTAGCAGCTATGGTCCTCCCTCCCCATTTCTGTGGGCAAACTATTTTTGTGTCATGTCCATTCTTTTCTCATTTCACTTATTCTTTGAGAGTAACTCAGCAATTGCAGAATTTACTGTGATGAGTACTTGATGAAGACAGACCATTTTCAAAGAGACTACTGTAATTCTGGTAAAGAAGGAGGGGGCGGGCCATAAAGACGTCAGCAAGATGACAAAAGCATGGCATATCATATGTACAGTGTACTTTGTTGCGAGTGAAGCATGAAGGAAAGTCAAAGGCAGACTTCATTATTTCAGTAAGTCCCACAATCTAAAATGTGTCACTATTTGTGACAGCAAATTGAAGTGCTCTGAGGAAGTTCTCAAAAGGAGAGATGACAGAATCACAAAGTTGCATTTGTATCTAATGTAAAAAGAACTACAGAAGGGATCATTAAAATGAAACTCTTCATGTAGCTGCATAATAGATGTAAAACACACTTTTTCCAGAGGAAAGGGTACTATCTCATTTGAAATTTAAATGCAGGAAATGACAAAGCAATGCCAATTACTTTTGGATAATAGCCTTCTGCACTGCAGAGTCAAAATGGACATTTGCAGTGCCCTTTTGTATTCGGGGAGCTCCTTTGATTCACGCAACGTGGATTTGATTACTAAATTAATACAATTTATCATATTTTATCAAATTTAGGCCATATACGGTTGCCCAATAAATGGTTTCTTCTGATTACACAAACTGCCTTTGTTGCAAAAGGTTACGGCTTTTACAAAGAGCTACACGGCAGAGTTACAATATATTCAGATCAAAAGGGTTCCCAGCTAATCAAGGCTTGGGCACTTGGAAGTGTTGCCATTTGCTGTTCTGTCAGTGTCATCAATAGAGACCAGCATCTTGCAATCAAGTTTTAAATCTAGGCCAAACCTAATCCTCCATTATCTCACAAGGGTTTGGCGGCTTTCGTCATTTGATTTCGTGTGGCATTATTTTTAACCCACCCTAGGACCAAAGGTAAGGTAAAGGCAAAGGAACCCTGGACAGTTAAGTCCAGTCAAACTTGACTATGGGGTGCGGCGCTCATATCACTTTTCAGGCCAAGGGAGCAGGCCTTTGTCCACAGACAGCTTTCTCATCAAACACATTCTCTCAGTAGTCACGTCATTTACTTTCATAGAATAGAGTCATAGAATTACAAAGCTGGAAGGGTCCACGAGGGTCATCAAATCCAACCCCCTGCAAGGCAGGAATCTTTCACCCAATGGGGATTCGAACCCATGACCCTGAGATTACTTTTACTTTCAAGGAAATAAACAACTACTGTATTTAACTTTTGGAAGACATCCGAAGGTAGTGTTGTATAGGGAAGTTTTTTATGTTTGATGTCTTACTGTGTTTCAATCTGTTGGAAGCCCCCCAGAGTGGCTAGGAGAACCCAGTCAGATGGGTAATAAACAAACAAACAAACAAACAAACAAACAAACAAATAAATAAATAAATAAATAAATATTAAGCATTTTTATCATGCATAGGGTCTTTTCAAGCTCCTCCCTCCCCTTATGTTCTATGTTGCTTTCACACAGAAATGCTAGATGAGGGCTTAAAGGCAAAAATAAATAAATAAATAAATAAATCTTTAAGAAGTACCTGCTTAATTGATAATGAAACACATTCACACCATGACACATATTCAATTGAAATAAAGCGAAAATGGTGGGCAGAAGATTTGAATTAAAAATAAAACATTGCTATTGGTTTTAGTGTTGTATTTTATGTTGAAAACCTTTGATAAAATTTTATTTAGAACATAAAAAGGGGGAGGGGGGATAAAACATTGCATAACTAGCTGGTTGCTCTGATGGCTAGTATAGAACCAGATAATTACGCTACTACTTAAAAAAAAAAAGTTTGAGAAAGACCACACAAGCTTAATTTTCTGTGTGTGTGTGGAGGGAGGATTTTTCAAGTTTATTGTACAACAGCAGGAATGAAAAAACAAACAAAACCCATGACCTAAAAGTGCTCCTCTTGTTATATAGAAGAGTATAGTCCCTAATGGGAAATAGAGAAAGGGAAAGCAAAATCATTATCCATAGCTTATGAGTCTCATTCACCATCTCTAAAGCGTAGAGAAGATGGTTTTAGGCCATTTTCTACTGGCATAATCAATCTTAGAGGGAGGGGAGGGAGCCTGACCTCAGGTTTAGGACCAGTAGAGTCCCTTTATGCCATAGAGACTTCAGATGGATTGACTGGCCATGCTTTCCACTAGGAGAAAGGAAATTAACACTTGACACTGATTTCTCAGCAGAGGACAACGAAAGAAATGCAAGGAGCCATTGGACATTTATCTTGTTTGGAAAGGTGCGGTTCCCCGGAAAGCACAGAAGCCTGTCGTCTTCTCACTAAATGAGGAAGAACAACAGAGGTGGAAGAGTCTAACAGATGGCAGCAGACAGGCAGCTATCCTCCGCTCTTAAAATGGAGGCTGCGTTGCAACATGGCTGAAAGACAAGTGCCCGGTCCAGAAAGAAGACAGACATAGTTATAAAACTGAGAGAACAAGCCCCTTTCCAGCCCAACCCATTTAGTATATATTTGCTGGTAGCGTTTCCATTCAGAATGGAGTCTGATTCACTCTCCTTTCTTATTAATGAACCAAAGTCGTAGCGTATGCCATGCAATGTGCCGAGCAGAGGCTGATTCAGCTTGTTAAAAGAAATGCGCAGCGACTAGAGCCCCCCTCCTCCACCAAGGAAGCCAGGAGCCTTTTGCCAATCCCATTTCTCAAATGTACGCACTTCCACTTGAAAGAGCCTGCTCACTCAGCAGTACTCCAGCCAGGACGGAGAGTGCTTCTCCTCCATGGAATTCATTTAGACTGCGATTCGTGAACAAGACATGCATAGCCTCTTATTGATCAGCCTTTTCTAATGGACACTAAAAGCCCCAAAACACCCCAAAACCTCTCACCATGAGTAATGACTCAGAGGCAGTCTGTTTGGGAACAGAATATTGCCTATGTAAAAGCAGACGATGTAGTAATAATAATAAACTAATCTGTCAAAACATGATCCAAATGTAGCTCCACGCCATCTGAAAAAAACTATTTCCAACAATGTAGAGTAATGAAGTGTCTTATGGGTGAGAGACCTTTTCCTATATGTACAGAACTGAAGACAAACAAAGCTCTGAAAGACTGAATAAGACACCATCTAGTCCAATATCTCATTTCCACCAGCAGCTAACCAGGGAAGCCTAAAAGCAAAGCATGAAGGCAACTGAGCTCCCAGCAATTTATATTTAAAGGTACAGTGACTTTGAACTTGGGAGGATCCATTTAATTGTATATTTTTTAAATAAATTTTAGTAGAATTTATAAAGAATATCAAATATCTTTTTTTTAAATCCAACATTAATCTAAATAAAATAAAAACATACAGGAAAAGAAAAAAAGGAAAGGAGGAGAAAAAAGTGAGAGAAAGTGATTATAAGAGATAGAAAAGAACGTTAACGGGAAATAGAAAAGATAAATTACAAAAATTAAAGAACTTCCAATTCTCTTCATTTGTCCACTATATATAAAAACAATATTCACTTCATCCACTCCAAAATAACGCCTAACAAAAACACTTTCTATAAACCAACATTATCTTCAATCCCCAAATCCACGTCATTGTTTCATTTTCATGCAGAAAGTCTATGAGAAGTTTCCAATCTTCAGTAAATGTTAACAATGACCTTTCTCTAATTAAACATGTCAATTTTAATTATCATGGCTAATGCACTTTGATAGATCTTCTTGCAAACTGGTGTAATCCCATTTAAGACAGTGGCTCTCATAACATCCTGTAGCAGTACATTTGATAAGGTGATTGCACATCCAAACACTTTTTTAAAAAATCCATCAGGAAATGCTACAAGCTCAAAGGTCATTTGAGTTTATGTATCTTTTCCTGTATTGTGCCATTTCCATGAAGTCAATTTCAGATGCAGAAACCACACTGTGTATAGCAATCCAAACAACACAGATTTATATATATAATCATTACAGTACTGACTGTTTTCATATCAATTCTCTTTCTAATAATTCCTAGCATGGAATTTGCATTTCCCCCCACTGCAGTTGATACTTACATTGAGCTATTCACCACAAACCCATAGCCAGAATATATCTGTTTGTATCAACATAAATCACCTAACATTTAATGCTGAACTTTATTGGGCATTTTCTTGCCCATTCAGAAGAAGTCCTTTTGGTGTTGTTCACAACACACCTGAGTTTGCAACATTCTGAGTAATTTGGTGTGATCTACAGATATAGCTACAACACTGCTCACCCTTAACTTCACACTATTTATAAATAAGATAAAGTTCACCAATCATGATACACATATTTAGAGCATCCCACTGTTTTTTTCCCACACCATTACCCATTTATTCTAACCCTCTGCCTTGTTTTTTTCTAACAAGTGAAGGACCCATAAAATCTAATCCTATGAGTTTTATGTTTACTCCAAAACCTTTAGTGGAATTTTGTCAAAAGGTTTTTTTTTTTAAATGCAAGTGTATACTGTCTACTAATGTAAAGGTAAAGGGACCCCTGACCATTAGGTCCAGTCGTGACCGACTCTGGGGTTGCGCGCTCATCTCGCATTATTGGCCGAGGGAGCCGGCGTATAGCTTCCAGGTCATGTGGCCAGCATAACAAAGCTGCTTCTGGCAAACCAGAGCAGCACATAGAAACACCGTTTACCTTCCCGCTGTAGCGGTTCCTATTTATCTACTTGCACTTTGACATGCTTTCAAACTGCTAGGTTGGCAGGAGCTGGGACCAAGCAACGGGAGCTCACCCCGTCACAGGGATTCGAACCGCCGACCTTCTGATCAGCAAGCCCTAGGCTCAGTGGTTTAACCACAGCACCACCTGCGTCCCTTATACTGTCTACTAGACCTTCTCTATCTACACATCTCAAAGAGGTTGGTGAGACATGATTTATTTTATTTTATTTCTTTGCTTGTATTTATTGTTTTGCCAGAATTGTTGCTCATTTTTCCCCCCACGATTGAACTAACTGTTTCAAATATTTGATCCAAACTGCATAGTTACACACAGGAGACCAATATTACCAACTTTATATTAGCAATGTGAAATAAAGGAAGGTGGAAGCGGTTAGGTTTCTTTTAAGATATGAATCGGACAAAATTACCAAAGTCACCTCCAGACTGTATTTTGTGGGAGTGATTCAAGAGCATACTGTAAATTCAGGTTTGACAATCAGTAGATTTGTTGCCTGAATGCAACAAATCCACTTCAAAAAGTCTTTTTGTTGTTAGGAAAGTGCCTTGGAGAACAGAATGAAAGAGTGTGGGATGAACAAATGATTAACAGGAAAATTTATAAACACCTCATAAGCAAATCAGGAAGAACATTCGTCATAAACCACAGAATTGGAACAAACGGTTTTTTGGGTTTTCTACAGATTGCTGTTTATTCTGATTTCACAGTAAATAGGGGGTTTTTCTTGAGGAAAAGAGTGGGACAAAAACCAGCCAAACAGACCTGGAAAGTGTGGACCTGTGTGGCGCAAAAGGAAGTTTGGATGAACCTATAGTCTAACTTCCGCATAAGCATCATGCAAGCAAATCAAAATGAATGCTCAATAAACATGTGGTCTAGAAGAGCCCCGAGTGAATCCAAACTCTTAAAACTAAAGAAATTCAAGGCTACAGCACTCAAAAATAAGTCATTCTCTCTCCAACTTCATTTGCTAAATATAGAGCACAACAAACTACAGGCCAGTGACACAACATTTTGTAGGCCCTTTGTGTTTCTACGTATACAATAATAGTATTTTGCAAGAGAAACGCTGCCTCAGAAGAACCCATAGGATATTGCTTTAAGTTAAAAAAATCATCAAATCATTAATATGATTTAAAAATGCATGCAAAAATACATAGACACACACATTATAGCTCTACCCACATAATAGAATTCCCTCTTTTAATAGAATCATCTGAAATGAGGGGGGTGGGAGAATACAAACCCCAGAATTCTTACCATGTAAGACTGGAATCCATTGATAAAGGGGGGAAGTGTAATTCACAGCCAAGTCTCCCAGCTCCAGTGCTCACTTCACTAAAAGAAATTAAGACAATAAGTCAATAAGGATTAAAGCTGCCATTCTTATGTTCAGTTCATGGACTGCAAGAAGATCAAACCTATCCATTCTGAAGGAAATCAGCCCCGAGTGCTCACTGGAAGGACAGATCCTGAAGCTGAGGCCCCAATACTTTGGCCACCTCATGAGAAGAGAAGACTTCCTCGAAAAGACCCTGATGTTGGGAAAGATGGAGGGCACAAGGAGAAGGGGACGACAGAGGACAGATGGTTGGACAGTGTTCTCGAAGCTACCAACATGAATTTGACCAAACTCTGGGAGGTAGTGGAAGACAGGAATGCCTGGCGTGCTCTGGTCTATGGGGTCACGAAGAGTCGGACACGGCTAAACGACTAAACAACAACAAGAATGTGCATGTGCTATATATATTTTAGAGCCTCCTTTAACTGCGTTTTGATTATGGAATCCTATTATCATCTGTTTGCACCACACATGGAGAAAACGATCTAAAACGGAATCCAAAACAAATAAAGAATTGGAGAACGTGAACTGGATGCTTGGAAGGTTAATATGGGTTTGAAATAAGCCTACAAGGGGGGGGGGGCTTGCACAGATCTCACATAGGCAGGCAGTTTTTCTAGATGTGCCACATATGCATTGGTGAATCTGGTCTTGCTGAATGATGCAACGAATGGCGCCAGTGAACCGTTCTCCCATCCTGACTTTAGTACTGATGCAAATAACAAAATCCAAGGGACGTTCTTCTCTCACACACCTAGCATCATGTAAGGGATGGAGCAGCTGCTTTGGTCACTGGCCCTGGTTCCACCATCTTGTCCCCTGCACCCCTCGCAGAGCTACAGCTCCCACAGTGCCCGGGGAACAGGGTCTGACTGTACTACTCTGAACTGTAGCTTTGTGTGGGAAACAGGGGTCTCCCAAAATCTCTCAGTCGGTTAACAAACTACACTTCCGCTTGGGGCTGGTCTCGCTTCAGTGGCGAGGAATAGCCCAGAGCGGTGTGCTCTGTTCACCCACCATGCCCAGACATGGAAACACTGTTTGCAAAGCCGCTTGGGGAGGCTGCATGAGAAGGACACAACAGCCAGGGCTGGCTCAGGGAAGGTGGCATGAGCAGAGCCCCCCACAATGCTCCCAGGCCGATCGCCCCCCTGAACTCCCCCCATGCTACACCACTGGGGGAAACTATGGCTTCTTGGAGTGGCATGCTGCTGCTTTAAATGTATAGTAGTAGTAGTAGTAGTAGTAGTAGTAGTAGTAATAGAAGAGGAGTTTGGATTTGATATCCCACTTTATCACTATCCGAAGGAGTCTCAAAGCGGCTAACATTCTCCTTTCCCTTCCTCCACCACAACAAACACTCTGTGAGGTGAGTGGGACTGAGAGACTTCAAAGAAGTGTGACTCGCCCAAGGTCACCCAGCAGCTGCATGTGGAGGAGCGGAGACGCAAACCCGGTTCACCAGAGTCTACTGCTTTTAACCACTACACCACACTGGCTCTCACACAGGGACCCAAGTTTTAAGGAGGCAAAAAGAGAACTTTCTGTTTTATAGTTCTGCCAAACATAACACATATGGTAAAGTTAAAGGACCTCTGGACAGTTAACTCCAGTCAAAGGCGACTATGGGGTTGCGGGACTCATCTTGCTTTCAGGCTGAGGGAGCCAGAGTTTGTCCACAGACAGCTTTCCGAGTCATGTGGCCAGCAGGACCAAACCGCTTCTGGCACAATGGAACACCGTGACGGAAACCAGAGTGCACGGTAATGTCATTTGTCTTCCCGCAAAAAAACCAAAACAGAAATAATGGGCTAATGCTGCCAATTTCTTCAAAAGTCCAATACAAAACAAGCAGCACGCAAGGGCACAAGATTCAATCAAGTTTCAATCAAGTATTATTATTACATGCTCAGTAGCGCGGAAAACGGGACACACGGAAAACTGGATGTAGAGACACAGGGACTTTATTATATAGGATGCTATCTGCTTGACGTTTTGTTTTGGCTTCTGTGTCAGCACTTGTATATGGTTCTCTTATTGTTTTCTTTTTGGATTAATAATACTTGATTGAAACTTGATTGAATCTTGTGCCCTTGCGTGCTGCTTGTTTTGTATTGGACATTTGTCTTCCCGCAGCAGTGGTACCTATTTATTTACTTGCATTGGCATGCTTTCAAACTGCTAGGTTGGCAGAAGCTGGGGCAGAGCAATGGGAGCTCACCCTGCCATGGGTATTTGAACCGCCGACCTTCTGATCAGCAAGCCCAAGAGGCTCAGTGGATTAGACCACAGTGCCACCCGCATCCCTGGTAGTCACACACATAAAATATTATGGACCCTTTTAAAATATTATCTCCAATAGCTCTTTTTGGATGCCTACAGAGCACTAGGAAAGTGGGAAGTCAGATAAATGAAAATAAATAAACATATACATATAAAACAAAATAAAAGTTAAGCAGGACTGTATGTCTGTGATCAAAACAAAATATAAAAAAAATTCCTTTCAGTAGCACCTTAGAGACCAACTGAGTTTGTCATTAGTATGAGCTTTCGTGTGCATGCACACTTCTTCAGATGCACACAAAAGCTCATACCAATGGTAAACTTAGTTGGTCTCTAAGGTGCTACTGGAAGGATTTTTTTAAATTTTGTTTCGACCAACATGGCTACCTACCTGTAATTGTCTGTGATCAGATAGCTAAAGCAGTTGTTCTACCCACTGGCAAAGCTTCCAAAGTGACAACATCTGATAAGGATGTTTTCCACATCCCCGAATGACCTTGGAAAAAGAAATCCAACTATCCAATGTGTGATTAGCTGCCCTATTAAGGCTAGAGGTTATTTCTGTCTTGTCACATGCAGATATTGAATGGAATGGTCACCTACACCCTTTAACTAGATGTGCAGCCTTTGTGACTTTGTCGTTTGATGAGGTCTCAAGAAATGTGCCCGGAGAAACAACCTCTCCTTTGCCTACCAAGCTGCCAGAACAAGCTGTTCCAAGGCCTTCAGAAAAAGATGGCGTGCACATAATCCTTGCTCCTAGTTAGTGCGGAAGGTCAAGAGAAATATAGCAGCCCTGAGACATGTATCGGGGGAAACCATGAAACCATATCTAACTTAAAACTTGCACTGAAGACATCCTAGTTACCATTAAGATTGCAAATGCACAGTCAGATAAATAACATTGCCCCAATGTTTAATGCTGCTCATCTAGGGTAGTAGAATGACACAACCGCAGATTTATACAGTATTTATTATTCCATAAACCAGTGATCACCTAATTCACCCTGTGAAAAGAAATCCATAATAGTAGTAAGATGTTTTATAGGCAAATGAGCAGCCAGGAAAATGTGTGTGTGTGGGGGGGGGGGGGTTATGTGCTGGAGAACCGTGATAGGTAGAGGTCTCCTTGGTTGTATACACTTCATACCTGTAATCTATCCACTGTCTTTTTACTGTGAGGAAACCTTGAAATAACTACTATACTCACAGCAAACTTGTGGTTTACAGAGGGTAAAAGCAGAAAGTGGAACAGACACACATGGATGCAAGGTGGGTGAAATGTTACTAACTTGTTACACCTGACTTTGTATGAAATACATTTTGATCTGTGATGGCTCTTTCACACATGAAAGCCACCGCTTGTTGTTCAATTACCGAGTGCTAGACATGCATTTGTGAACTCGCTCTACCCAGCAAAGATTTCCAGTTAATCTTCAATATATGTGTGCTGAGGATTACAACCCAAGTAGCAGAGCACTTGTCATAGAGAATTTAATGACACAACACCCTGGCTTGCACATAATGCTAAACAATGATGTGGTGTGGGGGGGGCACAGAGGCAGTTGTCCCGGACACAAAATTGTTGGGGCACAAAAATTCAACACCTGGTGCTGCCTCAATACATCTGCACACTTCCATTGCTGGGCTCTGTTGAAAATGGTGTCTCCATGCAAACCAGGAAGTGACCTCTCCAGACAACAGAACAACTCTTCTTTTCTTATCTCTGGGGCTGCGATCTTCTAGGTGTCATGGACACCAATCAGGTAGTTGAATGTTCATGTGTGCAATGGTCTGTTTTCCTCCCTCCCACCCACCCCAGCACGGCCATGGGCACTGGCAACCCATGCTATACCACTGATGTTAAAATATCATTTATTAAACCTTGATGTGCCATTATGTGTGAGACCTGTCTAGCAGCTAAATTATGTTTGTTTACTGCCAAAAATGTTATCATCTGGAGCCATGGTTCATCACTGGGTCTATAAATCTGGCTTTGTTTAAACTATGGCACAACATTATGTGCAAACACAGCACCTTTCCTTAGGAATTAGGAATAATGGAGTCAGGCAAAGTACTTGGGGGGAGGAAGAGTTCTGAATCCCTCAACTGTAGACTTCTAAGTTGCTCCAAGTATGAGTAAAAATATTTATTTGCCGTAGAATGAATAACTTTTCTACCAAAAGGCTTTAAATTTTTGAGACTTTTAAGACTATAAGGTTGGATGGACTACATCAGTTTATTGAACAGATAATGGAATACCAAGTTTCACAAGAATTCTGGGAAAAATAAGCCTTTTGAAGTATGCTCTATTAATATAAAATGTTGTTCAGAAAGGAGCATGTGAACATGCCCAAAGCCAAACTTCAAACTTCTCTGTACTGACTCATCACACACCACATCACTAATCCCTTCCACCCCTGCATTTTCATAGATTTCTGATCTGGTAATAAATGGAGAGAAGCAGCTTATGCTCAGCATTCAGAAAGTTAGCTGTCTTTGTGGCACAGAAAGCCCATTTCATTTTTGAAAGAGAGTAAAGAAATGCTTAGGGTGTTGAAATAGAAGTAGGGAGGCTGCAGCTTCAAAACACCACTAAGCCAGTCATCGTTTTTCTGCCTAATCTACCCCCCAGAGTTGCTATGGGGTAAAATTGGGAGAGGTGAAGAAAACTATCGTCTCCTTAGAGAAGGGGTGGGGAGCTCCAGCCTGCAGGTTTAATTTGACTCTTGGGAAGCACTTCTCAAAGAGGACAGCTGATTGTCAGTTCTTTGGGAAGTGCTGTGTAAGAGAATTTGACAAGTGTCAATCATGTGACATCATTCAGATGTCAGGTGGTTGATCAGTAGGTTGTCCACCCCACCTGTGAAAGCTGGCCCGTGGGTGTGTTTGGGGGGTGGGGAGAGACAAGGATCTAGCTCAGTGGGCCAAAAATGGTTACCCACCCTTGCCTTAGAGGAAAGGAGATCACTGCAAGAAAAAACACCAACATTTCCTTGCTCATGTTTTATATCGAAATGCCAAAATTGCAAAAAACAAAACAAAAAACAAACCCACAAAAAACCTCACATGAAAAAGGGGAAACTTAAGCTAAACATTAGTGCTCGACAGCTTCACATTTCACCACCCCCGCTACATATTGCTGAATACTCTTCTCTGTCTGCTATACATTTAATTCATTTACTCTTCAATAAGCTGCCCTGCGCTGTCTTGTAAGGAAAGCACTTTAAATTGAATAAATACAGAGGTGCTTTTATACATTTACTGGTGCGCACTCGCAATGTCTCATTTTAGAAGCTCCACTAGTAACAGAAGGTAAAGGTAAAGGGACCCCTGACCATTAGGTCCAGTCGTGACCGACTCTGGGGTTGCGCGCTCATCTCGCATTATTGGCCGAGGGAGCCGGCGTATAGCTTCCAGGTCATGTGGCCAGCATGACAAAGCCGCTTCTGGCAAACCAGAGCAGCACATGGAAACGCCGTTTACCTTCCCGCTGTAGCGGTTCCTATTTATCTACTTGCATTTTGACATGCTTTCGAACTGCTAGGTTGGCAGGAGCTGGGACCAAGCAACGGGAGCTCACCCCGTCACAGGGATTCGAACCTCCGACCTTGTGGTCAGCAAGCCCTAGGCTCAGTGGTTTAACCACAGCGCCACCTGGGTCCCAGTAACAGAAGAGAGAATCTAAAACTAAAAGCCTTATTCCTCTTTCATCAAGAAAAATCCACAAGGAAGCTGAACAGAGCAACTTCTGTTAACATTCTGGAGCAGTATGTGTGTGTGATAAAAAATTAAGCCCACTCTGCATCCCAGCCTCTTGCTCCCCCATCTCTCAGGACTGTCAGCTGCATAGAACAAAGGAAGCGAGTCGGAGGATATGTGTCCACATCCTTCCTAGAAAACTGTGTCAGCTACCACTGCAGGTCTTTGTACATCTACAAACAACTGCCAACGTGACTCTATCCTTTGCATTCCCCTCAGCTTCAGTATAACTTGATGAAGGGGAGGGGGGAATGCCGCTGGTGTTTTTGCTCTACTGTTATATACCCAAGCCTCACCTGTCATCTTTCAGAATCTTGTCCATGACCCAAAAGCATGAACCAGGACCTCATGGCCTGAAGCTAGGAGCTGTCCTCAGAGTCTTGAGATTCTGATCCAGAGTCTGCTTTTAATGGCTCTGTGACAGGCAGACAGCAAGAAGCATTAGGACTAGTCCTGTCTGTGATAAATACTTTCCTAGAAGCCTGTCCTTCTGCCCCTTGCTTTGTCAACAAGGCAATACCTTCTGCCTGCCGTATTTCAGACCTTCTGCCTTACTGCGACTTCCAGTAATTGACATGAGGCTTAGCGAACAGACATTCCAGGCCCAAATACGGATGCAGTCAGCCACAGCTCCAACCCAATAAATGCCTATTGCTTAAGTGATGGTGGGCAATTTGAATAGTATAGAGTTCGGGACACGTAGCCAGTGTTGTGCTATGTACTCCCAACTTCCATCAGTCTCAGCCGTATATTGACTAGGCAATACCGTGTTTCCCCCTTTTTAAGACACCGTCTTATAACTTTTTTTACTCAAAAAAACAGACGGTGTCTTATTTTCAGGGGATGCCTTGTACCTTAAGGCCTCCTCGGAAGGGCCAGGCCACTGGCTCGGGGTGCTGCTGGGCGCTCTGCGCGGCACCGAGGCGGCAGGCTGCTGGCTCGGCGCTCCGCCCAGCGCTGCTGGGCGCTCCGGGCGCTCGGCGCTGCAGGCCGCTGGTTCCGGCGGCGGGGGGCAGGCCTCGGGCAGCTCTCCCCCCAAAAGAAGAGGCCAGGCGCTGCAGGGGGCTCCGAGCGCTCGGCGCTTCGGAGCGCTCCGCTCTGCAGCCGCCGGCCTCGGGCAGCCAAACAAAAAGAGAAGAGGCCAGGTGCTGCAGGGCGCTCCGAGCGCTCGGCGCTTCGGAGTGCTCCGCTCTGCAGCCGCCGGTTCCGGCGGCGGGGCGGCAGGCCTCGGGCAGCTCCTCCCCCCCAAAAAAAGAAGAGGCCAGGCGCTGCAGGGCGCTCCGAGCGCTCGGCGCTTCGGAGCGCTCTGCTCTGCAGCCGCCGGTTCCGGCGGCGGTGCGGCAGGCCTCGGGCAGCTCCTCCCCCCCCAAAAAAGAAGAGGCCAGGCGCTGCAGGGCGCTCCGAGCGCTCGGCGCTTCGGAGCGCTCCGCTCTGCAGCCGCCGGTTTCGGCGGCGGGGCGGCAGGCCTCGGGCAGCTCCTCCCCCCCCCAAAAAAAAGAAGAGGCCAGGCACTGCAGGGCGCTCCGAGCGCTCGGCGCTTCGGAGCGCTCCGCTCTGCAGCCGCCGGTTACAGCGGCGGGGCGGCAGGCCTCAGGCAGCTCCCCCCCCCCCGCAAAAGAAGAAGCCAGGTGCTGCAGGGCGCTCCGAGCGCTCGCTGCTTCGGAGCGCTCCGCTCTGCAGCCGCCGGTTCCGGTGGCGGGGCGGCAGGCCTCGGGCAGCCCAAAAAAAAAGAAAAGAAAAGAAGAGGCCAGGTGCTGCAGGGCGCTCCATGCGTTCACTGCAGCAACAGCAGCCGGTTCCAGGCCCCTCTGGCTGGCTGGGGCGCTTGGCGGTCTCGCATGGAGGTATGTCTTATTTTCGGGGGGTGTCTTAGATTTCACTAATGATAAAAAATGCTGCCATGGCTTACTTTCTGACTACGTCTTAAAAAAGGGGAAACACGGTATATTGCAAATCATGATGTGTGTGCTATGCAAAAACCGTGAAGCCAGTCAGTGCCTCGGCATAGCTCCATCGTTATTTCAGACACTGTGATATATCACAATCTTGAAAACCAGATACCACCCAGCCCTATTCACTACCCCTGATACAATATAGTAATCCCCCCGTTATTTTTTCTCTTTTTTTTTTCTTTTTTGCATTGGTAGCGGTTTGTAATTTTTTTTGTGTCTTTTGGTGTTTAAAGGTGACTGGATGTGTTGTTAATAAAGCAATAAAGATTGAAATGTGAAATAAATACAATACAGTGGTGCCTCGATTTACAAATTTAATCCGTTCTGAAGGCACCTTTTTAAGTCGAAAAATCCGTAAGTCGAAAAACGCCATTGGAAACGCGATTTCCCATAGAAATGAATTGGAAACGTAAAAATTCGTAAGTCGAAGCAACCATATCTAAAAATTCGTAAGTCGAAAAATCCCTATCTAAAACCGCCGGGGGTTTTCCCCCGGATGTCGAGACATTCGTAAGCGCGTGGCCATTACCCCCATTCGTAAGTCGAAAAATTCGGTTGCTGAGTCGTTCGTAAGTCGAGGTACCACTGTATATTAATTCTACTCCCCACCCCACCCCCAATATCTGCCAATGTTCAATGACTTCACAGTTCTTCTATCTAGGGAAGAAGCTACAAGCTTCTGAATTAGCTGCGGCTGATATGACAGCCTTTTCGGGTTCAGTTACCACTACAAATTGCAATTTCTGTTAAAGCTGAGCCTGGCATTCAGTGTTACTTCAGCTGTAGGGTAATTAATAAAAAGGAAACATCACTTGACAGAAAATACCAGCTACCAATGGAATTATATAACATTATGGCCTACTAAACTTTTACGATCCTCCCTTTCATAATCTCAACTCATTAAGTACACAAATGGGATTTGTTATGACAAAAAGGTAAAGAGGGGAAGGTAGGGGAGGGATTGCTTCATTCAAAGAGCACATAGTTTCCATCACAGCCACAATGAATCAACCGAAAGCCAGAGAGAAGTAAACACAAGCATCACCTCTCCTAAGCAGGCACTTAAGGTCTGGGGCTCAGTGGTAGGTCATTTGCCTTAACAGCCAAAGGTCCCATGTTCAGTTATTGGCGTTTCCAGGTAGGGCTGAGGGGGGGGGGTCCCCTCTCCTTAACCCTGGAGAGTTGCTGTCAATTGATATAAGAGGAGTTTAGGAGTTGGAAAATGGTTTTATAAGTTGTGTCTGTCTTTGTTTCTCAATTTGATCCTTTTACAATGGTACCTCGGTTTAAGTACACAATTGGTTCCGGAAGTCTGTACTTAACCTGAAGCGTACTTAACCTGAAGCGAACTTTCCCATTGAAAGTAATGGAAAGTGGATTAATCCATTCCAGACGGTCCGCAGAGTACTTAAACTGAAGCGTAACCTGAAGCGAACTTTCCCATTGAAAGTAATGGAAAGTGGATTAATCCGTTCCAGACGGGTCCGCAGAGTACTCAACCTGAAGCGTACTTAACCCGAAGTATGAGTGTAATTGGTTCTGGAAGTCCGTACTTAACCTGAAGCGCACTTAACCTGATGCAAACTTTCCCATTGAAAGTAATGGAAAGTGGATTCATCCGTTCCAGACGGGTCTGCAGAGTACTTTCACTGAAAGTACTCAAACCGAGGTGTACTTAAACTGAAGTATGACTGTACGTGGTTTTGTATGTACAGTGGTGCCTCGCAAGACGAATTTAATTCGTTCCACGAATCAATTCGTTTTGTGAAAAAATCGTCTTGCGAATCGCGGTTTCCCATAGGAAACTGTATGTAGCTTTTCTTACAGAAGACCTTTGAAACATTAGAGCAATGTGAATGAAGCTTCATAAAGCTGTACAGACCATTTAATGGCACATAGAGGAGGTGTTAAAATGTCAAGTTGATTGTGCTGACGTGGCTGTCTGCACAATAATGATATTCAGGTGTATTATTTATACTTGGTTGCATACTGAGCTACTACCAAAGTGCTATCAAATTCCATGTTTAATGTAACTGAACAATTGCCGAGGCAACATAGCCACATCTGACTTCGAAAGACGAAAGTTCTAAAAAATAACAATAATGCTAAATACACGTAGGTAGCCGTGTTGGTCTGCCATAGTCGAAACAAAATAAAATAAAAATCCTTCCAGTAGCACCTTAGAGACCAACTAAGTTTGTTATTGGTATGAGGTTTCGTGTGCATGCACACTTCTTCATAATGCTAAATGAGGTTGATAAAAAGGAAGCTGAAAGGGAAAGTCAAAGGGATCAAACCTCTTCAGAACACTTGAGGGTTACTCAGTCCAAAACTCAGCTAGCACGCCCACCGCAGACCAGGAAAGTTACCAAGTCCAGGAGGACGCCAGTGTGGTTAATAAGCACAAAGATGCTTTTAAGGGCAAAAAGCTTCCTTCAGAAAATGGAAGCCTTGCCCTAATGAGTTTTTGATAAAAGCAGGCAATAAGGGATTGTTTGTTTGCTTTGAAAGGGAAAGGGAGGATTTGAGGGACTTATAGCTAAAAACATTAAAACCAGCATTACAGTGGTACCTCGCTAGACGAATGCCTCACAAGAAGAAAAACTCGCAAAACGAAAGTGTTTTGCAATTTCAATAGAGACTCGCAAGACGAAGTTTCCTATGGCGCGCTTCGCAAGACGAATTGTTTTCGTCCCATAGGGTGCCTCACAAGACAGAATTTTTTTTCCTGTCTTGCGAGGCACCCTATGAGAAACCACACTTCAATGCGTTCCTATGGGAGCCGCTTCGCAAAACAAAATTTTCGCTATACGAAGTGACTCGCGGGATGAATTAATTCGTCTTGCGAGGCACCACTGTATTACTTTTTAAAATAAAAAACACACATCATATAATCATAGAGTTGGACCATGAGGGTCATCTAGTCCAACCCCCAGCAATGCAGGATTCTTATGCCCAGCATGGGACTTGAACCCACGACCCTGAGATTAAGAGTCTCATGCTTTACCGACTGAGCAATCCCAGCTGTCTCAGAAGCAAGAAACTGACTAGGGAGATGATGATGATGGTGATGATTTATACCCCACCCATCCGGCTGGGTTTCCCCAGCCACTCTGGGTGGCTTACAACAGAGCATAAGGACATTGCAGAGAAGCTGAATGTATTATCTGTGTCCATCTTCACTGCAGAAGACACAGGGCTGACACTCATGCCTAAACTGACTTTTTCAGGCAGAGGTCTTGTCACAGTTGTCTGAAGAACTCTGTGGCAATACTGTGCTGACAAGGGACAACGTTCTTGGCCAGGTATGCCTCCTGCTGTTTGACTTCAGCTTCAAATTCCTATCCAGGGCAGGGGTGCCAACTATAAGGGGCTCTGGGGGCTCAGCAACCACACTGCAGGGCCCCTGACACAACTTCCAGAGCCTCATGAAGCACCGGAAGTCACATCTGAGGCCTCGTGAGACCTCAGAGATGCTTTCTGAGGTCTCACTATGTCTTGGAACCTGAATTCTGGTGGCGCCGGAAGCCAGGTTCCGAGGCCAGGGGACGCGTGTGACATCATGACATCACATGCACTGGGCACCCATAGCCTGGGGCCCAAGTTGGCTCCCCTTCTCTAGCTGCACCAAACGAGCTTGTGAATGTAACCTCAGAGCCTCTGTTTGTAATGTTTGAGAATTCTTTGAGAGCAGGCGAAGTCCCTGCAGACTAGAGGTGGGGAAATGTTGTCCTTAGCTTCAAAAGGGGGAAGAAAAAGAAGACCCAGATAACTACTGATGTTGGTACCAGGAAAGGTCCTAAAACATATAATTAAATGATTGGTTGGAGGTCCCTTCCAATGCTACAATTCTATTTTTCTTAAAGAAACCATGATCCTGCAAAAGTTTGATACTCTTTTCTCATGTATATTCTCCAGATGAGCATCAATAGATGTACTGTATATTTCTCCCCTACTTTGGTTTATTGCCAGTGCTACTTTACGGGCAAGATTTTTGGCGCTAAGATTAAAAACAAAAACATATCTTAAACCCTTAAATAACTTGTAGCTGTGGCAGCCAGCAAAATGAATTTAAAAATGTATCTTAAACTTCTGGTACTTCATTTCATATATTCCCCCCAAAGCACAGAAGAAACTATCTGGGCATAAGAAATGGAAGGGGAAGATAGCCTTAAACCAATCTTTGTTTGATACTGACAGTATGAAGTGGAGAACCCGTTCTAAAGTGTTGTGTGACACCTATACCCCATTATATGCAATTTTTGATTTAACTCAGAATTGACTTATAGTGGGTGAACAGTCTATCCAATAAGCGAATGTCATTGGTAGCCTTTCTCAAGCGGGCACCCAGCAAATTGGCAACATTTTCTACTCAAAAGATATTTTCTGGGATTTCAAGATGCTGTGATTGAATTCTAGCACACTTTCAATTTTACTGATAAATGCCTCAAAAATGTCAACTCACTTGAACCTATCCCCGCTAAAAAACACTCAGGAGTAATAGCTTTCTCTCTTCAGCCCTCCCCTCCCCCAAATCACCAAGACTAAACACAATTTATAACTCTAGAGAACACAACAAAACCATTTAGGGCATTATTCAAGAAGGTAAACAGAAGGTATCCCCACAAACCGGATTCATTTTCTTGTGAAGTTATCACTTTATTTGTGAACTATTCCTTATGAAGTTAGGAAATCCACTGAGACCCTGAGAGACTTTTGAGGCAATAGTTGTCTCATGCAATGTGTGTACAGTTGGTTTTCATTTGCTGTGGGAGGAGGAAGATGACTTCCATCAAGGAAATTCTTGTATTGTAAACAGGTTGTATTTCCCTATGACTTGAAGATGACAATATTTTCATACAGAAGAAATGATATGCTCCTTGTTCATGCATCCATTGCTATTAATTATCATAATTGTAACACCATGAATCCACAGCACAATCCTACAATCCCACAATCCTAGGAAGCCAAAGTGAGTTCAGCTGCTTAATTTATTACTATACACTTACTATATCCCACTTTTTCCCTCAAGGAGCTCTCCTCCTGCTTATTCAATCCCCACAACAACCTTGTGAGGTAGTTCCCAGAATTCCTTGGGGGAAGCAGGCACAGTTTAAAGTGGCGTCATAGTGCTTTGAATGTACGGCGTGAACGTGGCCATAATTGTATCTCGCCCATCATTTGTACAGTGTAAGAGGAAAAAGTCTATGTCATCCAGTTTCCTACTGAAGCAATGGACCCCCAATTCCTGGACCCCAAACCTGGGAAGTAACTCCATGATTGTGCTTGCCAGGGACTGGCTGGACACAGGGGATGGCTGGATTCTTTTTTTAAAAACAAACAAACAAACATAAAACACATACATTTACACAAAACACATACACAAAACACCACCTTATATTCATAGCATAAAACATACCCACATTACTCTATATAATACCTACCTATACTATACATATCAACATACCTACACACCTACCCCACACGGGACACCCACCATGTGACTTGACTTCCAGCCGTTCTTTTTTAAAAAATCTCCCACTCCCACCCTCTAAGGCTCAGGCTGTCAAATTGTATCTCTGCCCAGCAGTCAACTTGTATCTCAAAGTTGCTCTATTGAAGAGCAACCAGACATAATTATATCCAATATGTATCCAAAAGAAGGGAAGTTTCTTATGTTTCAAAGTTACTAAATAGTCTCCTTTAGCTGCTACTACTGTGCTCTACTCCCATTCACAAAAAGTTCCCATGCAGAGCCTGTCACAGAAAACGGAAGCTGACTTCCTTTTTGGCATCCGTTTTACCAAATCAATAAATTTATCACAAATTTCTTCTTAAAAAGCTTCAATTGGTTTTTACCACTAATTGGAAAGCCCGCTGCTTACGGTGATGGATGTGTGTGGCTTTCGGCTGTAGGGTGTGATGGAGCTGTGAGCGGACTCAAGCCTCTTCCCTGTGCTCCCCCCGAAGACACCGGGTAGAGATCGTGGATTCAGCAAGCTCCCTCGCTCTGCTGGACCCCTGGGATTCCCACTCGTCCATGGGGGGTTTTATGAGGAGGCACCTAGCCCTGGCACTTTCCCCCGAAGCCCTAGCAGCCAGGACCGTGTCGTCCTTTTACGGAGAAAACACAGAGCGCACTGCCATTCCTCCGCAGCAGACCAGAAGTCTGACTTCCAGCCATTCTTGTTACGCTACGGTAGCATACATGAATAAGTTCTTTATTTTCCTTGGCAGGTCTTGTCCTAAAATCCCTAACAAAAATGCTTCTGTTTTTTGTTTTGTTTTTACAAATGTCATTTTAAACATCTTTTTCAATTCATTATATATAATCTCCCTATTTTTTTTTAACTTCTCTACATTCCCACCACATATGATACAAAGTACCTTCTTTTTCTCTACATTTCCAACATATGTTTGTCCCGGTTTTGTACATTTTTGCCATTTTTACTGGTGTAATATACCATCCATACATCATTTTCATATAATTCTCTTTCAAGAGAGAACAGTCCGTGAATTTCAAATTTATGTTCCACAATTTTTCTCAATCCTCAAATTGTATATTATCTCCTAAATCTTGTGCCCATTTAATCATAACTGATTTGACCTCCTCATCTTTCGTTTCCCATTCTAGCAAAATACTGTATGCAGTAGCTTCACGTCTTCTACTATAACCTCCTTTTGGAAAATAGAAATTGTATAACTAAACCCTTTTTAAGAATCCTTCTTAAACATCTTTCATTGTCTGTAATGCAGGCAACTCTGAAAATGGTCTTTAATTTCTTCATAATCTTTCAATTTCCATATTCCTTCTTGATCTTCCAATAAATCTCTATATGTAGGCCACTTTCCCTTTTTGCCAAGCGGTTTGAGCAACGAAGCTTCTATCGGTGATAACCACCAAGGTGTTTTTTGCTCTATTAAATCCTTATACCTTTCCCACAGTCTAATTAATGATTTCCTAATTATATGGTTATAAAATCATTTATGTACTGTCCCTTTCCCATACCATTAGTATGCATGCCATCCATATCTATTATCACGTCCTTCCAAATCTAATGCTTCTTCCTTTGCCAGTTTTATCCAGTCTTTAATCCAAACCAAACATGTCGCCTCGTAATATAATTTAAGGTCTGGGAGGGTGAAGCCTCCTCATTCTTTTGTATTTGTAAGTATCTTATGTTTAATCCTTGGCCTCCCCCCACCCCACCCCAGACAAATTTGGAAATATCCTTTTGCCATCTTTTGAGGCAATCGTCCTTAACCATTACTGGGTCTGTCTGAAAAAGAAAGAGCATTTTCAGTAGCACATTCATTTTTATTGCCACAATTTTTCCTAATAGGGAAAGGTTCATTCTACTCCAAATTTCTAGGCTCCTTTTTATCTCACACCATACTTTTTTCATAATTATCTTTATATGCATTTATATTTCTTGATATTAACCATATCCAGAAATATTTTACTTTTTTATGAATTTCTATCTCAATACTTTGCACCAAATCTTTTTTCTCTTCTTATTTTAGATTTTGAACTAATAATTTAGTTTTATTTCTATTTAATTTAAAGTTCTATTTAATTTATTTCTTTAATCTCTTCTTCTATCTTAACTTTACTCTCCTTTCACTGACTGGATTCTGAGGAGCGGGCACAGGGAGAACAGGGGTTGGAGGCTGACTTAAAACAAGGGATCAGTGACCCAGGGGAACCTGTAGTATCCAGGAGATGAGAGTCTGAAGCAGGGGAAGCTTTAGGATTGGAGAGTGAAGAACAGGGGCAGGAGGGAGGGAGATACAGGTCAGGCTGGTGTGAAGTCAAAGGCTTCCACACCTTCTCCTCCTGGCCCCACCTCACCTGCTCCACTGTCTCCAAAGAGGATATGCCCGTGCTGCACTCCTGGGCACTCCTGAGGGGTGTGTGGCATGGAGAGTACCCTTCCGGGCACAGGATAGCCGCTCGGGTGCCCAGACTGGCGTGCACCCTGCAGCCAGGGGCGGAGTGAGCCACCCACGGGGGCAGAGCAAGCCGCCTATGGGGGCAGAGCAAGCCACCCATGGCAGACATTCGGCGTGCAGCCCACCCACGACTCCCAAGTCTCCCCCAAGCTGTCAAAATGAAGGGGGAAAGGGGGAATGCCGCCAGCAAAGCGGCACAGCTCTCCTCTTACCCCGACGGCTCAGGGTAGGCTTGGGAGTCACAGGCGCGCGCCACGCTGAATGCCACACCCCCCCTCAGTGAGGGCACCCGGGGCAGTACGCCCCCACTGCCCCCTTCCTATACCCCTTCTCCCAAGACCAAGGGAGGCCTGAAAAAGGAGGAGCAGAAACAAGTTACATGCAGGCAGAGTCTTCACCTGCTTGTGCGCAGCTCAGGTGAGGGAGATGAGGTTAGAGGCAGGGCCTCTCTGTTGCCAAAGCTGCCTCACTGGGTGCACATCTAGGAGTAGTTGAGAGATGGATCTCACATCTCCTAATTTGTAGGTGTAAGGGACCCAGGTGGCACTGGGGGTTAAACCACAGAGTCTAGGGCTTGCTGATCAGAAGGTCGGCGGTTCAAATCCCTGCAACGGGGTGAGCTCCCGTTGCTCGGTCCCAGCTCCTGCCCACCTAGCAGTTTGAAAGCACATCAAAGTGCAAGTAGATAAATAGGGACCACTTTGGCGGGAAGGTAAACAGTGTTTCCGTGCGCTGCTCTGGTTCGCCAGAAGCGGCTTTGTCATGCTGGCCACATGACCTGGTAGCTGTCTGTGGACAAACGCCGGCTCCCTCGGCCTATAGAGCGAGATGAGCGCCGCAACCCCAGAGTCGGACACGACTGGACCTGATGGTCAGGGGCCCCTTTACCTTTAATTTGTTGGTGTATTTTTGGCGATAAATACTTAATTCCTCACTCTGGACATTCCTTGCTTGACAGCTCCATGACAAGCACTGGAGCATCATTGGGTGGGGCCACATGGATGCGGCTCCCACTCTGCATTGGCAACATATGAGCGGCCTCCTGTCTTAGGCATGAAATATATGTAACAAAATTAAAACAGAGCTGATGGTTTTCTGAGAAGGGCAGCCATGCTAGAAAGCTCTCCTGTCATGTATTTCCTCCTTGCACTCCAATGTCAGGCAGAAAACTCACACCTATTGTGAGGTGGCTTCTTTTCAATTTCCAGACCAGCAAGATGGCTGAGTCCCCTGGGCAGCAAAATGGGTAATGCTAAAAATAGCAAACAATACCACTGCCTGCCTCCCACAAAAAGCCGGGCACAAGTTCTCTAGAATTCTGCATAGCAACTGCAAAACCAAGCACCACAGCAGCTTAACCCTGATTGACCTGGACTAGAGATTTAGATTCCTAATTCTCACCACCCTGGGCGCCTTATAGAAAGGCATTATATAAATGCAATTAAATAAATAAAGGGGCCTGGGGATCCCTTAAGTAAGGGCAAACACTGCCTATACAAAGAGGCGATTGCAAGCTGTGCTTTCCTTTGAAATACTGGAAATGGTGTCATTAACATGTGAGGCATCTACACACATGCCAGAAAATGAAGAAGGAAAAGATCAGCACCTAAAAGCGGGGAAGATATTTGTAAAGATCTGTACTTACTGGGAGCAGAAAGTTAATAGGCTCCATCAACTGTCAAGGCTCTGTAAGCAACCCCTGAAATATTTGCTGCCAAAGTGTTCTTGCTGTCCAGCACAGAACAATCTTCTCCAAGAGGAAGTGATTTAATAAGATAGGCTCATCGAAAGGAAATTTCAAAACTGGATGGAGAAAAAGAATGAGATCAGCACCGGGTGCAGCAGAATTGCTATTACTAAGGGTAGTTCTGATTTTGTAGCTGATAGGAGTGTGCTTCTGTGAAGGTATCAAAGGTATCACATCCTTCTTAATTTATCTCTGTTTGAGAAAAGCTGAGTAGGTCCCTTTTTTTCCCCTTGCTGAACATTTAACACAAATTAAATTACGGCCATAAAACATATCACTTTGCCATTTTGACTTTCCTATAAGATCATAAACTTGAACACAAAATATCCATTCTTTCCCCACTCTTTTTATAGTTTAAATCAGATTTTGAAACATTGAAGATGTATGATGCTGTATTATTATTATTGTTATTAAAAAGGAATATAGATATCAGTTGGAGAAGCAAGCCATTCCAGTCCATTGAGCAAACTGCTGATTGAAGACCAGAAATCTGCTGCTAATCATCTGGTCTCATTATGTAATTATATAATTGACCATAATTGTAGACCTTTGCAATATGCACTCATTGCTTCAAAATGGTCTCAGAAGAGTAGTTATAGATAGTGTAATCAAAGTGTTAGGAACTTTCCCCCTCCCCTGAGCTTTTGTACTATGAACGTACAAGATGATTAGGACTGCCCTTTTGTTTTTCTTTTCTTTTGGCAAACAACATTTAGTTTCTGTTGTCTTGCCCCCATTGCCACTTCCCCAGAAGAGCAACCCCAGTCATTTCTAAAATCTTACTAGAGGCTGGTCATAAATTCTATTCATTTTTCTCTCTCCTTCAATACTGAGGAGCAGAAGCGCACTCAGCTCTATTAAGCGATAGATCTTGTTTTTAGGATTTCAACCTAGATTCCACATTTGTGTTAAGGCAGCAGGTGCTATGCTAAGTTTAACTGCAGCAATGCTCATTTTTAGAACACCTCTTGCCCTCATAACCCAGAATGAAGACATGAAACTTACATGGATGAAGGGACACAACTTATTGATTAACTAGAGAGGATCTGCAGTATCCAAACCAAAGGCAGCTTGGCTACATGCAGGGAACTGGGGACTAAAGAGATAGATGGGAAAACTCTTGAATCAGGGAATGCCAACCTGCTTGAAGACCCTGCAACTACTACAGACACAGGCCTCTTGTTGCCCACTCTTTTAGGTATATATTCCATACCCTACAACATTTCTCCGGTAAAATAGGGGTGTCCTATTCAATAATAATAATAATAGTCACATAGTTATGCAATTACTATCTTAGTCTGGCTCACTGGAAGGACAGATCCTGAAGCTGAAGCTGAGGCTCCAATACTTTGGCCACCCCATGAGAAGAGAAGACTCCCTGGAAAAGACCCTGATGTTGGGAAAGATTGAGGGCACAAGGAGAAGGGGACGACAGAGGATGAGATGGTTGGACAGTGTTCTCGAAGCTACCAACATGAGTCTGACCAAACTGTGGGAGGCAGTGGAAGACAGGAGTGCCTGGCGTGCTCTGGTCCATGGGGTCACGAGGAGTCGGACACGACTAAACAACAACATCTTAGTCTGAGGGAACGACAAATGTGACAGAAGAACCTCATGAGCTCCTGGGATAGAGCTAGGGCGGTCCCTTGTGTCACCAGTTACCACAATATTGCTACTCAGGTGTCATCTTGCCCTGCAGAGAAGAGGCCCCTTGACAATATCTTGCCCTGCCCTTACTGTAGGCAGCAGGCATCTCCCAGGCATTTCCACAGCTACAGTAGGTGCACCTAGAATTTCAACACCTCAGGAAGTGGCCATGTTTACCTTTCATGCCTGGGCATCATTAATGCGCATAAGGGCTAAGCATACACCTGGCTAGGCATATGCTTGCCTCCCATGCCAGCATTATCAGGTCATAAAGTGCAGCCATTCATAAAGCCATATCATAAAGTGCAGCCATTCAACCCAAGGAACCCCTCAGATTTGGCGTACAGCTATGTCACCACTCTGATGTCGGGAACAACCATGACAAACTGTGCTGCAATCTCAACATTTTAGTTAGGCCTGGGATATTTGCCAGACAGTATCAGAAATGTGGGCTTTTCCTATTGAAACCATACATCAGTTGAAGTGGGCAGAATGCTTATTACATGAATGCATTATCTGTGAATGAGAGCAAACTCACCGAGTGATGAGATTATCAAGCAATCAACTTTGCTTGTTAAGAAACAGAGAACACTGGGCACAAATAACCTATTTTACAGCAACTGAATCACTTATTGCATTTTAATGTGAATTTTAAAAGGCTCCTTGTGTTAGAACAGGCGCCTATAAATTATTAGGTTTTTCTGTCTTGTGACTTATCTCCACCAACCACCTCATGCCAAGCTCATCTTTGCACATTCTTTAGACCATTTATTCGGTTTTCCTAATTTTAATGAGATGTACGAGTCAAAATTAAGACAAGTAAGTGTTTCAAAAGGAAGGCATTAGTTGACCCAAAAACTATTGGGTGTTTTTGTTTTGTTTTTTGTTGGGGGAGGACTTCAGAGGAGAACCTTAGAATCACAGAATCATTCTTGTAGCTCATTTATATGCTATTTTTATGGGTTGTCAACTGCCAAAGTTTGGGCATGCTTGGATTTAGTAAGTGCTAGAATTTAAGCAATGCTTGGAGGGCTAAACTGGAAGCCAGACCTTTAATAGCTGGACTCAGCTTCCCTCGTTCCGGGCAGGCTGCTAACAGCTGAGTTGTTAAGCAAAGAAAGGGGGCAGGAAGATGGGTGGTGAGCAAAGCAAAGGTTCTGTGCCAGCTGGAAAATAGGCGATGCCCCCTCCCTTAGTTCAGAGTTGGGTGGAAGAACAAAGGCCAGTAGTAGAGTCTCAGGATTGTAGTTTACTCTGGTGTACTCTAAGGAATTTCTTTTCCCCAGTGGGTAAGAAGCTATACAACAGAGAAACAATCTAGACGGCTGCCAAGTGAAAAGTTAGGAGTTACCATACTTTTCCGTGTATAAGACTATGTATGTGTTTTTTACTCTAAAATAATGTTCAAAATATGGGCTTGTCTTATACACGGATAGTATCTCCCCCCATTTTCTTTAACATGGGGGCATCTTATAGATGGAAAAATACGGTATGTGGCAAGCTGCTAGTCAACAGACAGGGATAGCTATGTGGGATATACAGTAATCCATTGGTACAGTCAAATGCAACATTCCTTATTTTCCTAGAGTGGGCACAAGCAGGGGGATATCCAGTCAGTGTAACTTCCTGTTCCACTGGTCTGGAGCATCCTCCCCCTGCATGTGACCTGGGAGATGGGCATGGCTCTAGCTGACTCCATAAAAGAGTCGAGTCATGCAGCCATTTTCTCAGTCTTGAAGTAATCTTATTCCAGTGTTGTCTTGTTCTCTCTTTTGCTGCCATGCTGCTCTCCTGCAGCCATTTTGTTATCTTAATGTAATTTTGTTGTCTGCCAGCTCTCAGCCAGCAGCACATGAGTTCAGTCTGCCCATGAGATGAACTCACATTTGTTTGTATAACTACTAAGAAAAGCCTGCCTTTCAGGGATCAAATCATGAACTGAGTAAACTGACAGTCTTTCTGAGTAAACCTTTTGTTACTTTACTCAGAAAGACTCTCGTGTCTTTATTCTTTTAAGAGGATAAAAGCGGACACCAGGAATAAACTTAACTAAGAGATGCAAATGAATCTGCAAACTAGCTTCCAGCTATATTGAGTGGAATTTGCTCTGCTACATCACTCACAAGCGTGAGTGAAGGAAGCATAATACTTATTCAATATATCCTTTCCTACTATCCTTAACGTTCCCACAAGCTGATGTCTGCTTGAACGCAGGACTGTGCCGATGGGAGAAGGAAGACCTTCTTGGAGTCCAATGCTGAGAACTCCTCCATAGGAGTAGGCTCAGGTTGTATATATGTGCAAATACAGTCATCTCGGTTTAAGTACGCTTTGGTTTGAGTACTTTCAGTTTATGTACTCCGCGGACCCATCTGGAACGGATTAATCCACTTTCCATTACTTTCAATGGGAAAGTTCGCTTCAGGTTAAGTATGATTCAGGTTAAGTACGGACTTCCAGAACCAATTACACTCATACTTCAGGTTAAGGACGCTTCAGGTTGAGTACTCCGTGGACCCGTCTGGAACGGATTAATCTACTTTCCATTACTTTCAATGGGAAAGTTCACTTCAGGTTAAGTACGCTTCAGTTTAAGTACTCCGTGGACCGTCTGGAACGGATTAATCCACTTTCCATTACTTTCAATGGGAAAGTTCACATCAGGTTAAGTACGCTTCAGGTTAGTACAGACTTCCGGAACTGAGGTACCACTGTAAACCATATATCTTAAAGACAACACAGTCTCCGCTGTGCCTCATTTCCAAAGGAAACACAAACCCCAGGGTAAATGCCAGAAACTTCCACGAATCTCGCACCACTCAGAGATTACAGTAGTACCTCGGTTTAAGTACACAATTGGTTCCGGAAGTCTGTACTTAACCTGAAGCGTACTTAACCTGAAGCAAACTTTCCCATTGAAAGTAATGAAAAGTGGATTAATCCGTTCCAGATGGGTCTGCGGAATACTTAAACTGAAAGTATTCAAACCGAAGCGTACTTAAACTGGGGTATGACTGTATAACAAAAAAGAGCTCAGCTCAGGCTGTTAAACTGTATGTTCTAGATCACGGGAGTCAAACCCAAGGCCCGCGGGCCAAATCCGGCCCGCCAGACCTCATCATGTGGCCCGCGTGGCCGCCAGCCTTCACCCCCGCTGCCGCCACTAGCGCTCGGCCCACGGCCGGATTGGGCCCCGCCGCCTCCGCTAGCGGCCTCTCGCCGCCTCCAGCGCTCGGCCTATGGCCGGATCGGGCCCCGCCTCCAGCCCTAGCGGCCTCTCGCCGCCTCCAGTGCTCGGCCTACGGCCAGATCGAGCCCTGCCTCCGCCGCTAGCGGCCTCCCGCCACCTCCATCGCTCGGCCTACCGCCGGATCGGGTCCTGCCTCCGCCGCTAGCGGCCTCCCGCCACCTCCATCGCTCGGCCTACCGCCGGATCGGGTCCTGCCTCCGCCGCTAGCGGCCTCCCGCCACCTCCATCGCTCGGCCTACCGCTGGATCGGGCCCCGCCTCCAGCGCTAGCGGCCTCCCACCGCCTCCATTGCTCGGCCTACGGCCGGATCGGGCCCCGCCTCCAGCGCTAGCAGCCTCCCGCCACCTCCATCGCTCGGCCTACCGCCGGATCGGGTCCTGCCTCCGCCGCTAGCGGCCTCCCGCCACCTTCATCGCTCGGCCTACCGCCGGATCGGGCCCCGCCTCCAGCGCTAGCGGCCTCCCACCACCTCCATTGCTCGGCCTACGGCTGGATCGGGCCCCGCCTCCAGCGCTAGCAGCCTCCCGCCACCTCCATCGCTCGGCCTACGGCCAGATCGGGCCCTGCCTCCGCCGCTAGCGGCCTCCCGCCGCCTCTGGCACTCGGGCTATGGCCGGATCGGGCCCTGCCTCCGTCGCTAGCGGCCTCCCGCCGCCTCCATCGCTTGGCCTACGGCCGGATCGAGCCCCGCCTCCAGCGCTAGCGGCCTCCCGCCGCCGCCACTAGCCGGCCTCCCACCAGATCGCCGCCTCCCCCACTCGGCCTATGGCCGGATCAGGCCCTCGCCACCACCACTAACCTGCCGCCTCGCCGCCACCCGCCCGCACTCCCTGCACAAAAAGGTAATGTTGCTGTGCATGCCTTTAAAGTCTTTTTAAAAAAATAATTTTTATTGATTTTAATATAGACAAAACAGAACAAAACATAATATATATACTCCTTCCCTCCCTCCCCCCACAAGTCCACTTCTGCCACCAGTAGACCCCGTGGGCATTGAGAGTCAAAGGTGGTCCATTTTAAAGCTGGGTTTGTCCTCCCCCCTCCTCCCCCCTGACCCCCCTGATACCTCTTTTAAAGGGTATTTTTCCTACAGATACAACCAGCCCTTTGAGGGTGACCAAAAATTCTGATGCGGCCCCCGATGAATTTGAGTTTGACACCCCTGTTCTAGATACTATGTAACTTGGTAATGATAATGACTCAGAAACCCTAGTTTGGACCATCTGTTTTGTATTGCTACACTTTACTTACTCACTTTTTGTTCAAACATTGCTAGGAACACAGGCCAGAGAACTGGATATATTCCATTCACACTCAAAAAAGGCTGAATTTCGAAAGAAAAGGCACTCGTAAAAGAATGGCAATTTAAATAAACAAGAATCTCAGATCTCTGAATTGTTAAATTCAGATGAGGACAATTTGGTAAGCAACTCTTTAAAAAAAAATCCAAGTCATTTTTTTTATATTATTTACAAATGTACGCATCATGTATATTAATTTGTAATGAAACTCCACATAAGGATATTTGAAGCTAATTGTCAAGACAAGAGACTAGCGTACTAACGTACCAATTCAAATTTCTCAGCTACAGTCCATTAAATGTCACTTCATAATTGCAAAAACAAACAAACAAAGCGCACACAAAGGAGATTAAAAGTTTGAAAGATTAGAGGCTTAGTCACAACACAGCACTTTATTTCCCCAGTTGGCTGTAAAATTAGCTCTATTTCTGATGGTTTTCCGTAAATTGGATTAGCTAAAATATCTAAGACTATAAACTAGAGCTGCACAAAATATCCTCCCATTTAAATATTGGGGATTTGGATGATGGTAGAAAAATATTTTTTTGGGGGGGGGGGGTCAATGGAGGTGTTCCACAACAGACCACTACACCTTTACAGCATCTATGCTACTGATTCTCAGCTTTGGATTGTTGACATATATACATTTATTTATTTATTTTAAAAATGAAATTGAATCATCTCCAAAACCCAAAATTTTTAGGGGACTAAAGTAGCTTCTGGGGCCCCTCCAGGATTAGGCGCCCTGAAGCTTAAGCTTCATTATATATACAGTCATACCTCGGTTTAAGTACGCTTCAGTTTGAGTACTTTCAGTTTGAGTACTTTCAGTTTAAGTACTCCGCGGACCCGTCTGGAATGGATTAATCCACTTTCCATTACTTTCAAAGGGAAAGTTCGCTTCAGGTTAAGTACGCTTCAGTTTAAGTACTCCGCGGACTGTCTGGAACGGATCAATCCACTTTCCATTGCTTTCAATGGGAAAGTTTGCTTCAGGTTAAGTACAGACTTCTGGAACCAACTGTGTACTTAAACCGAGGTACCACTGTATAGTAGAACTGCCCCTGCAGACAATATCTCTGAAAGGAAATGAGAATGAACCAATTTTGAGGGGTAGCAATAGATGATTGTACACATAAATAGGTGAACATTTTAGCAGGTATAGTGGGAAGACTATCTGATGTTGTGAAAAGTTTTCTGACAGTACACAAAGCAGGCTCCGTTCAGCACTAATTGTAATTGCCCCAAATGCTCACTAGAGGAATATCACATTGCTATTTTAAAACTGGAACAGAAGGCACCAAAAGATAGATTCCACATATAGCACACCAAATCTCTATTTATAAATTTTGTCCCGCTGTCACTAGACTAAGGAAGTCGCAGTTGATTAACCACCTGAGTTTTTATATTATTTAATTAAATCTGCATATATTAAAGCTGAGGGTTTTTTGTGCATGAATGATAATTATTTATAATAAGGAATTTAGGATTTATGACCACCATTCTCTGCTGGTTCGATAAAGGAGAGCACAATTATATTCCGGTGATTCTCCCTCTCTCTCGTTCAGAGCTGGGACTATTAACTTGAAACATCTGCCACTGCTTAGTAATATTATTTTCCAGGAAGCTGCTGAAAAATTCTTAAAGGGAGAAAGGGGCCAATGTTATAGAAATATGAAGGATACAGGAACAATAGAAAAGGGCTTAAAAGAAAGATAAAGGGTATTTGGATAGATTTTTTTATCCCTTTCAGAACTTACCTGCTGTTCCTACATCCTTCATCTTTCTATCCTCTTGGTCCCTTTCCTTCTCTTCCCCCATTTTTCTCTTCTTGCAAACCCCTTCTTGGATCTCTCACCCGCCATCAAAGCTGTTCTATAACCCAGGAACCAGTGAAACCCACCCTCCACTTCATCTTAGGAACAGAGGAAGCTGCCTTATAAGGAGTCAGATCATTGGCCAGTCAAGCTCAGTACACTGACTGGTAGAGTTTCCAGGCATGGCTCATTTCTAGCCTCACCTGGGTATAGGTAAAGGTAAAGGACCCCTGGACGGTTAGGTCCAGTCAAAGGTGACTATGGGGTTGTGGCGCTCATCTCGCTTTCAGCCAAAGGAAGCTGGCATTTGTGCACAAAACTTTCCGGGTCATGTGGCCAGCATGACTAAGCTACTTCTGGTGCAACGGGACACCGTGACAGAAACCAGAGTGCCCGGAAACACCATTTACCTTCCTGCCACATTGGTACCCAGGGCTGTTTTTAGGCCCGGGTCCGGTGGCGCGGGGCACCAGGACGCCAGGCCACCAGGGGTGCTGCTGCCCTCTCATCTGTTCAGCGGCTTCAGGCTGCTCTCCAGTGACGCGCAGGCCTGGGGCCGCCTTCGCTGCGTGCAGGGGCGTCGCAACAGGGGGCGGGCAGCGCCCCCTGGCCCAGGGCTGGCACTACGGTCAGGATGGATGGCACAGGGCGCTGGCCCTCCAGGCGGCAGCCGCGCTGCACCCGCCTGCCGCACTGGGAGACGGTACGGGACGGGGGCGCTGGAGGGATCCGGCACGCCAGGGCGCCAGGTATGCTTAAGACGGCCCTGTTGGTACCTATTTATCTACTTGCACTGGCATGCTTTCGAACTTCTAGGTTGGCAGGAGCTGGGACAGTGCAACAGGCGCTCACACCATCGTGGGGATTCGAACAGACAATAGATGAGAGAGAGAGAGAGAGAGAGAGAGAGAGAGAGAGAGAGAGATGGACCACATTATCTTTTCACAAATAAATCCAAACTAAGATTATGAAGGTTTGGCATTTCTACACTGTACCCATTTCATTTGGTCATCTATCTTACAATGCACAGGGCCATTAAAATGATTTAAACCAATACTTCACAAACCATAGTAATGTGACCAGACAGCAGCACAGACGGAGAAAGCAGCTGAGAGGCAATGTTGGATGGCCTTACATATTCCTCTCTTGTGCATCTCAGCAAAACAGAAGGGAGTTGAGCTTAAGTGTGAGCACAATTAGCATGGCTGTGACCTCCTTGCCCTTGCAGTTGAAGGTGTGAAACTGCAAAGAGTCAGCTCTACAGGAGCCCCAAACAAGAGAATCCGAGAGCTCCCATCCATTACTTTCTAAAAGAGACCAGCAGAGGCTGTTTCACTCCTCTGCTCTTCCCACAGTGGTCCACTTACCTGGTCATAGCATAGTTTGACAATGGCAGAAATCTGGCTTCAGATGGAGAATATCAATTTGGACTACCATATTCAGCCTATATTGAGATTTTTCAGCCCGTGCGTTCTTTTTCGGGGTGGCGTCGGACATTACTTTTGTGGACTGAGGGGTGGGGGGAATGTTCCAGCAGCCCCAGAGGAATCAACTTCATTTCTAAGGAGATTCCCAGTGGGAACCACACTTGTCATGATTGAGAACTATTACCAGGGCATTGCATAGGAGGAAAGGTGGCTGTTTTTCTGCCTCGCCCTCTTATTTCTTATCCAGCAGATAACCCCTCTCCCTCCAAAACAGAGTGTTCGTCCCCATTCCAAAACAGTTCTAAAAAATGTCTGTCTACAGCCAGTTACAGGTAGGTAGCCGTGTTGGTCTGAGTTGGAGCAAAATTAAAAAATTCATTCAGTAGCACCTTAAAGACCAACTAAGTTTATATTTTGGTATGAGCTTTCGTGTGCATGCACACTTCTTCAGATACGCCAATTTAAACCTGTCTACAGCCAGGTTTATGTTAACGTGTAAGGTTTGTGCATGAAGAGAAGTGGGACAAGAAAGGGTTAATATTGGTGTGCTGTTTAATTTGGGTGTGTTTTGTCCTGCGCCTGCAGCTAGTTAAGCATGTGAGAATGACTCAGACCAATCTACAGTATAAATCCTGTTGTGTTTACACTTGGCCCCTGCCCTTGCCCAGGGCATAGTCTGAATGCTGAAAGGAGATTGTGGACTCAGCTACATTAGCAAAGAAAAACTGTTTTATATGTGTTATAACACTGTGAAACCAGATGGCGCTGTGGAGTTCCATCTTTTGCCAACGTGATTTCCCACTACAGTGGTGCCTTGGTTCTCAAACTTAATCCGTTCTGGAAGTCCGTTCCAAAACCGAAGCATTCCAAAAACCAAGGCACACTTTCCCAGAGAAAGTAATGCAAAATGGATGAATCTGTTCCAGACTTTTAAAAACAATCCCCAAAACAGCAATTTAACATGAATTTTACTATCTAACAAGACCATTGATCCATAAAATGAAAGCAATAATCAATGTGCTGTACTATAAAATAAATAAGACAGTGTTGTAGATGATAAAAATTATCAACCACACAGTCACATAAACAAATTAACCGAAAAAGCCTCAAAAAACAAAAATGCAAAATAAATAGCAAAAAAAAAGCACCAAACTTAATCCATTCCAGAAGTCCGTTTGACTTCTGAAATGTTTGAAAACCAAGGCGCAGCTTCTGATTGGTGCAGGCACCCGGGAAACAATAGCTGACAGCTGCATTGGACATTCGGCTTCTGAAAAACATTCAAAAACCGGAAACTTACTTCTGGGTTTTCCGCGTTTGGGAGCCAAGGCGTTTGAGAACCAAGGTGTTTGACAACGCATTTTCCTGAAACGCTTTTTTTGATGTGCCTATATCCAGCCTGCCTATACAACCGCATGTAAATGAAACTGCATTATACTGTCTGTAAAGCAACTGACTCTTCCTAGAACTGCTGGGTGTTTCTCTGTTCTATTGGCACACTCTGCTGGTATGAGGATGGGCACTAGGGTGATGACTTTTTCACAACCTCATTTCCCTGTATCATAATTTGATGAGCTTTCATTATAGATAAAATCTTACTTTAAAAGAGATTTGATTAAAAAAAAACCTCACACACAAAATAATTTAAAATTTTTAATTTATCGGGTTTTTTGACCATTTTTGAAGTCACTGTAAGCAGATATTAAATTGAACCCAAGCTTTAGAGTCACATATATACACAACATTATATAGGGTCATCAAACACACAAGGAAGCCTTTTTTAGCTGCAGTAACAGTATAGACGCCGCTAGAGGGCGATGTTTTGCTACCTCTCCTGTAGGTTCTTTTCCCAGCATGTCCGGCAGGGTCTGCTGGCTGAGTTTTGAGGTCTGAAAAAGGGGCTTTTACCTTGCGCAGGTGTGACATTTGTATATCCTATGTTGCTAAGAACACGCCCCATTGTGGAATGTGGTATTGTGTCCAAATCTGATACGAAATATATATGGAACTGTTAGTACAATTTTATGAAATGGTAAAATGGCATACAAAAAAATTAAAAACGGTTTGTGCGTAACCTTTTAAAAACATATTTCAATGGAATATACCTCATTTTAGTCATTAATAGGCAAAAGTTCATCCATTTGTGCTACAGGAAATAATTTTTGAGGGAAAAAAATGAAAAAGTCATCACCCTAATGGGCACTCTACACATGCCCCAACAGTTTAATCAGGTGAAGGCCAGAAGGCCGAAATGGGGACAAGTGAGAAACAAAGATATCCATCCCCAGGATATCCAGAGAACAGCTTTACAAAGAAATTTGGACCATGGTCATGACTGTTTTACGCACCTTACAAGAAGTCTCTCCCACACCCCAGACCCCCCCAGCATTTTTCATAAAGCACCATGCTTGCCATGCTTACTTGACTAACTGATTAGCACATTAAGTAACATGTTCTTGTTGTATTTTTGAATGTGGGCCCTTAAATCATGAGCCGTGTCTCATGAATTGATTGCATGATTTTTAAACAGCACTTGTTCATCTCTTGACACAAAGCAAGTCAGCCTTCCCCAAGCTGCTCCCTTCCTGATGTCAACCTGAAAGGCACCCGATTGAAGGTAAGTTGCAGTATGCTCTTTATCTGCATTTATAGGTTAAAGAAACTTTTATCTTCATTTAACCTCCACACAAAAAAAGAAGTTTGATTAGCCAATTAACAGCCTGTTATTTATTCCTTGAATCATTAAGCTGATGAAATATTGCAGTAAATCAGAAATTTTCATCAGTTTAATGATTCAGCAAATAAATTCCAGACAGTTAATTGGCTAATCAAATTTCAATTACTTGGTAGCCATATAAAAACACACACCATAGACTTTAAAATCTTTTTTTAATAAATAAAAAAAGGCAGAAACCCTGACTGTTCTTTAATCATCTCTCTTACCCTCTGCAAAGCTACTGTTCTGCATGTCACTTGCAACGTTTTGCATTATCAAAAACCATTTACAAGGATAGCTGGTAATTGATTCCGAAGTTTATGAGGGCACATTTTTCTCCAATGTAATTGTCATCCCACTGTTTATGACAAAATTCATCTTGTTGCTCTTTTTGTTTATTTTTTAATTTGCACGGAGCAGCTTCTTTCAATATCTCACAATTGTCACTTTTCAGAAGCTGGATGTCAGTTCCTTTGTACCAATCGCTTTTTATCTCCCCCACTCTGGAACCAATGGCCTTAATTATTCATGCTCCGTTTTTGAGTGCTCTAAACCACATCTCAGCGTGGCACTTCGGGGAAACGAGTTTATAATTCTGGTACTCTGTGGCTGCTGTTTGTTCTGAAACTGAAGGGGATGGGGAAAATTAAATTTTAACAAGGGGACAAAGTAACAGTATGTTTATGTTCATGGGTAAGATATACAGATGGCCCATGCATGTTAGAGTATGGAAGTGAGAGCTGGACCATAAAGAAGGCTGATCGTCGAAGAATTGATGCTTTTGAATTATGGTGCTGGAGGAGACTCTTGAGAGTCCCATGGACTGCAAGAAGATCAAACCTATCCATTCTTAAGGAAATCAGCCCTGAGTGCTCCCTGGAAGGACAGATCGTGAAGCTGAGGCTCCAATACTTTGGCCACCTCATGAGAAGAGAAGAATCCTTGGAAAAGACCCTGGTGTTGGGAAAGATTGAGGGCACTAGGAGAAGGGGACGACAGAGGACAAGATGGTTGGACAGTGTTCTCGAAGCTACGAACATGAGTTTGACCAAATTGTGGGAGGCAGTGCAAGACAGGAGTGCCTGGCGTGCTATGGTCCATGGGGTCACGAAGAGTCGGGCACGACTAAACGACTAAACAACAACAACAACATGCATGTTAGAGCACATCCTAACTTGGTGCAGCATATAAAAATTACTTAGGATATGATGCAGCTCAGTGCTCATTTTGGCACAAACAAAATGCTTGCATTAGTCCTCTTTCAAAACCATTCACATCGGTGAACATCGCTACATAGCTACACCTACAGTTCTGTCCTCAATGCTATATAGCAGGAGTGCCAGCTTGGCCCCACAACCAAGGGTGCCCTGGGCTGTGGGTGCCATGCAGCATGCACAGCCCTGGCATCAAAATTTGTGGGTGCCTGGCCCCTTCATGGGCAATTTTGTGGGGGCTTGGGAACCCAGGGCCCTGGGGAGTTGGTGCCTATGCTATATATAACATCTATATGAAGCCATTGGCAGAAAACATCAGGAGTTTTAGGTCACAGAGTTATCGCACATTAAAGCATGTTTGAAATGTTTTGCCCCCGTGAGTATAACTTTAGATTTCTTTACACTGAATTGCATTTGCCATTTTACTGCCCATTCACTCAGTTTGGAAAGATCTTTCTGAGCCCCTCACAAACTTTGTTTTAACCTCCCTAAACAATTTGGTATAATAAGCAAAATGGGTGAGCTCTTTCCCTGCCCATCAAATCCATATAATTTATGAACAAGTGCAAGAATATTGGTTTCAATACTGATCACGGTGGTGGTGGGGAGGATTCCCTTTTTCTACATCCCTCCACTGAGAGAACTGTCCACTGATCCCAACTCTCTGCTTCTTGTTCCTTAACCAGTTACTGACCCCTAAGAGGACATTAGTCTTCATGTCCAAGCTCTTTCATCTGGCTCCAACCCCCAGACGCCAACCCTACTCCTGGCTCCAGGTCCTGCAACTGAATCCAGAGATCCCAAGCTGTGGGAAAGAACACATCCAGCTCTGAATTCCAATCGTGCCAAATCAAACCTGGCCCTGACACACACATTCACCCTTTAAGAGCAGTTCTGTGACTTCAGCTTTCAGAATTGTCTTAAGTCTTCACACTATGTTTCTAGGTTCCAGGATATGATCTGATGGTGCATGATGCTGAAGATCAGCAGGTCTGGATCTGTTAGTGCAGGGCCGTCTCTAGATAGAGTCCCGGTAGCGTGGGGTGCCAGGGCGCCGGGCCGGTAGCCCGGGCGCGGCACGGCAAAGCGGCGCGGAAGCCATGCTACGCCCTGTGAGGGCAGGGCGCCGTAGCGATCTCCGCCCCTCAGTGCCAGGGCGCGCGACCTGCTCAAGACTGCCCTGTGTTAGTGTATCTGGATGACAGAGTGCCTTGAACACCTTGAGTTTCATGATGGAATAGAATAATAGAATTGCAGCATTGGAAGGTGTAAGGGGGCAAAAGTACAGAGAACCGCCCCCCTTGCATCAGAAGTAGCTCCTCCCCAAGCAGCGATGGAAGCAAGGGTTCTGAGGAGGCTAGTGAGGGAATGGAGAGAGAGGGCCAGGGCTCCAGCAACATGAGAGAGCCCCGGCCACACAGGAGTGAGGAAAGGGAGGGGGAGAAGGGAGAAAATGAAAGCCTGGAGCGTAGACCCCTTCCTCCGGTTCTGGAATTATGCAGGAGAAAGAGAGGGAGGAGATTCACTGTCCCGAGGCTACTATGTTGGAGAAGATCACGTGGGGGGGCAGTGCCAGATTCTGCATCGGACTGAGCAGACATGTTGTACATATCCAGCTCACTGTAAATAGCCTGCACTAATAAAAACTGCTTAAAGACAAGCATGCGGAGCGTCATTACTCTAGAGTAGTCGCAAGAACCTCTGACAGCAGGGACCACAAGGGTTATCTAGTCCAAAGCCCTGCAAGACAGGAATCTTTTACCCAATGTGGGGCTTGAAGTCACGACCCTGAGATTAAGGGGTCTCATGCCCAACAGTTGAGCTATCTCTATGAAGAATAGCTAGACATTTTTAAACATGTAATAAATTGACTTGGGGATGACTTCACCTGATCAAAAGGAATCCACAGTGGACATATTCCTTTCTAAATCAAATACAGGGGAACCTCGGTTTTCAAACACAATCCATTCCCGAAGACTGTCCAACTTCTGAAACATTCAAAAGCAGGCATTTCTGGAAGCATTTATATCCGGAAAACTCAATGCGTAAGCTGCGTGGCACATTCGGCTTCCAAAAAGCATTCAAAAACCGAAGCAGTTACTTCCGGGTTTTCGGTGTTTGAAAGCCGAAACATTCTACTTCCGAAAACTGAGGTACCACTGTAGCTGCTGGAGATTGCTGTGATTATTGTCACTTAAGCAGCAAGAAAGTGAACTATCTCCAGATGTATTCACCTGTCAGATCCTCCTTGATGAGCCACATGTTTAATGTTGAAGTTGGGATTCCTTGGTGTAGAGCTTAACCTGATCTACATGCTTCTTATTCCCATACACATCTTTTGTGAATCCATTCATCTTCCAATGCACTTAAAACTCCCCCATGCCTATTTCCTACTACTGAAACCTAGAAATGTTCTAAAACCAGAGAGCGTTGTCAATTACCATGGAGTGGCTTGCCTACAGTAGCCATTACATTGTCTAGGACATATTTTATATTTGTTTCTCCCAGCAGGGTCCAACCTATTAGCAGCAAAGAATTTCGTACAAAAATATGGCCCTTAGACTCTCTGAAGTGAAATGTAAAACATATTTGGCTAGTCAAAAAGCCCCATAAACAAATGTGTTGGAAATTCATTATTTTAAAAATACAGAAGAGAGTAAAGGCAGCTTTGCCTGCAATTACGTGTCCATCAAGTATTAAAAATAACACCCAGAGATTCTAAAGGCAGTTCACAGGGACTTGCCTGAGCCAACATCTTGCCCTAGAGTCAGCAGATTTGAGTCTTCTACAATAGTATACCCAAACGGAGCATAGAAAGGCAACAGTAGCAGCTCATTTTCAAGCCCTTGGTTGTTGCTCCTGCAAAGTGTAAAGGCAGGCTACAGCTCCAGCCCCCAGAGATCATAAGGAAGGAATAAAGACTCTTGACAACATTATATGGAATTAAAATTAGGCTACAACTTTCTTAAACTTCCGAATGTAGGAAGACCTTGGCTTAGGCCTTGGGTGTGTATCCCTCCCAGCTGGGGGGAACTGGGGCTCATCAGTGTAAATGGGATATGGGGGTCCTCTGCGAGACGCAAGTGTAGCAGGCAGCCAAGCCCATATCCCCGCACACAGGGTAGTTCACTGAAGACCTTTCAGTGTATGGCCAGTGACACCGAAATATATAGTCCCTTTAAAAGGGGGACCCTGGAATCACCGTTGCAGGTGTGTGTGGGGTCACAACCGCTAAAGTTGTGATGAATTGCTACAGGGAAGACAAAACCTGCCAATGCAGGAAAAAATTCTCCCCGATCCTTCAACAGCAACCAGTCAAAGACAGTAGCTGAACAGGAAGAAAAAGTTAACCTGCAAACAAATAAACATTAAACAAAGGGAGGGTAGGGAGGGTGAATCTCCAGAGTCGACTGCCTGGCTATTGTTGGCTCCACCCCCTATTTATAAATGGGGCTGGCCCCACCTCCCAGCAAAAAAATTGATTACTGAGGCTGGATGTGAACCTCCAAAAATTAACATGGAGAGGCAAGCCAGCCCCTGTTTCCCAGTAAGCTCCCTGGGAACTGTAGCACTACGCGTGATCCCGCAAAGGGCACCCACAATGTAAAGTGTGAGTGCTCATTGTTAAAGGCACACAAACACTACACTACAGTAGTGGCTTAAAGGTAAAGGACCCCTGACAGTTAAGTGCAGTCACAGACGACTCTGGGGTTGCGGCGCTCATCTCGCTTTACAGGCCGAGGGAGCCGGCATTTGTCCACACACAATTTTCCCAGGTCATGTGGCCAGCATGACTAAGCCGCTTCTAGTGCAACGGAACACCGAAACTAGAGCAGCACACAGAAATGTCGTTTACCTTCCCACCGGAACGGTACCTATTTATCTATTTGCACTTTTTGGCGTGCTTTCGAACTGCTAGGTTGGCAGGAGCTTGGACTGAGCAACGGGAGCTCACCCCATCACAGGGATTCGAACTACCAACCTTCTGATGGGGAAGCCCAAGAGGCTCAGTGGTTTAGACCACAGTTCCACCTGCATCCCTAGTAGTAGTCCCTACACTACCGTAGTAGCTTAATAAATAGCAAAGACTGAATATGGTATCCAGCATCAAACTTCTTATTTGAAAAGAACCCCCTTCCCCCACCAGAACTTGTTCTACTTTCCTTTCAGTATGATTGGAAGTGATAAAATATCATGACGGATGACTATATGGCAGGCAAAACGTCCTTTCACTTCAGCTATAATAAAGGTTTGGTTGTTTTTTTTTAATTGCACATATTATGTAGATATGTAAACTGCTTTGCAATGTATGCTCTTTACATATTACTTGATTTATAATTGCCACTATCCAGACATGCGCCTCATTGATTATTATTTTGTTTCTTTAGTGTTGCTTGTTGACTTTGTTAAAATATGTTTTGTTCATTGTTTATTCCCATTTAAATAGGTTTTGGATTGCAGCCTTAATCCACTTCCTCCTGTGAATTAAAACAAACAAACAATCGAATGCACTGTTCATCACTGTTCTTTTCACACAAAAATAAGTCATCTGTTTTTTTTACCTGTGGACTTTTGTCTGAGCTCCTCTGTCAATCCGTTTGCATAAACCACTTAGAGGTTTTACTACAATCAAGAAGTATCTTGATTATAAAATAAATGAACAACCTGGATTTTAATTCTAATTTTTGACCACCCATCCATTAAATCTTTGTTTTCAAATCTTAAGTGTCCTTGTCCCACTTCCCGGCAAACCCCAATTGCTCTCCCTTTGTGTTTGTTTGTGTGTGTGAGACTCCCTACACTGTACCCTGGTTATAAAGCACATATACACTTAATCATCTCTGGGTTGTGAATTGAAACAAGAAACAAAACACGTTGTTCTTTACTGTTCTTTTTTTTCCCACAGGGCAGGAATATATTGAGACAAAAATGGATTTCAAGCTGTCATACATAAATCATCCCCACTTCAAACATTTAAAACATAAATTGCCTTAAGCATTATGTTCCAGCAGATGCACAAAAAAAACCCTGATCTGGCCAATAATCAAACTGAAAACTATAAGAAGCACTATTTATTGAAATCATATGAAGAGGTAAAAAAGGAATGTGCAAGCTGGCTCCATTACAACCAGGTCCAGAGTCTCTTCCAATGCCATAAAAAATTGGGATTTCAAGAGGGGAAATCAAAACTACAGGAATTATTAATTGAAAGTGGGGATAAACAAATTACTAAATTATACAAATTCTTGTTAGAATGGAATTTAAAGGATGAGGTAGTCAAAAATGTAATGGTGAAATGGGCACAAGATATTGGCAGAACTATATATTGTACACAATGGGAAGGACTCTGGAATGGAAGTATGAGATTCACAGCTTGCACGGCAATAAAGGAGAATATGCAAAAAATGTTTTACAGATGGCACCTAACTCCGGAAAAATTACATAAAATATATAAGACAGGATCCAACAAATGTTGGAAGTGTAAAGAAAAGATAGGTACATTCATGCATTGCTGGTGGCATTGCAGAAAAATACAAGAATTTTGGAACAGGATTTACGAGAAATTAAAAAAATATTTTAAAATTAACATTTGAAAAAAAACCGGAACTATTTTTGTTAAGCATACTACCAGAAAATATTCCTAAAGAGAAGAGAAATGTAATACTGTATGTGGGAGCTGCAGCAAGAATAGTAATAGCACAAAAATGGAAAGGGGAGGAGGTGCCTTCGATTCAGGATTGGTTACTTAAATTGATAGAATATATGAATTTGGACAAAATGACAGCGGCCGTAAGGAATGTAGCAAAACAGAGAGTACAAAAGGAATGGAAACCAGTGGAGGATCACCTGAAGAAAGAGGGTTTGAATTGTGAATTGGTAGTTTGTCTAAGTTAATTTAAGGATTGCTTAAAGAGAGGATAGAGGAAGCAATGGGAGAAGAGTTACCCACAAAGGGTGGGAAAATAAGAAAGAGGAAAACAGGGAAAATAGAAAATGGTAAGGAACGGTATATCAACAATCGGAAGTTCTTTTATTCTTTTATTCTTATTTTTTAAGTATATGCATATATACATATATGCATTTCACTTTAACCTTTTTTTCCCTCTTCTTTTTCTTCTTTTTACTTTCTTTTTCGCCCTTTTTCCTTTTCTTAGGGTGGTGGTGTATAATTTTGTATATATTATTTGCAGTTATATTTGTGTTCGTTTTTTTTTTTTGCGCTGATTTGGTTGATCTTGTAGTTTGTACGTATGTAACCTTTTTAAAAGAATAAGAAATAAAGCTTTTTTAAAATTAAAAAATAATAATATAAGAAGCACTATTTAGGCAGGGCAGATGGACAGTGCCCCAAAATGGTAGAATGGAAACTAATAGGTATTACAGCAGTTTAGAAAATCTTGCCTTTGCAAATATTCGGGGGGGGGGGAATGGAATCACAGAATTGGGGAGTTCGAAGGGACCACAAGGATCATCTAGTCCAACCCTCTACAATGCAGGAATCTCTTTGCACAATGTGGGACTTGAACCCACGAGCCTGAGATCGAGTGTCTCATGCTCTACCAACTGAGCTATCCCAGGTGCTAAAATAAAAACATATAACAAAAATGTGATACTAGCGGGTGGAAGCCTCTGCAAAAACAATTGGCTAGGATGTTCCACATTTCCAAATATTTATGTTTTATATTTCTAAACTACACTTTCAAAGAGAATAAACAGTTTACAACATAAAACACAATACTACAATATTAACAGTAAAAGGGCATATTAATTGAAAACTGGCTGGTAAAGATAAAAAAGACCACATTCCAAAGGCCTGTCTGAACAAAACAGCTTTCAAAAGATATCTGAAAGAAAGCAGGGGTGGCACCTGCTGAATGTCTATTGGCAAGGAGTTCCACAGGGCGATGCTTCCACTAGAGACTCAGTCACTGGTAAAGGCTGACTAAACCTCAGGTGCTGGGGTGCACCACAAGTGCCCTATCAGAATAAGGATATAGAATGTGGAACCAATGATTTACTTATTTGGTTAGGTTTTTCTTCTCATAGACACCAATAGATGATTCCAGGGTGGTTCAGAAAGAGACAACCATTTAAAGAAAAGTGCCACCCACAAAACCATGAAGCACAAGCCATAAAATATCACAGATGTATCACACTTAAAAAAGGCTGAGTGATTTAAAAAAGTTTCCCCAAGAAAAGGACTCTTCCTTGTAACTTTGAACTGGGGCTTGAAAATGTAGCTCACAAGCCCCCTCACTTCTTTCTCAGAATTCTGGCCTCTGATTTCTGCGCTATCTGAAACTTCTGAGCCCCTCTCATGCGAAACACTATAATGATGGTTCAACAAAGTGGTGTTACCAGGACATGGGATTATGGCAGAGACACTATCCCTGTGCAGAAGTGGTCACAGATAACAAACCAGTTGTAGCTGGGGAAAAAAAAGCACTGTGTGTCACAGAGTCCATCAGCATCGCTTGGATTCCACACAAACACGAGTTGAACAATGCGTGTCAAGGGGCTGTCAGATCTTTCACAAGTCAGAGAGAGGCAAGGCTAGCATGCAGTTACTTTCTTTTTAAAAAAATAATAATAATTTTTTATTGATTTTATATACACATCAACATCACACATCACACATAAGACAGATATTAAAAGAAAAATAGAAAGAACAAATAACAAGAAAAAATACAATACAATACAAATAAAGAAACATAAAAATAAAAATACATTTAAACAAATATCAACTTAATTCAACTCTTACAACCATTGTTTCTTGTGCTTCCCCAAATCCCTTCTGACTGATATTCCTTTTCAAATCGTCATTAGCAGTTTCTTATTCATTGCAAATATTAATCATCATATTATTATTCCTTCTCTTTTTACCTCAGTCCTTTAAGTTTAGTTCATTAATCTTTTTTCCTCCCATCTTATTCTTCCCTAATGCCTTAACAGCAAATTATTCCCATAGATACTCAGTCTTTTATGTTGTAAAATATTTCCCTAAATATAATTTAAATTTCTTCCAATCTTCCTCCATCGTCTCATCTGCTTGGTCCCGGAGTCTTCCTGTCAGTTCGGTGAGTTCCATAAAGTCCATCATCTTCATTTGCCATTCTTCTACAGTAGGCAATTCATTTTTCTTCCAGTATTTCTTCCAGTATTCATTTTTCGTCCAGTTACTTTCTTTATTAAGGAAAGGCGCAAATACAAGGAGGCTCATTAAAGGCAACACCATGAAGTTGCTTGAGCTGTTGTGCAGCCCCTCCTTCCCTTCTGTCAAGACTCCACCCCCTGTAATCTACTGCTACGGTGAGCCACTGGAGCCTCTCTCTGTGCCTTTTTGGCCTGTTGCTCAGCAATGTGTAACATCCTTCACATTCTAGGGATCAGTGAGGCCAGAGAGCCTTCAGCAGAGAGCCTGTCCTGTTGTTGCTGCAGAAGAAATGCAGGGTCCGGCTCCCCTCTGTCTTCTCTGTCGGAGACTGGAAACCTCATCACTGGAAACCTCCTCATCCTGTCCTGTGCTGAGCTACCTGTCTGCTTCTGCCTCTCTCTAATCTCTCATGCTTCCTATTTCTAGTATCTCCCAGCTTGTCCTCTCCTCTCAAATTTGGCCGGTATCCCATCACCATGATCCCAGATCCAAGTCCGGGGGGGTGGGTGGGTCCTGGGAAGGCAACGCCAATTGCTCCTCCTCGTGCATCCAGTCCCTGACAGCTAAGACAGGCTGCACTGAAAGGACCCTGGTCGACTGTTTCCTGTAAATTTCTTACTCACTCACTGATCTGGAAACAACAGCAAGTGACAGAGGCTAGAAGAGGGTGAATTTGCTCCGTGGTCTGTTCATGTCTCTGTGATTTTTATCCCCCCCAGGTCTTGCGGCAATGTAAATGCCCAACAAGGCTGGCTGCAGATGCATACTGCACGACAGAAATATACTGTGCTCTGAACCACTGCACCATAGTCACTGGCTGCATAATGGATTCTTGTAATTCCCCTTCCTGTTGCTCCTGACACTGATAGTGAGAAAATGCTCTCTTATGACACAGCCAATTGATTTAGGCAATTTACCTTCCTTATGTGTCCATCACACACTTCTGAAATCCATCTTGCATGTGCAATTGGTCCAAAAAAAGGGAAAAAAAAGAAGAGATACACCAGGCAGGCTCCGAAAATAGCTACGGAAAACTGAAATACAAAATTCACTGGGAGGGGAATGAAAAGGAAATATTTCAAGCGTGTCCTTTCTCAAACTAGAAAAAAATATATATTTAGACTCCCCTCCAGAAGGGCAGGTGAGTTCCATTTTATTTCCTTCTGGCCTTCTTCACCCGCCCAGCTGCTGGGGACATAATGTTTGACAGGGTTAAGGACACTCAACTTTCCAGATTAGAATGGAGGCGATGCTGTGATTTTATATGAGTTTCCCCTCAAAGAAAACGGAACTTGTGAGAGGTTCAGCTCCTGATTAAATATATTCCATAGCTGGGCTCGCAAAGTTCAGAGTGTGAGAGAGAAATGGAGTATTCAACCTGAAATAATGGATCTGGCCTTTTGGACTGGCTGTGCGTGGGGAAATCAATCATCTACCTCTCTCCAGACCATGAGCACATGTTAGCAAACTGGCTTTGGCGCAATCCTAAAATGCATTATGATACGGGTGTCCCATCCTGGACTGGACATGCAATTTTGTGAGGAAAAATGAGGGTGGGGGGGGGGGAGATCACTTCAGCCCTTCAGATGCATAGATTCGGGGACAATGCAGAAATAAAAGTAAATGACTGAAGGATATCAAACACTCAGAGACTTATTAATTTGTGAAAGTTTTATTTCACTGAATATTAAAATGGCAATTAAAAATACAAATTAATGTCTATTGCTTTCTAAAAAAAAGATAAAAATTTATCAGCAGCAGGGTTGTTTTTATTGAGAGGTAGTGGCGCTGTGGGTTAAACCACAGAACCTAGGGCTTGCTGATCAGAAGGTCAGTGGTTCGAATCCCTGCGACGGGGTGAGCTCCTGTTGCTCGGTCCCAGCTCCTGCCAACCTAGCAGTTCGAAAGCACGGCAAAGTGCAAGTAGATAAATAGGGACCGCTACAGCAGTTTAGTCATTCTGGCCACATGAGCTGGAAGCTGTACGCCGGCTCCCTTGGTCTATAGAGCGAGATGAGCGCGCAACCCCAGAGTCGGTCACGCCTGGACCTAATGGTCAGGGGTCCCTTTACCTTTACCTAGTGTAATAATATTACAGAATTATAATTTGATATAAACATTGAAATAAATTAATCTATTAAGTGGCTGGCACATTGGAAGGTGCAACCTGACAAACTGAAATGATTTGGTTACCTGTGCTACCTGGCACCCCAGCCAGCTTTCTTATAGATCAGTAGCTTCGTTTTTTCAGAACTTTTGGTTATTCATTTACAAATGTTACTTTCAAAACAACAGCAGGAAGAAAATGTAACAAATTACAAAAAGAGAGAGGATATATAAAAAGGCCCCGTACGGCCTTGGATCTTGTTGTAAAGTAAAGGAGAGGTGAACGAGGTGAAAAAAACACATTCCTTTAAACTGCAGTCGTACCTCAGAAGTCAAACGTCTTGCGACTCAAACGTTTTGACACCCGAACGCTGCAAACCTGGAAGTGAGTGTTGCGATTTGTAAATGTTCTTTGGAACCTGAATGTCTGGAGCTTCCTGCAGCCAATCAGAACCTGCATCTTGGTTTATCAATGTTCTGGAAGCCGAATGGACTTCCGGAACAGATTCCATTTGACTTCCGAGGTTCGACTGTATCTAAATGAGTTGCTCAAGAGCTGTTCATGCATGTGAGGTAGTCCCCTTTCTTTACCCAATTCTATTTATGTTTTTGGTAACAGAAACAAAGGAATGAGAATTTTACCCATTTCCTAATGGGACTTTTAGCTTTTCAGTCGGCATGAAGCTCCTTACATGGCTGTACCAAGTGTCTTCTGAGACACGAAAGATGGGCTGTCATTAATAAAAGTAGCACCAAATCTTTATGCAAGAGGTCTTGATTAGAGCCCTCAAAGATGTTCAGTGAGGCTCTTTTCAATGCAGTTTTCTCTCTTCTTCAGCCAGCTCCACAGGCAACCTTTACAGATAGGTGGCAGTTTAGGCTCATTGGGCTTTAGCCTGCCCCATTTGGTGTGGGGTGGTGGACCTAATGTCCTAGCCAGCTAACCAGTGACTGGGTGCCCCTTAAGAAGGTTGTAGCTTTCTATATAAAGGTATGTGAAGCAGAACCTCTCCATCTCAGAAATGGAAAATGTCTCAAACTGCAAACTGCTGTTGAGCTTGGCAATGGAAGCTGCACCAAAAAAAAAATGTGTTTTCTTCCCTGCATTCAATGCCTCTAGAGTACTGGGTACTTACTATACTGCATAATAAGGTTAATGGCTAGCTACCTTAAGGCACTGATTCAGCAAAACTGTAAACCTTGTACTGGAATTAAGCACACGCTTCTATAAAATCTAAAGCACTATTTGCATTACATGGAAGACGCATGGCCTTTTTCTCTCTCCTTTTTCCACACAAGTGAGCAGCATAACCCTTAAGCTGTTTACTTCACTGTAACGGATGAACTGGTGCAGATAAGGGACCTTCTGCCGGTGAAATGAGCACATGCATTCAAGGTCGTGAACAATTTTCTCTCCCAGTTTCCCCTTTTGCTTGGCAGCATGTCCCAGGGTTTCCACTCCATCTTGAAACATATTACAGCTATCACGGACGTCAAGTTTTGATAGGCACCTTGAGACCACTTCTCTGTAGTCTGCCGTCCATGTGGACACATCCGATATGATTGACTGTGGCATGGAGGCATTCTCCAAGCAAAAAATAATTGCCTCAGTTTCTGCCTATTATGGGGTTACTGAATGTGACTGTTCCATTGGACCTCTAACAGATGCATATACACTGTGTCTTGCTATTCTAGTTAAATATGGCAGACCTTCTTCCTTACCATTTTGAAGTGTATATTCCTGCGTATAAGACTACTTTTTAATCCAGGAAAATCTTCTCAAAAGTCGGGGGTCGTCTTATACGTCCAGTCGTCTTATACGCCGGAATATACGGTATCCAGATAGGGTTGGATTTGATGAGCATTCCAACTGGAATAATTATAGCAAAAACCATATTCTTCCTTTCTCTCTTTCTAAAATCATCTATAGGCTGTATTGGGGGGGGGCATAACTCCATCCAAAGAGGCTTACAATATCACAAAAACACAACACCATCTAATGATCCCCAATGTGCAATATCCCTTTTCATAGCTGGAAAACACCAAAGCCATTTCCAGAGAACTGTCCACTATGACTTCAAGATTAGAAACTGACTTTCTGTAGACATGGAGCTGCTGGTCAGAGAAAAAAAAGCCATTGCTACCGTCTTATACAGTGGTACCTCGGGTTACAGACACTTCAGATTACAGACGCTTCAGGTTACAGACTCTGCTAACCCAGAAATAGTACCTCGGGTTAAGAACTTTGCTTCAGGAAATTGCACAGCGGCAGCAGTGGGAGGCCCCATTAGCTAAAGTGGTACCTCAGGTTAAGAACAGTTTCAGGTTAAGAACAGACCTCCAGAACGAACCTGAGGTACCACTGTATCCAGTTTATACAGAGGCTGCCTTTCTTCAAGCATGGGCAACTGGTCACCGAGGGAGGCTGCCAGGCCAGGGCTCACTTTGTACCACCAAATGATCCTCCTTCAAGTTCTCTACTGCTCCTACAAAACATATTCACCCTCTTTTGGGTCTGAATACTTGCTATGATGCTAGCCTAGGCATAAAAGAAACAGTATATATGCCATTTGGGATATGTGCATATGACCGAGTCACATAAAAGCAAGATTCTTAAAAGGAGTGGTTGTGGAAAGGAAGATATGAGTCCTACTGTGACTCATTCTACTGTGAGACTGGGGAATTTCTGGTGATTCATTCAGCAGCAACCCCTCAATGGGCATTGACCCAGTTCCACCAACTACCAGCTTGGGATGGCTGCAAGTGTTCTATAGGTTTGCACACACTTCCTGGTAAATCTCCAGTTGGGATACTGCCTATTTAGGACATATTCTTATAGATAGTCATCTGGGAGTCACAGTTACACTGAGCACAATGGGGTGTATTTCTGACAAAATATCCACTGGATTGCACTGCATGGATCCTTGTTTCCAAGAAACTCAATGGATCCAGATGGTCCTGCTTTGATAGGATTGAATGTCCTCTCCTTTCTATTTCATTGCCTAGAACTGATGTCAAAAATGAACCGTGCCAAATGAACCATCTACCTCTGTTTTGCTTCAGAGTGAATTTACATGACCATTTTGTTCCTGGGTTGTTTATATATATATTTATCTATCTCAGAAAACAGAACACAACCTGAATTGGGTCCCAGTAGAGTTCTTGGCTGCTTAAGGGATAGCCTCTACTATGCTCCTTACTACGTTCCTGTATGCCAAATATCCTTCCCACATCTGGCTTCTATCCACTTCCCAAGATCTCATATTACCTTCACGTTGGCATCAGGTGACACTCGCAACTGCATAAGCTCCACTGATGCCTGCACTACTGGGTGCTCTACACAAATGTTTCCAATGGCGCCTATGCCTGCAGCCAAGCTGATGTCAAATGCGCTGCTTTCCTTTGGTCCATATCAGCAAGGCTGAGAGGGAGGTCCTATCATCTGGGCAGCCCTGGACCTCCATACAAACTGCCCAGGCTTGCACCCTGGAGAGGTGCTGTGATTCTCCAGCGGTTTGACTTCACCCTCAAAGGTACACTCCATTGTCTCCCAAGACAGATGGATGCCAACATGTAGGGTCCCCAAAACACGTTGAAGCAAACAACTCTCTTCGCACATGGATTTGCCAGTGTTTTATTTTGACTCTCTCACAAGACTCAGCAAAAAGAGAGAGCCAATCTGGGGAACAGTCACTGAACAGAACAATCATCCAGTACAACTATCAGGGAAAGCATTTGGTGGCTATTGTGTAAACATTGGATGACTAACATTCAATGCCACAATTCTAGAGCAACAGCAAAAAGAGTAAACAATATTGCAGAATGAGAATAACCTCAAGGAAAGGGTATAGCCCCAGATCTGAGTTTGAACATTTCATTGGCTATGTTCAGACAACAATACCCTGTTTCTCATATTTTAAGACATACCCATAAAATAAGCCATAGCAGGATTTTTAAGCATTCAAGGAATATAAGACATACCCCGAAAATAAGACATAGTGATAGGCGCAGCAGCAATGCCGGCCGCGGCAGGAGGAGAAGGAAAAAAATAAGACATCCCTTGAAAATAAGCCATATTGTGTTTTTTTGAGGAAAAAATAAATATAAGACATGTCTTATAATATGAGAAACACGGTATCTATGTGATATGAATGAGCCTTTGCCCACGCACACTTTCTTTCATTATGTCTAAGCTGCAAAACTAGTCATGTGCTTTGAAACAATGATATTAAACCAGTTTCAAGCCATGGTGCAATAACCTGAGTTGTTCTGAAGTTGGTAGCCAGAGTTTCTTGGTGTGGACAACCATGGTAAATGAAGAGGCTTCCTGGTTTGGTTGCCTGTGCTTTGAAGGGAGGAGCGCAGGAGCTGTTTGTATGCTTAAACCCACAAGCAAATTTCGTACAATTATTTAATGATAAAATTACCTGTGTGTGTATTGTATAGATTTGGATATGTCCTGGTTCTCACTGCTAGGTGAGACCTCCCAGCCCCAGTTTTGACAAAGGCTTTAATGCTCAAATCAGATGAATACATAAGGCAAGCTGTAGGTTACAAGGTCCAGCAGATTCATAGGAGGTAAGCTACATGACTAAGTGCAAGCCAAGATCTTGATCCAACAAGTGAAACCCCCGACACCTTCCTTTTGAATCGTGCAGCAGGCACAGCTCTTTGTATGGCAAGCAGGTAGAAACCTAAGGCTGGGTACTCCTTTGAGTGGGCTGGTTTGTTCACACTGGCACTGGCATCTCCTTGTCTGTGGAGATGAAGGTGGAGTCAGGACCAACTTGGTATCATCCCTACTCTCAGTATCCTTCCCCAGAAGGTGAAGGCCCCCGACTGGCAGGCAGCAGTACCAGAGGCAGCCCCATAGCAGGAGGTGTTAGGATAGGGATGTCTGATGTTGTAGCAGCACAACAGTTCTTTGATAATCCACTCAGCCTCTCTCCAGGATTCAGATCTCCATCCCTCAGTCTGCTGAACCATTCCTTGGGGTTTGGCACTTCTTGGGGTCCTACTTCCACCTCCCCCACCTCTTGAACCCTCCCTGGGGTCCTCTACCTCCAACTCTCTGAATTTCTCCTACTCCTCTTTGGGATCCAACCATCCTCTCCATGACACCTCCATGGAGCTCATGACAGGATGATAGGATAGGATAGGATATGTTCTGAATATGGACTGAACTAATTCAGGAGCCTCTTCACTATGAAGGCCACCATCCACAATTCAGTGGTTCACCACATGGGACAATCACACATACATAAGAATATAAGAAGGGCCCATCTGGAAAAGACCAATCTAATCTACAATGTTCTTGCCCACAGTAGACAACCAGACTCTAGAAGTTCCTGACACCAGCTCAGTGGGGTTTGTTCAATCTTCTCTCTTGAAAGTTCTGTAGCAAAGTGGCACATAGCAAAGTGATAATCCAAACTAGGTCACTGTTGGGTACTTAAAGTATCAAATGCAGGAGAGACTAGTGATGTCTATAAGCCTTCGGGGTGGGGGGTGGGGGGGACCCACTTGCTAGTCTTGCCCAAGCAAGAATGGCCAGATTCCCCTAAAGATCCCCCTTTGGTGATGCTTTGGATGGAGGCAACTTATGAATTTGTAAGACCTCCCTGAGAATACTGAAAGCCTTTTCAAATCTCATATGGCTTCCTGTGAAATTCCTTGCATGCCTTGCTCAAGGAAGAGTCTCCAAGGTGGCCTCAAAATGTCACTTCAGGTGAAATTCAGTGACAACTCCAGGGGAGATGGTCACTTCATAAAACACTTCTACGTGGTTGTTCATCAAGACTGACACTTGAAATAAGATATTTAGTGGAGAGGTATTGCTGCTGTTCTTAATACTAAGCACAAGTCATTCTGTTATTGATTATCTTTCTGACTATCGGTCGAATAAAGTATTTTGATTGATTGATTGATTGGTTATTGATTATTCCTCCTTTGAAAGAAAAGAAAAATACTTGTTTTTAATATATAAAACAGTTTGTATATTAAAATGTTCTAAAGTTATATTAGTTTTAGACACAGTGCAGTTTTATTATATTTCATGCATTGTATTTATTCCATTGTACCACACTCTGGGGTTAAATTTAATGAAGTGCAGGCTAAAATCACCTCAAATATATAAATACATTAAAAATTAACACACCAGAATAATGAAATTTTTAAGACCCAGATTCAAAATGTGCCCACTGAACCCAAATGGTTGGTGACCTCTGGTTTAAGTAAGGAAATTAAGCAGACCAGTTTGCACTGTTTCACCCCTTCCCCCAGCTGACGCTCAACTTTCTGGAGCTCCTGAGGTGGCTAAATTCTCATTGGGCTGTTTTTCTGTGGAGTTTTGCTACCTTTTTTTTTTTTAAAAAAAATTATACTTTTACAATATTTGGTTCTCCCTGAGCTATATAATGCTGTCCTTGTGTTTCTCATGCTCTCCCTTTTTTAATTCAATACTTAAGTTTGCTATTAGCCAGAGTGTTGTAAAGATTACTGATATAATGCACATGAAAGACTGTGAACCCTTGAAAGCATAATATAAAAGACAAGTATTAGTACTTGTTACAGTGCTAGAGAACATTACAGTTGTGCAATGGGAAACACCAGTAGTAAACATGGAATATCCACAGACACGGCACATATGAGAACGGGATTATTGTAATAGGATGTGAGGATAGTGTGGGATAACCAGCCTCATATAACCAACATGATTAAGTTTAATTAATGCATGAAGGTGCTAATGACATAAAATAAATTGTCTTGCTACTCTTAGCAAGATCATTCCCCCTCATCTCAAGCCTATAGTTCCCCTTCAGTCTACTTGAGAAGTTCAGCATGCAAAGAGGTCTGGTTGCTCTAAGCTCAAACCGCATGGCTCTTACAAACCATTTTTGTGTTCCTATACCAAGAAGGCTGATCGCCGAAGAATTGATGCTTTTGAATTATGGTGCTGGATGAGACTCTTGAGAGTCCCATGGACTGCAAGAAGATCAAACCTATCCATTCTTAAGGAAATCAGCCCTGAGTGCTCCCTGGAAGGACAGATCGTGAAGCTGAGGCTCCAATACTTTGGCCACCTCATGAGAAGAGAAGAATCCTTGGAAAAGACCCTGATGTTGGGAAAGATTGAGGGCACTAGGAGAAGGGGACGACAGAGGACAAGATGGTTGGACAGTGTTCTCGAAGCTACGAACATGAGTTTGACCAAACTATGGGAGGCAGTGCAAGACAGGAGTGCCTGGCATGCTATGGTCCATGGGGTCACGAAGAGTCGGACACGACTAAACGACTAAACAACAAGCAATAATTTTAGGGACCCAGGTGGTGCTGTGGTTAAACCACTGAGCCTAGGGCTTGCTGATCAGAAGGTCGGCAGTTCGAATCCCTGTGACGGGGTGAGCTCCCGTTGCTTGGTCCCAGCTCCTGCCAACCTAGCAGTTCGAAAGCACGTCAAAATGCAAGTAGATAAATAGGAACCGCTACAGCGGGAAGGTAAACGGTGTTTCCATGTGCTGCTCTGGTTTGCCAGAAGCGGCTTTGTCATGCTGGCCACATGACCTGGAAGCTATACGTCGGCTCCCTCGGCCAATAATGCGAGATGAGCGTGCAACCCCAGAGTCGGTCACGACTGGACCTAATGGTCAGGGGTCCCTTTACCTTTCCCTTTTACCAATAATTTAGAAACTGTCACCACTGTAACCAAGCTGAGCTGACTGATGTATGGGAAAGCAAATGAATCTGACCTTTGGAGAGTTTGTGAGTAAACCATTTTTAACTTGCCTAACGTGGCCTTTTTCTGTGCTAGGGGAAGAGAGTAATTGGAAGGAACTTAGAAAAACATACTTTAAAGGTCTAGCAACTTATATTCCCATTCTTTACTTTGCTGCATTTTTTTTTAAAAAAATAAATCTCTGCTGGAGTTTTCTCACCAAAGAGTACTTGCCCGAAACCTGGATCTTGGCATCCATGAAATTCTCCTTTTACATACCTATTTCCCCCTTGCCATTCACAGATAGAAGGTTTGAGAACCCATGTGAGTTTCCACAGCAAACATCCCTGCAGAAACTTACAAGTCTCAAAAAATTATCGCAGCAGCTTACATGCAATTAATCCCCTGATTGTCATGAGCAAAGGCCATACAGCCAGCCAGGGAATTGCCCAAAAAACATTAATGAAAGCAAATGAAATAAATGGAGTTATAATGTGGGAGGACAAGCTAAGCATAAACTGCCAAAACTAGCAGACTGTAGCTCATCTTACTGAGCCATGACAGTAAACATTTATCAAACGAAAGGAAAATCTTATGCCAACAGCAAAATGAACTCTTCCTTCAGTAGTCAAGGATAAGTGTTCCAACTAGTCGTTTCTAATTAACTGGAGGCAATAGTGGAAGGCATAAGTATTGACAGCAAACCTACCCAAGTACTTCTTCAAAATCCAGGTTGCTGCGAAGTTGTCTGAATGGATCAATAGTTACATGAATAAACAGATGGATGGATAATAAACCTCACTTGGAAACGGCACGATATGACATAACTGTCCAGGAACCCAACACTAATAGTGGTCTTTCATTACAAACAGAGGCAGTAAATCTGAATCCCAATTATGTTAGTCGGTGTTGTTCCTGTCTGCTAGCCAAGTAAAAGAGTGTCCCATTCAGAAATGTGAAGTCTCAAGAGGCATTTGGAATATAACTTTTGATGGCCAGATCAGGATGTAAAAACTGTAGCTATTACTACAGTGGTCCCTCGACTTACAAAGTACTCGACTTATGAAATTTTGAGTTACGAATGAGAAAAAAAATGGCTGCACGCTTACGGTTTTTTCTGACATCCGAAAGGAAAACCGTTGTGGTTTAGATGGGGTTTTCTCGACTTACGAATTTTTCCGTTTCCAATGCATTCCTATAGGAAATCGCTTTTTTCGACTTACAAACTTTTTGACCTACGAATGTGCATTCGGAACGGCTTAAATTCGTAAGTCGAGGGACCACTGTAATGGTGAATTTTTATTATTTGACAATATATAGAAGCATAGAAAGTTGCCTCCAAGTGCCCCAACTCAGAACCACAGAGACTATTGTGGATGGATAAGTAACATTTTAAACACAGAAGGAATGAACATGGTGTTGTTAGCACTGAGCTGATTTGTCACAAGTTGAGAGTTTCGTGCTGAAATCTGACAATTCAGCAGGTTTGCCAATTGTGTTGTTTTTCAACCATTGTTGTTGCTGCTGTCAGGGCCGGCTCTTCATAGACCCCCGGTGGCGCAGTGCACCATGGCGCGGGGCTGGTAAGCTGGGCGAAGCCGCACAGAAACCAATTGCCCCCTGCGAGGGCGGGGCGGGCGGCGGAGCGATCCTCGCCCCTCAGCACCAGGGCGCGCGATCTGCTCAAGACGGCCCTGGCTGCTGTTGTCTCAAAATGCTATTGATTTTATGTCTTAAGGCTCCCAGAGCTGTGCAGTCCTTATGCCAACAGGGCACACTTATTGACCTCATCAACATCTACTCCCGGGTTCTCTTTGGTTTAGCAGCCTAACTTGGGGAAGGAGAATCTTTGGCTCAGCTTGTATGACAGCAAACCATAGTTAGTTGCTTACCATGTAGGTTTCTACACAAATTTCACCATCAAGGGTGCCACATAATACCCATTCCACATTTGTAAGAACTCATTCTTTTGGTGTGGCAGCACCTACATTTTTAAACTCCCTTGACTACTCTTTTCAGTGCCTGCTTAAGGCATTTTTATTTAGGCAAGGCCCTCCCCAGAGCAACTCACCTGACACCTACATTACATGTCTTTAGGCACTGGTCGAAAACATTCCTCTTTACTCAGGCCTTCGGCCATTATATAATCTATGGTCTGTTAAATGTGTGTGTGTTGGGGGGAGCAACCCTATGATTATTTCATCATGCATTGTATTATTATGCTGTGCATTATGTTCTTATTATGATGTTCCATAAATTATGTTCTTAATGTTGCACACCACCCTGATATCCTTGGATAAAGGGTGGTATATCAATCTAATAAATGATAATAATGATTTTAATTATGCTGAGATGTTTTAAAACTCCTATCATCAACACAAATGTTTCTAAGCATCTGGAGAGGTCGGATCGCTTACTCGTGTTCTTACACCTGGTTCCTTTTATCGTGATATATGTAAGATTTTTATTGAACCCTTTTACGGAAATTCCCAGGATGATTGGCTGAATCTTATGGGGTTATTCCCCCCCCAATCCCTTTTAGCTCAGAATGCATCCATTTCTTCCAGGGTGGCTAAATATTCTGCAGCTGCATGTAAAACTCTCCAACGACTACTTAGCAAACTTATAATTTTGCATTCTATACCTGGCATTCTATAGCATGATACAATTGCTAGTAATTTTATTGTTATGTTTCTATATTTTGCTTTGTTTGATATTATTTCCTATATTGGGGCAAAGTTGCTTAAAAAAATACTGGTCTTCGATGACTTTGACCATAACAAAGAGTTTGACTGGTTGTTTTTAATCATGTTTTCATTGATAATTTTAAGATTTCTTACAAACTGCTTAGAGGTTTTGTTACTGTGAAGCGGTATACCAGGCATCCCCAAACTTCAGCCCTCCAGATGTTTTGGACTACAATTCCCATCTTCCCCAACCACTGGGCCTGTTAGCTACGGATCATGGGAGTTGTATGCCAAAACATCTGGAGGGCCGCAGTTTGGGGATGCCTGCGGTATACAGTATAAATTATTTTTTTTAAAAAATAAAAACCCAATCAATCAACCAATCAATTAATCAAAACCACAAATGTGCCACTCTCATCTACTTCATTAGTATGTGGGACAAGCAAATCATGATCCCTGGCTCAGCATTATGCACAAACCAGTTGTGATTTGTTTTACTCCAAAAAAGCCATGGTCTGCAGCCAAGGTTCATTGGAGCCTTTGTGTTGCTCCAATTGTTAAATAATGATTCAGAAAACCTTGCCAATTTATTTCAAATTATCCACTGATATATGACTAGAACCCTCTCTGCTGCTCACTGCTGCTCTAAATGGGATCATCTTCTGAACCAACAGAAGTTTTTCCCTAATAGCAAGGAAGGCTCGAGAGAAGGAAAAAAAATTAGGATCCCAGTTTTCTGATAGAAACAATTTCCACAGATCTCTGACCATAAGCTCACATCTGAACGGTCCCAATGACTTCCTCAGATCTGTTCATGATACCAAAACATAGATTTCCTGTTCCCATGAGTTTCTAATGTTCATGTCTAAATTAGTTCCATGAATTCTTTGGCATTTCAGTTGCAATATTTATTACGTAACCAATGGTACTGACAACTGCATCCATGAGTGGAAAATTCAAACAACAACAAATGTGTGGAAGCTCATCAGGCTGAAAGGCTCTTCATCAGATCACAGAGCCATCAGATGTCAGGAATAGTAGTTAAGACCATGATTTCAGATCTTGTTTCATCTGCAGATCATTTTAATTGCCTAGGAAGGGAAGACCTCGGGGATGAGGTTTCCAACAAAAGAATACTGCACAGTAATAGAGGGTTTGGTCCCTTCCTTATGCTGTAGAACTGCAACTTCGGTCATCCCCTTGCATTGGCTGATGGGAGTTGTAGTCCAAAACATCTGGGCTTCCGATTCGTCGCGCTGGTGAAGTTGGACGCAGGGACTTCGTGCTCTGAAGTCCCTGGCTTCGTGGAGGGGGGGGGGAAGTCCGCAGAGTGAGCGGACTCCCCGAAAAAACACCAGGTAGAGAGTCCCGGTGACATAGTGCCCAGCTGTTTGCTCCGAACGCGAATCCTCTGCTGCCCGAGAGCTCAGTAGAGCAATCGAGAGCCAGCGGAGTGGAGTCGCGGGAGCCATTTTTGGGTTTCATCTTACCTCCTTGAAGTGAAGCTCCGAGTCCTCAGCCTGCAAGCGGCGGATTCTTCCAAGGCAATAAAAGGCAATAAAAGGCAATAAAAGAAGGCAATAAAAGACTTCTTCAAAGTAAGTCAAATTTCTATTCGGATCTTAAAAATTTTAAATTTGAAGATAGGAAGAGATTCTAAAGTAACGGAAGCCGATCTCTTCCAAATGGACAATCGGGAGGCGCATTAAATATTCCCAAGCCGAAAAGGGAAAACTTTTTTCAAGATTGCGGACCCGAGAGAAAGAAAGACTTTTCCAAACCTCCCCAGCCCCCCGGTGTCGTTGCCCCTTGAGGTTCAGCAGCAACAAGGGGGAGGACGTTTTGACAGCTGTCAAAAGCTGTCAAATTGTTAAAGGGCTAAGAAAGACGATTTTATTCCTGTGAATTGGAAAAATTGATTCAAAAGGTTTTAAAAGGATTTAAGCGGACTGTAAATTTGAAATCTGATGAGGTTAAAGACAAAGGATAAGAACAGCCAAGATGGAGCCGAAAACGTGGTAGAGAGGAATTTTCCAGTATCCTTCTGCCCTTATCTCTGGTCTGCCTGTGGTCAAGTGAACTATGAAAACAAAATTATCTCGAGCTTTCCAGGAAGCTGTGCTGGGTTATCTACAAACATGGGAAGATATCTACAAGGAAAGGCAATGTTTCAATCCAACAGAAAAGGAGAATGTGGTGCAAGAGCAAGATTTAGAGGACAATTTTGATTATGAGATTGTGTGTGAGGAGCAACAATTTGAGGATAATTTGGAGACTGATTCAGACTATAAAAAATATGTGTTGGATGATGAAAAACAAAGATCAGAACAAAGAGATGAGGCCGACAAGGAGAAGCAAAGTGAAGAGAAGATTGATGGAAGTGAAAATCCTGGAGAGACTGAAATGTTGAATGGTGTTAGTGAAGGGAGGGAAAGGCAGAAAGAGGGAGGAGCAGAGGTCTGGAAGTGGATGTGGGAAAGAATTGGTGTGGGGTAAAATTTTTAGTTTAAGGTACTGTTTTTGGTATATGAACAACGGTGTCGGAATCTTGGCCTGTTAAAGGATATGCTGATCTAATTGGGAGGAGGGACATTGGGGGGGGGGGAAGGAGGGTTTTTTATAGTTTAAGGTTAAGAGCTTTCTGGAGGGAGTAAAAAGAATGGCTGAGGAAATATGCTTAGAGTTTGTTTTTGAATAATTTTGGTGACCAGGTGTTTGGGTGGAAAACTGCCTGTCTCCCCCTTCTTACTCTTGGTACCCAGTGGCAGGGGGTGCCTTGAGGGGAGAGGGAAGGGTGGAGGGAAACCCAGACACAAAAATGGAACCTTTTGACTGCTGGACTCCTCGGGGTACCCCAGTGGCAGGGGGGGGGCTCAGAGGGGGACAGCATGAAGAAGGAGGAGGATTGTGTTAATATTATAAGAATAAGATTCTGAATTGGATTAGAAAACCCGCCATAACTATGTAAAGAGGTTGGGAAATCCAGGAGGAGGAGAGTCGTGGAAGCCATTAATATTTTTCCTTTTCCCCTTTTTTTTCCTTCCCTTTTTTCCCCCTTTTTCTTATTTTTGCTTTTTTCTCTCTCCTTTTTTCTTTGTTTTTCTTTTTTCCAGTACAGTGAAGAAATAGCTGGGGGATAAGCCAATCCCCAGAGATCCTCCGCCTTTGTCCTCTCAGTGGCAGGGGGGGGGGTGAGGGGGGAGGAAGGAGGGGGGAGGTCAAACCCAGCTTAAAATGGACCCCTTTGTTCCCCAATACCCATGGGGCTCACTGGTGGCAGAGGTGGGCTTGTGGGTGGAGGGAAACTGAAGGGACAGAGTTTATGTTGTATACTTTGTATGTGTTTTCTTTTTCTAAAAATTAATAAAAATTATTCAAAAACAAAAACAAAACATCTGAAGAGTACAAGGGTGGGGTAGGCTGAGTTGGAGGATTCGTTGGTTGTTGTTGTTTAGATGTTTAGTCATGTCTGACTCTTCGTGACCCCATGGACCAGAGCATGCCAGGCACTCCTGTCTTCCACTGCCTCCCACACTTTGGTCAGACTCATGTTCGTAGCTTCGAGAACACTGTCCAACCATCTCGTCCTCTGGCATCCCCTTCTCCTTGTGCCCTCAATCTTTCCCAACATCAGGGTCTTTTCCAGGAAGTCATCTCTTCTCATGAGGTGGCCAAAGTATTAGAGCCTCAGCTTCAGGACCTGTCCTTCCAGGGAGCACTCAGGGCTGATCTCCTTCAGAATGGTTAGGGTTGATCTTCTTGTAGTCCATGGGACTCTCAAGAGTCTCATCCACCACCATTCGTTGGTAGGAGTGCATTACTACAGTGAAACTACAAAATGATATGGTATGTTCTTTTTTAGTGTCTAAAAAGAGACAAGGTTTGGAACTAGTTCTCACCAAGGTTTGAACTGTACCATGACTATAACTAGGGGTTAACACAGGCATCCCCAAACTTCGGCCCTCCAGATGTTTTGGACTACAATTCCCATCTTCCCCAACCACTGGTCCTGTTAGCTAGGGATCATGGGAGTTGCAGGCCAAAACATCTGGAGGGCCGCAGTTTGGGGATGCCTGGGTTAACATGAGAGAAAGCTCCTATAAGCATAAATACATCCCTGCACTCACACAAAAAATGTAACATGTTGGGCCATGTTTGGCTAGAACCCTTCTCCATGACATCTATTTGCAAGATTTGTTGCTGTTCTTAACATAAAGGAATATTCATATAAGCAGATACAAAAATAGACTACGGCATTTTGCTGAAGTCTTCCCCAGATTGGGCCTATTTCTTTGTAAAAAGTTACTTAAAAAATTAGAAATTAAATATTGTTTACGCTCAGTTGTCTTTTGTAGGTATAAAAGCCATATTCTTTTAGCGTCCCCTACCATTTGTGATGGGACGCGGTTGGCACTGTGGTCTAAACATAGCTGCCAAGTTTTCCCTTTTCTCGCGAGGAAGCCTATTCAGCATAAGGGAAAATCACTTTAAAAAAGGGATAACTTGGCAGCTATGTCTAAACCACAGAGCCCACGGCTTGCTGATCAGAAGGTCGGCGGTTTGAATCCCCACAATGGGATGAGCTCTTGTTGCTTGGTCCCTGCTCCTGCCAACATAGCAGTTTGAAAGCACATCAAAGTGCAAGTAGATAAGTAGGTTATCTACTTCCGGCGGGAAGGTAAACGGCATTTCTGTGTGCTGCTCTGGTTCGCCAGAAGCAACTTAGTCATGCTGGCCACATGACCCAGAAGCTGACCCAGAAGATCCCTTGGCCAATAAAGCGAAATAAGTGCCGCAGCCCCAGAGTCGTTCGCAACTGGACTTAACAGTCAGTGGTCCCTTTACCTTTACCGTTTCCATTTGTGATACGTACTTCGTTAGCATCACATTAAAAGTTCACATTTGCTTTGGATGATGGTACAATTTGAACAAAATCCAATCTTCCTTTCCTCCAGAAGCAACCTTTTTTTATTGACTGACCGTGTCCTTGTATAAGTGCAGTAATTGGAACAACAATGTCTCAGAGGATGGTGTGGTGTTTCATTTAACAACCTGGTGTGGTGCCCATTCCCTTCATAGACAAGCATGAAAGCCCTTGTTAACGTGATACAGAAGGGTGAGAACTCGACAGGTCACCAACTGCTAGCAATTTACAGGTTCAGGCTTCTTAACTAAATGAAAGATGAAGATACCCACCCCACCCCTGATGCCAGGGCGATAATCTAACGTGAAGGGTTGATTAATGGGAAATGGCTCTGGCCTCTCATGCCCGTAAGGCTGAAAGGTTTGCAATGGACTTGGGTCAGTCACACAAATCGCCTCAGAACCTCTACAGGTGAAACTCGGAAAATTAGAATATTGTCGAAAAGTGCATTTATCTCAATAATGCAACTTAAAAGGTGAAACCAATATATGAGGTAGATGCATGACATGCAAAGCAAGATATGTCAAGCCTTTATTTGTTGTAATTGTAATTATTTGTCACTAGGCGGGTCAATTATAAATGGAATGTAATTAATGAAATGTAATAGCAATGTTTATTTTTGTTTATTTTTATATTATTGTAACTATTTGTTTTATTACTGTGGAATTTCCAAAAGAAAGCATTTGTAAAAATTAAAAGGAAAAGAAAAAATAATAAGTTGTATTACTGATGCAGTAATGCATTACTGAAATGCATTACTGATACGATATTCTGATTTTCCAAGTTTCACCTGTATAGGCTTCACTGTCTTTCACAAAATAGCTTGGAGCTAAGAAATCCAAATCTGACAGATTTGTTTCTTTCATTGAAAGAGCTTATGTTTGCAATGCAAAATCCTTGTAGCTTCTGCAGGGAGGAAATAAATGAGTTGGAGTGGGAAGGAATCAGGGCTTCATGCCACATTGAGTTACATACACTCAGGCCGTATATACAATCAAATTTACTCTGCATCCAGCATATTCCCATCGTTGGTTTGGAAAGCGGCATACACACACATTAGTTATATACCCATCTTGGATCTGTTCTATTGTTGCTTGTGAAATACTGTGTTTTTATAAGTTTTCCTCCAATAAAAAGAACAATCTCACTGTATTATTAGCCGGTAATATGTACGCAGCATTACTTTCCTCCAGTAACTGCCGTCATGGAAATCCTCAAGTTGCTTTGTAAGCTCCCCTGAGTATAACAGACAGCTTACGACAGGAATAGGGGAAGCTGTGAACTCCAACTCCCATCAACTGGAGTCAGTATGGCCAGTGGTCAGAGATAATGAGTTGGATTCCAACAAAATAAGGAAGACTAGTGAAAGGGTTACTTACATGCTATTTTCTCTGAAATTTCTCCCTTAAAAGGTAACATGCCTAACATCCAATCTGCTTTTAAAACAAGGTATCCACAGATCATATGCATATAGGCCAGTGATGGTGAACCTTGGCACTCCAGATGTTTTGGAACTACAATTCCCATCATCCCTAGCTAACAGGACCAGTGGTCAGGGGTGATGGGAGTTGTAGTCCCAAAACATCTGGAGTGCCAAGGTTCACCATCACTGATATAGGCCCACCATAGCCTTGATGAGCCTCCTGTTTATTGAAATTAGGGGATAAAGCCTATTCTGAAGTAACATCTAATTATGGAACACCCTCCTGGGATATTTATTGGCACCATCTCTGTGTTCTTTTAGATGAGAAATATGCATGCACCGTTTTTTTAAAAAAATCCAGGCCTTTGGTACATATGCGTGGATATGATTCTGCTGTTTTATGGCGGCTGTCTTTTATTTTAGCTCATGTTAGAATTTTATTCTGGCTGTTTTATGTTTTGTTATAAACCACTTTGCCTTCCTATTAAGGTAGAAAGGTAAGGTAAGAAAACAGAGATTGTCGCTGCTCTGATGTGGGTTGGGCAAAGTACCCTTGGGGAAGATTTAAGTATTCACAGTGCTATTTCAGATGCTTATGGTTTCTTCATATTTCTTTATTTAGTTTCTCTGTGTTGGGCCTTCACAATCAAATCTGTCACAACTATGATTTCAAAATCAATTTTGTCCCCCACAAAATGAGCCATCCTCCTGACACTTCAATGAGCCCTGAAGTGTGTGATACTTAGGTTCCACCAATATATATGCATATTTCAGAAATTCACCATGGCATGTTGTTGTGTCCCATCAAATGAAATATGAGTAAGACAGCATCAGACCATTATTTCTTTTATTTCCCCCTGAGGTGGGTGCAGAGAAGAAAAAATATTTACTGACAAATTCTTGCAGAATATACTGATGACATTATAAAATGCATACAGACGTCTTATCCAAGTGTCCTTGGAAATGCTTAGATACAGGGCCACTTCTCAGAATACAAAACATATGCAGGTGCAGGCGGGAATGTATGTTGCTAACGCAAGAGAGCCTTGCAAGGGATTGGCACCTTACCATCAAGGGGGATCTGGCAATATCTTACTTTCAATAGATTAAACCACTGAGCCTAAGCCTAGGGCTTGCCAATTGGAAGGTCGGCGGTTCGAATGCCCATGACGGGGTGAGCTCCCGTTGCTCGGTCCCAGCTCCTGCCAACCTAGCAGTTCGAAAGCACGTCAAAGTGCAAGTAGATAAATAGGTACCGCTACAGTGGGAAGGTAAACGGTGTTTCCGTGCGCTGCTCTGGTTTGCCAGAAGTGGCTTTGTCATGCTGGCCGCATGACCCGGAAGCTGTACGCTGGCTCCCTCGGCCAGAAAATCGAGATGAGCGCCACAACCCCAGAGTCGTCCACGACTGGACCTAACGGTCAGGGGTCCCTTTACCTTTACCTTTATATAGCCAGTGGTGGTGGAATTCTGCTCACAAAGCTGGACCTTCCCTTCTCTTCCTCCACCCTATAGCCCACACATGTGGCTTAATTCTGTTCTGGAGGGATGAGGGCACATGAGGTTCAGAGGCTACAGGAAGCGGGGTCAAAGAGAAGCCTGTAGGGGCAATCTATCCAGAAGATAAATTGTATTTTGAGGAGTTTGTGATCTGACATGGTTACCCTTCCTACCTCTGTTCCTTCCCCATCCCCTTGTTCCTTAAGTTCTTTGATGGCAGGGTTCCGGTTTCCGCCTGCAGGAATGGCGGACCTGTTTTCCATCCCTCTGACCTTCGTAAGGAATTTGGCGGTTGCTAGGGGAGTAAATGGCAACCCCCTACCCTCTCCGGGGGTTACGGAGAGGGGCCGCTGGCCCGCGATGCCCCCAGACGCACTCCGACTGTTTATGGAGTGGGGGGAGCTTGGGCTGAAGCACTTACGAGGGCCAGGACTCCCAGACGCTAATCTGCATGGCGGGGATTTCCATGATTAAAGAAGATAATTAGGCTTAAATCTATGGACATACTTCAGAAGGAGGGGCAGAAGCGCTGTTTACTGCCGAGAAATCTATGCTGCTGAGGGTGAGGAGTTAAAGGCTGTATTTCATCTGGAAGAAGGATTGACGGGGACGGAGCAATAAGGGAAGCGAGTCTTTTTAATTTTTTTTTCATATGAGTTACTTCGTACCTTCCCAGACGTGATGTCCTGGCTTGTTTGGAGTGAAAGAGAAGCAAAAGACTGTGTGAGTTGAACTTTATAAACTGTTGTTATTGAGTATATTTTTTGAAGATGAGGAGTTGCTGACGAGAAAAGCCCCCCTCTAGTTGGATGGGAGGAGTGCCTGGACGCGTTCGGAGGATTTATGAGTTGTGACGCACTTTGAATTGGAGCAGCGACCTGAAGCTAAGTTCAGCTATAGGGCAAGGAGATCCATTAATTTACCAAGATGCATGGTGTGAGGTCTGGTTCTTCTGCCTGGAAAAGCTGTAAATTTTATAAAGATCGTTAATCTATGATTTGAGTTTTTTTGAACATGGCGCTGCTTCGTGTTGAGAGTCGACGCAATAGGGACGCTCCAGACCAAGAAGATTTATGGGGAGGCTGGACTGATTAACTCACACAGGAGAAAGAACATTTGTGAAACTTTGTTTGACATTTATCTCAGCAGCTGGGAAATAATCGGTTGAAAGAGGAAAACATCTATGTGACTGTAAGGGAAAGATCTGGATTATTATGAACTCGGAGAGACGATTTGAACTTTAGAAAAAAGACGGCAGTGGACGGTTGCGAGGAATCCCCAATTTCTTGAAGCATGGGAACCCAAAAAAATTTTCTAGATGATTTGGCATAACATTCGGTTTGATTGATATATATGTGTATAATTTGAAATAATGAATGTGATATAATTGGTTTTAATTGGAAAATTAATAAAAATATATTTTTTTTAAAAAAGTTCTTTGATGGCAGGAAGAACAGCCTTTAATGCCCTAATCAGTTGGAAGGGAATGATAGTGCTGGGTACCCTTCTTTGATGTTGGACATTGTTTGAGAAAGTGAGGCATTGGGAGGTGGTGGCTAATGAATAATCTGCACATAGCAAGTAATGAATGATCTGCAAATAGCCAGTCAGGCAAGCCACACAGGCCAGCTATCTATAAATTGGATGGTTTTGGCCAGAGTTTTGAGAACCTTGTGCATGGACTGATCGGCCGCGGTGCCGTGCAAACTAAGGCTACCTGGTGGAGTCACTTTGCTGCTTCTCGAGGGCTTCCAAGTGGCAGATTTAAGTGCTTGCTTGGTATGTGTATATTGCTTGCTGTATAGAATAAAATATTTAATCTTCTCACTCACTTGTGTTTTGTATTACTTCTGAATCTCATTTTAGAAGAACCACCTTGCATTCGGCAAGACAAATTCCCATTGCCCAAGCAGAAGTTCACTCACATGCCATTGGATTTCACCCTTCTAAAAAAAAAAAATCAACTATATCTTACATGAAATCTTGAGATCTTGTTATGAATTTAAGGGGGTAAGTCTGGATGATGTCCTGAGCCCCTTTTAATTTGGGAGGTCCTGTATCTGTGGGGGTAGAATGTATGAGAGCAAGTTTACCAAATCAGTTCCTTTGTTTAGGCAATGGCTTTGGGTGACTAGATAAGCTCCACGATTAGCAGAACCAAGGTAGTTGCTCTGTGCCATAGAACAAATGTGTGGGCCTCCTCCCTGCCCCACCTAAATACTAGGGAGAAGAACAAAAGCCAGAGAGTTGTGTAAGCGGAGCTGGAAGCAGGCTGGAAGCTGGATACACAGGGATATGCTTGTTCTGTGCTGAATCCAAAGCTGTGGCTAACATAGAAACAAGGTATTTTGAGGTGTTCATGCTGTGAGCCCCTCCATCGTCTGCTCAGGTTGTATATATCTGTAAATAAAACCATATATCCTAAAGACACCACAGACAGTGCTGACCTTCATTCTAAGGAAACCAAACCCTGCAAAAGCACTTGGAACACCTGTAGTGTCTGAAATTCAGGCAGTGTGCAATGATACAAACATATATACAAATTGAAACCATAATCATAACTATAATGGAACCAAATACAAAAACAGGCAGCTAAAATTCAGCTATCCGGTGTAAATAATACTGGTAATCTATCATCCACTATTGGGAAGGAGTTGCAAAGGTCATATAGGAGAATATCCTTATTTTCCCTCTTTGAATAGGGACTTAAATACAGTAATGTTTTCCCCAAGCTGATCTCAAGAGGTGAGGCAGTTCATAGAGAGGGTGTAAAATCATGCATCTACTTTGCATTAAAGACATATGGATTACCTGAATCTGAATATTCAGGAAACAGGGAAACTAAAGCCAGAAGTGTGCCTCCAGAAGTCTTGAACTGGCAACTGTTTGACAGTGGAACAGTCTCCTTTGGGATGCTGTGGACTCTCCTTCCTTGGAGGTTTTTAAGCAGAGGTTCAATGGCTGTCTGTCATGGATGCTTTTACTGAGATTCCTACATTGCAGGGGGTTGGACCAAATGACCATTGGGGTCCCTAACAACTCCATGATTCTATGATAACTCATTGGCAGGAGAACCAAGCTGCCACCATGTTTGCAAGCAGAAAAAAAGAAATGCTGGCCTGGGCTTGGCTGCACTACAGTGCAACCTTTGCAAAGGGCCAGAGAGCAAAATTTTTAGCTTCCAGCACAGTAGGGATCAGGTAATAGAAAAGGCCAGTAGGGTCCCTGTGGGCCATATAAAGCTGCTGACTCTGGATGGCTTCCTTCGACTCAGGAACAGACTGAGTAGCTTCTCTGCTGGCCTTGCTATCAATTTTTCCACCTTCGAAGCTGCCTATCTGCTTTTTCTGCTTGCCTGCCCATGTGTGGGACCCACTACTAGTTCCACCTGAAAGGCCATAGAGTCCCGAAATGCCAAATCCTCAGTATTCAGGAATATAGGCATAAGTCTATCTGATCTCTTTCTCATGTATATGAAATAACAATGCTAAATATAAAACCAAAGGAATTATTCTGCTGTGCAAGAGCTATAGCAATATATAGCTACAGTCAAAGGATTAAATGCAGACCATTCAGAAGGAATGTTTGTTGATCCGAAGCACCACAAAACATATTCAAGAGAATCTCACCAAACATGAATCCAGTGACCTTTGTAGTACGAGCCAGAAACCACTAAACTTTTTGCCATAAGAATAGGTTCTTCCACTCTATTTTCTCCGGATAGAAAAAGACCCTTAAACCAGGGCAATAGTAAGCTGAATGTACTGCAGTCCCATTCTAGGTTGACAAAATAAATGTCAATGCCTTTGTCCTTCTCTAAGTTTGAAATAGCAGTAGCCCAGGCATATAACGAAAAGCAACAAATGCTGATTATTCCAGCAGAGATTCCTTCTGCAAAACTAGTACAGGGATCACTTTTAAAAACTGGAATTCAAACTTCTCAAGTAAGTGTATTTTGAGAAATTGTGTCCTCCCCCAAAGAGGGCACGTGTTGTGGTGAGACCTGGCAACCAAACCCAGGTGGGTGGGTATGATTGGATAGCCGCAACACCCTATTGGTAGGTCCCTTGATGCTGGGTTCAGTCTGACCAATGGGATGCTATCCAAAATGGATCAAGGGACCTATATATGCCCATGCACGTGACCCTGAGCTTTCTTTCTTGGTCAGTGCATCGGAAGACCCGCCCAGCTCTCCCTATATTTAGGGCTTGCGCACTATGCCGCCGTGCATCGTCTGTCATTGGGACAGGGGCAGGGCAGGAATTTTCCCCACTTGGCTGATTGTCTGGTGCCATTTGGGTTTCGCCTGCCATGTAGCAAATCGTCACAACTTGTAAGGTTGCAGATAGGCTCTGGTTCAGGTGATAGGGATGGGGGAACGCTCTCACCATCCCTATGTGAAGGGTATTCCGTTAAAGGAATCCAGGGACTCAATGATTTGGCCAACCCTGTGAGGGGGTTTTGCCCTTGCCTGAGTCCAGGGGGACATCTGGGTGGTGGACATAGCATGTCCCCGGCTTTCCGCCTATCCGGGTGTTCACCCTAGGCTGACCTATGTTGGTGCCCTGGGTCAGCGCTACCTGCAAGGGTGCAGGGAGCTAGTCGAACCAGAGCCTATGCACCCATTCACTTTCTGTAATCAATAAAGTTGTGGCCTAAATTCTGCCAAAAACCAAACCAAAATTTGAGTCTTGTCTGAACTTATTTAAGGGGGAGGTTTAAAGATCTAAACACGCAACCATCTACCTTCACAGTGCCCTTTTTAATAGATCATTAAATACAGTGCATCTTCCCATAAATTGTTATAAAGACAACCATAAAAAGGATTGATAAGCGGTACAACACAACCATCATGTGGCAGTGAGTGAACACAAACTGACTAAACTCTCTTCTTGACCAACAGGATCTACTGTATCATTATCCAAGGTAGTATTTCATTACAACAGAGGAATAATCAGGTAAGAATATAACATTCTCCCTATGGAGAATGAGACCTTTAAAGCCCTAAATGGCCTCAGCCCAGTATACCTGAAGGAGCGTCTCCACCACACTGAGGTCCAGCACCAAGGGCCTTCTGGAGGTTCCCTCACTGTGAGACATGAGGTTACAGCGAACCAGGCAGAGGGCCTTCTTGGTCGTGGCGCCCTCCCTGTGGAATACCCTCCCATCAGATGTCAAAGAAATAAACAAGTACCTGACATTTAGAAGACATCTGAAGGCAGCCCTGTTTAGGGAAGTTTTTAATGACTGATGTTTTAATGCATTTTTAATCTTTTGTTGGAAGCCGCCCAGAGTGGCTGGGGAAACCCAGCCAGATGGGCGGGGTATAAATAAATAAATATTATTACTTCAGCAGGTGATGTTGAAGTTATATTGGGGGAAGAGGAATTCTTGAAGAGTGTCTGCTGCTGTTCATATTGTCAATAAAAAAAGCCCAAGCTGTTGGAATGTTGCTGGAGAGCACTAATGATAACTTTATTATTATTATTATTACGTATTTATTATTTATACCCCGCCCATCTGGCTGGGTTTTCCCCGCCACTCTGGGCAGCTTCCAACAAATACCAAAATACATTAAAATATCACAGATTAAAAACTTCCCTAAACAGGGGTGCCTTTAGGTGTTTTCTAAACGTCAGGTAGTTGTTTATCTCCTTGACCTCTGATGGGAGGGCGTTCCACAGGGCGGGCACCACTATCGAGAAGTCCCTCTGCTTGGTTCCCTGTCGCTTTGCTTCTCGCAGTGAGGGAACCACCAGAAGGCCTTGGCGCTGGACCTCAGTGTCTGGGTAGAACACTGAACATGCAACTGGAGGGTGATGCAGTACACTAGCTCAAGCACTTAGAGCTTATTTTATCTCTTATACCTTCAAGCAAGACCTGATGACTGCTATTCCTTCAACAAAGCTACAAAAATATTTAATTAGGTGGTGCTTTGCCCCATATGAACAAACCATTGGTCCATATATGGTCCGTTGGTCGATGGTCCATATTGTCTGCAGTGACTAACAGTGGCTGACTCAAGATGGGAGACACTGATATCTAGCCACAAGATGTTGATGAGAAAGCTAGACTTGTACAATTTTCCTCCTGCTTATCTATAACCAAGTAATAATGAATATTATTAACTGTGTGCAATGAGTAATTTAGTCTGAGCATTGCTAAAGGAAATCATTACATTAGCTCCTTGTTTACACTGTATTTAACTTGAAGAATATGCTAAAAGTGCTTTCACGATGCTCTGCAATTTATATCTAACAGGTGGCTCAGAGGCAATTCTTAGAAGGTAGGGCAATTTAACACTTTTAAAGCAACGATGATACAATCAAGAATCACATGCAAGCCAAATAGGTATCAGTTCCATTCAAGAACAAAATTAATAACAATACTGTCCAGAATAATAATTTTAACAGAAGGAGGAAAACACTGCAGATGCTAAAAACACACACACACAAAGGAACAAATTGAAGGATATGGGAACTGCTAGCTTAGCAGGGATAACCAATGAGGTGTTGAAATAGGTTCTGGGTTTTTCTCAACGTGATTTGTAAAGCTATTAGCCACTCACAGTGTTCATGAATTTATTATACTCACAGGCAACATTCTCCAGTAATTTGTCTTTTGATGCATTTAGGCAAAAATAAGGAACTCAGGCAGTAATCTGGCACAATCACAAGGCAATGCTATAGTTGAGAGAATTCAACCAAGATAGCTGGGAACATGCAAGCAATTACAAGGTTCAAGAAAACAGCATCCTGGGCCAGTTTGAAACAGCAGTAGCCCTGAGTTGTGAAAACTCTTGAATCCGCAATGGTCCACTTACAAAAGCACTGAGGAGCAAATGGTCAACATCCTGCTATAGCAAACAGTAAAATGTCGCAATCCAACCCCCATGCTAACTGCAATAAAAACTTTCCCATACACCCGCTTGGAAACAATAGAACTTACCAAGCTTGGGAACAATTTGTTCCTATGCTGTCTGAGTAGAAAGCAACACAAGGTTCAAAACAAGCACCCAGATTCCATAAGCAGGATGCATTGGTGTTTGGCTGTGATGATCCTTAGTCACATCCTAAGGCGAATCCCGACCTCCCTCACCAACAAAGAAGCACAAACAAACAACAGAGAACCTGCACAAACGACGCTGACGACGAACCCCTACACATATCAAGAAAAACAGAAACATCGGCAATCCACCACACCCAACTCCCCATCCCACCCACCTCTTTTCCCTCTTCTTCATAATGTCTCAACAAGTAAAATTGACGTGTAAAAATTATACATGGGAGAAAGAAAGAAAAATGAGACATTGTACTATCTTTGTACCCCAAGAAAATCCTCAATAAAAAATAATTATAAAATGCTTAGTGCTTAGATGCAGTTATGGGATCGGTGAAGGCTAATAAATTGAGGCTGAATCCTGGCAAAGGCAGAGATCTTATTGTTTCCTGTTCTGGGTGGGGTTGCATACTCTCCAACATTTCTCTGATGAAAATAGAGATGCCCGATTTAATAATAATCATAATAATTTTATTTATACCCCACCCATCTGGGTTGACTGGGTTGCCCCATCCACTTTGGACAGCTTCCAGCATGTATAAAAATATAATGAAACATTAAAGATTAAAAAACCTTCCCTATGCAGGGCTGCCTTCAGATGTCTTCTAAAGATTCTATAGCTACTTATCCTTGGCTTGGGGGTGGCATAACTCCATACCCTTCAACATAGGGACATCCAACCATACCCTCCAACATTTCTCTGATGAAAACAGGGATGTCCTAAGGAAAAGCGGGGCATTCTGGGATCAAATCAGAAACTGGGATGGCTTCTGTAAATCCAGAACTGTCCCTGGAAAATAGGGACACTTGGAGGGTCTGACTTGCGGTCTCTCTGAAGGAACAGATGAATAGTTTGGTGTTGTTCCTGGAACCATCATCTTAGTCATTAGAGACCCAGGCGACCTATGTGGTTTAGTATGGTTACTACCAACTATGGTTTGTACAAAAGCTACACCATTTCTTGGATGGGAAGAGATCAACTTCTGTGGCCCATGCACTGGTGACCTCACAAGTTAGACTCCTGCAATCTATTATATGTGGGGCTACTACTCATGTACTTGATCTAGAAGCTACAACTAGTGCAGGATTCAGCAGCTGCATGTGCCATGTAGCTCGCTGAATATTCCACCTGTGTTAAAAGAACAACAGAGTTTGACTACCAGCTACCAAACCACATTAAAGCACTAAACAACTAGGGACCGGGATACTTGGTGAACTGTCTTCCTATATATAGACATTGTAGATTCCTACAACCTTCAGAGGTGGGTCCTGTGGCTTGTGGACCATCATCTTATGACATCACAAAAGCAGGCTCTCTCTGTAATGGTACCAACCCTTCAAAATACATTTCCTTGTGCAATTCAGGAGATACCCACTGAGAAAGCCTTTCAAGGCCTACTGAAAACTAGCATATTCCATCAGGTTTCCCCGGGCCCTTAATTTTCTGAACTGCTCTGTTTTAACCTTTTGCTTAACAGTATACTGTTTTTATTTATTTATTGCCATTTGATATTGTGCATTTACTTTTTGCTTGTGATTTTATGCTTGTAATTTAAACTACTTAGAGATGGTTCGATTCAGTGGCATATAAGTTACAAAAAGAAATAAATGAAACATGCCCTTCTTCAAGCATTCTCCTCCCCTGCCTCTGTAACGTAAAATACATGCCAGGTACAATACAGTATTCTTTTTTCTTTCAAAGTTAATATTCATCTTCAGGCCAAGGAGAATAAACTTTTTGGCTGCATCTCTGCAATTTTGTTTCAGATACTTTTGTTGTACATCAGTTGTAGGGAACCTCTGTCCCTCCAGATGTTGCTGAACTACACCTCCCATCGTCTCTGGCCTTTGGCCATGCTTGCTGGGGCTGATGGGAATTGTAGTTCGGCAACATTTGGAGAGAGAGAGGTTCCCTCCCATATAATAGGAGAGAGCTGAAAAAATGCAGACCACATTTGCTTTTTTCAACAATGAAATCGTTTTAGATTATTTCAAGTTATCAGCTAAAATGTATTGTTTCTTTTGTTCTTTTCCTGACTAGGAAACAAAAGAAGAAGCCCTTTTTAAAATGCCACCATTAATCCTGTTTTTCAGCCTTTTGCTCCACACAATTTGCAATGACCACACACATTTGAACCCCCCCCCCCAAAGTCTATTACGATCCTCCTCAGTCAGAGACTCACTGACATGAATGGGAACTGCGAGGGCTATTGGAATGTGCCCAGTGCCTTTATGATAGCTCCCTGGAAGTTGTGAGAGTCACAACTCATTCAGCCAAAGGAAAACACACAATGATTGGCTCTTCAAAAATTAAGCCAGTGTTGTGCTTCTTCAGGCAGCCAACACGCTGGAGAAAATCATGCTTTTGTACTGCTCAAGACTCACACCAGTTCACATTGGGGCCAGCTACAGCATGTTGCGTGCCCTGTGGTGTTCTGCAGACAGCGCAATGAAGCTCCCATCTCTCGGAGGCAACACTAATTAAGTTAACAGCAAGAAGCTTGTACCACTACACAACCTACTAAGAGCTCTCAACCGCCACAAGCAATGTCCTGGCATAACTTTAACCAATGACTATAATTAAAGTGCAGCCAGCTTCTGTCTTTTTTCTTCATCTCCCCAACCCCTCCTCCCAACAAAGCTGAAAAATTGCATCCTGCTTGAGTGCAGAACCCATCCAAGTTCTGCATTAACCTTTAACAAGAGCTCATTCTCTTGCAGCGGTAAGGCTGCTTCTTCGTAAATCTGCCCCTTCATTTTGCCTACCGCTACGCCTGCCACTTCAAGTCCCCACCTGAGCTGACCTGCAACAAGAGCAGTTTGCAGCACTGCTTAGTGGTCTATAAAGATTGCAAGCTGAATCTAAGGAACCGAGTATGCATTATTTCTCATGCAATGCTCTAAGACGCTGGTTTTTCAACCAGTGTATGCCGTGGTGAGGGACCCAGGTGGCGCTGTGGGTTAAACCACAGAGTCTAGGGCTTGCTGATCAGAAGGTTGGCGGTTCGAATCCCTGCAACGGGGTGAGCTCCCGTTGCTCGGTCCCAGCTCCTGCCCACCTAGCAGTTCGAAAGCACATCAAAGTGCAAGTATACAAATAGGGACCACTCCGGCGGGAAGGTAAACAGCTTTTCCGTGCGCTGCTCTGGTTCGCCAGAAGCAGCTTTGTCATGCTGGCCACATGACCCAGAAGCTGTCTGCGGACAAACGCCGGCTCCCTCGGCCTATAGAGCGAGATGAGCGCCGCAACCCCAGAGTTGGACACGACTGGACCTGATGGTCAGGGGCCCCTTTACTTTACTTTACTATGCCGTGGCACCCTGGGGTGCCTTGAATGATAGTCGGGGTGCCGTGGGCAGCGCTGGCCTCTGTCCCTTTTTCCTGCCCTCCTCCCTCTGCTACCATCTTGCACCTCTGCCTCTCAAAAGCTTGCATAGTTGTTTGTTGCAGCAGCCCTGGCTATAAGCTCTGCAGATGAATGGTGCCTCTGGGAGGCACCTCTCTTTGGGGCGGTGGTGGTGGTGGGGAGAAGCTTAGGGACCAGGTGTGGCAGCAGTGGCTGCCAGGAGGACACCCAAGAAGAGGGGAGAGGAGAGGAGGCTCCTATAGTAACTCCAGTTCACTGGCAGTCAGCAGGGTGAAGCTGCTGGCAATCTAGAGTAATGTGGCAGTGGGGAGATCAGCATGGTTTTGGGTGCTTCACCCCAACAGCATCTACTGTGGGCTGCCACTCCCCTAGTTCTTCATTCATTGACTGGCAATGGTAAAATGATTCCCACATTTTCTTTCTTTCTTTCCTAAAGGTGTAATTTCATAATTATATTTGAAAGAAACCTTTAGAAGAGCAGAAGCAGCTTCCACTTCCTCTGGGGTTAAACTGGGTCTATAATAAGCAATAACTTCTATTAACTCCTCTCATATTATGCCTGCTGAAAATTAATTACCACTTGAACTGATGTATAGCAATTGTACATTCTTCCTATTGTTTCCTGCAACAGCACCTTTGGAGTAAAAAAAAAATTATAATTACAACCAATAGCTTTAATTCAAAGGGGGGTAATTATAAGGCAACGTAGGGGAGTGAAGGGAAGATGATGCCATTTTCTAGTTAACTGAAGCATTTAAAGATTTGCTACCCTGTTCTTGGAGCCTAATTAAGCGTTTCTATTAAAATGCCCATGAAAACCGCAATTTATCCATGCAGTGATTGAGAGACTATTGGGATTTAAGGGTCCAAACATGCAATCAATGTTATTCTGATGAGGCATTCCAAAACTTTGGGGGAAGGGTATTATTATTATTATTATTATTATTATTATTATTATTATTATTATTACAGTGGTACCTCTACTTACGAATAACTCTACTTACAAATGTTTCTACTTACGAACGGAGCTCCGTCCGCCATCTTGGATGCGGTTTAGATAGGATTTTCTCTACTTACGAATTTTTAGATAGGGTTGCCTCGACTTTTTTCTCCCAATGCATTCCTATGGGATTCGACTTACAATTTTTTCCAACTCTACAAATGTGTGTTCGGAATGCATTAAATCGTAAGTACCGGTAGAGGTATCACTGTATTATTATTATTATTATTATTATTATTATTATTATTATTATTCAGAATCAGCATCTACACCATGAGGCCAGGATTCCACCGGCATTTTGAGAACACTGGTGCACGTTTAAGTTATTTATTTTAAACACACACACATTTATTCAAAGAGCTTCAAGGCAGGTAAGTTGCTATAAATTGCTTTTAATATTGTTTTTAATGCTGTAACCTATCTTGAGACCTTAGGGTGCAGGGTGGATAACAAACAAACAAACAAACAAACAAACAAACAACAAAGACACTACACAGGAATAAAAAAAGGACTACTGTTGCCGCATAATACCCGTTCCAAATAATAAAACAAACATAATCCCTCTTCACTCCCCCAAAATACAAATTTACAGTAATCTACTACCAAACCAGGCTCAAGGATCTTGTATGAATTTACAAAGCCCTGGACAACTTAGGTCCAGGCTATCTCAGGGATCACCTGAACCCTTAAATCTCAGCTCAGTCAATGAGGTCATCTGCCGGAGCACCATTGAATATTCCCCAAGTTCTCAATGTTCGTTTGATAACAACAATAAAAAACAGAGCTTTGAGTGTCGTTGGTCCAGTATTGTGGAACACTCTGCCAATAGGCACTTTCTGTTCCAGCTTTTAAATGCCTGCTGAATACTTATCTATTCCACAAGGCCTACAGACCCTCCAAGTGTCCCTATTTTCCAGAGACAGTCCTGGATTCACAAAAGCCATCCCAGTTTCTGATTTGATCCCTGAATGTCCTGCTTTTCCTTAGGATGTCCCTATTTTCATTGGAGAAAAATGGGAGGGTATGGCAGGAAGTCTCTATTTTCATGGGTGAAATGTTGGAGGGTATGGAGTTAGCCAACCCCCAGACATCTGAAGGCAGCCCTGTATAGGAAAGGGTTTTTAATGTTTACTGTTTTATTATGGTTTTATATATGTTGAAAGCCACATAAAATAAATAGTACATTTTTTATGTAAAAGGATGTCCCTATTTTCATCAGAGAAATTTTGAAAGGTATGGACCTATGCAGACAATTAAGAATACAGATTTCCACAACAGTTAATTGATGTCTGAGTTTAATATTTTTATATGTTTTGTTTTTTGTTTTTGCTGTATGGCTTTATGTACTTTTGTTGTAAACAGCTTTGGTAACCCACCCCTAACTCGGACAGCCGCTCCAGGAGGATGCCATGGTCGATGGAATCAAAAGCAGCTGAAAGGATGAGAAGAATTAACAGGGGCACATTTCCCCTGCTTCTCTCCTGACAGAGGTCATCCTACAGGTCGACCAAAACAGTTTCTGTGCCAAAACCCCAACTTAAATGGATCTAGAAAACCAGTTTCCTTCAAGCGCGCCTGGAGGAATTTAAGTTGAAGCTATTCTAGCAAATGATGGTGAACTCTTCAGAAACTCTGTGTTTATATATATATATATCTTTCCCCTGACACCCGCTGCTTCAGTTCATGTTGTCAGTTGGATTGAAGAAGAGACACATGTGGGGATTTTTTTTCTTGTTACAGGCGTACCTTGCCCATGCTTCAGAAAGAGCCAGGTGGCTTACAATGGGTTTGTGAAGATAGCTTTGATATATCAGCAAGGCTCAAATAACTATTTCAGTGAGTCTCTGTCTCACATAGCTGGGTACCCCAATCCACTCTGTTAAGCAATGGTGAAAGGAAGACCAAAGCAAAACTGTTTGCAAGAATATGTGGTAGCCATTGTTAAGAACAAAGGCACAAACAGCTAGGTCCTAGGATAATGGAAAAGTTGTGTAGCTCTTCATTTTGTTGTTGTTTAGTTGTTCAGTCATGTCCAACTCTTCGTGACCCCATAGACCAGAGCACGCCGCCAGGCCCTCCTGTCTTCCACTGCCTCCCGCAGTTTGGTCAGACTCATGTTGGTAGCTTCGAGAACACTGTCCAACCATCTCATCCTCTGTCGTCCCCTTCTCCTTGTGCCCTCCATCTTTCCCAACATCAGGGTCTTTTCCAGGGAGTCTTCTCTTCTCATGAGGTGGCCAAAGTATTGGAGCCTCAGCTTCAGGATCTGTCCTTCCAGTGAGCACTCAGGGCTGATTTCCTTCAGAATGGATAGGTTTGATCTTCTTGCAGTCCATGGGACTCTCAAGAGTCTCCTCCAGCACCATAATTTTTAGGATAGCTCTATTCAGGGATTTCTGTCCCTATGTGGTTAACATCACACACATCCATTATCCGTAATCCACTAAAAAACTAAAAAACACCCTACCAGACCATATTGCAGATCCTGAGGCTAGGAGAGCAAAGTTTTGCTAGAAGTCACCTAGAGCAGTGGTTTTCAACCAGTGTGCCATGGGAACTGGATGGTCAGGGGTGCCGTAGGAAACACTGGCCTCTCTCCTTTCCTTTCCTTCCTTCCTTTCCTTCTCTGATGTACTCTTGCGTCTGGACTCCTAAAGTTTTACACAGTTGTTTGTTGCAGCAGCCCTGACTACATGCTCCCCAGGCAAATGGTGCCTCTGGGGCTGGCTAGGGGCTGCTTCCCAGGTCCCTGTGCGGTAGTGAGAGGATGCACCTCTCTTTGGTCAGAAGGGATAGCTCAGAGACCAGGAGCAGCAGCTTTGACTGCCCAGAGGACTCCCAAGGAGAGGAGAGATGGGAGAGGAGAGGAGGGTGTTTGAAAAAGGGCGAGAGGCGGCCAGCTCTGCAGACAAGGGTGACATAACTGGGCTCCTGAGCCCCACAGAGGTGCCGCAGAAAGAATGTAGTTGGTCAAGGAAGCTGTAGTGATCTTTTAAAGATCTTAGGGATTGGGCAAGAGACACCCCCTTGGTTTCCCTCCACACCAGTCTCCCTCTCCGAGGAGCCACTGATTTCCACAAGGTGCTCCCTCATCTAATCCCGGTTTTTAGGGAGGGGGTAATTCGCCTAACAAAGCATTCTTTCTAAAGGGCAAAAGGGCATTTTCTCAGGCAAGCTGGGGTTTTCTAATCCCAGCAACCTTTCTGGTGCTCCCAGAATGCATCACAAGGAACCAAAGTATAAATTTCTCATGCACAAAATTATCTAAATCACTACAGAAGCAGTGGACTCAAAAAGGTTAAAAAACAAAACCCTCTGATCAAGGGAGTTAGTATCTAAGGTGAGATTTGAACAGAGAGCTTCCAGGCTCTTATCGTCAGAAAGTTCTTCCTGATGTTTCACGGGGAAATCCTTGGGTCTGTTCCGATGGGCATTGCCAAGGTTATGCTGAGCAATGACGTAAATTACTTTTAAAACTAGGCTTGGAACAGCGATGAGAAGTGGGGGGAGCAGACAGAAAGGGGTGCTTCTTTTGACAAGGTGTTCTTGGAACGAGGAGGAGGAACTTCATGCTGCGCTGAATGGGGGAGGCTGCAGCACCAAGAGACCAGAGGCCATGACTAGCTATTGCTTTGGATCCAAGCTGAAAGGAGCCACAAGGGACACCTTGGGGGGGGCATAATGTTCTGTGCCCCCTCCACCGAAGGCTTTAGGTGTAAATATGTGGAGAGCATACCATATTTCTTAAAGATACGACAGTCTCTGCCGCGTCTCGATTCCCAACAGAAACACAACCCCGGGTAAGTGCCTTGAACCCCCTAGAGTCTTGCTACTGCTCAGAGGAGATTGTGAATGATGCAAAACCTCTGCAACAATACATATAATTCTGAATGACTGGTTTTATGGATTCTCCACACCCACCCACAGTGAGTGACATTTTCAACCACATCGTATTTTCAGTTTATGAAGTCAGTTTCATATTTTGACATGACTTATCACTTCAGGGTTGCACCAGATATCTTAAATGGGTCAATTTAATACTCTCTAAGCTGACAGCATATTACCAAATGTTATTAAAATCACTTGTGGATGGCCATTGCGGCTACATATCAAAGCCAAAACAAATGCTGAAGGTAGCTCTAATCAAGCTTGGGTTTACCCCGCAAAAAGGCCTGTAGAAATGTAATTACTATAAACTATAAACCAATATCTTCCCACTCTTTATCCAACAATACATAATGATAGTAGGAGAGGACTGTATACGTCCCACCCTGGTTGGCAATGCATAATGAAAACTATTTATTTATTTATTTAAAGTATGTTTACCCCACTCTTCAGCAGAAAAAAAGGTTCCGAGAGTGGGTTACAAATATCAATAACAGTCTCTGCCTGCAGGATTGAAATCTAAAAGACACAGCGCAAAAGAAAAAGTGATTGGGAACGGAAGAGGAGAAACAAACTCAGACTTACAAGAACCAGCTGGAATGAAAGGATTCAAGGAGAGGAGGAGCCAAATGTTGCTGGTCCAATCTCTCCCTCGTCTATAGCCTAATGCAGGGGTGGCCAACTCCCAAGAGACTGCGATCTACTCACAGAGTTAAAAACTGGCAGTGATCTACCCCCTTTTGGGGGGTTCAGGTCAAGGTTGTTGAACTTTTTCTATGAAGGAAAGCCCTGTTTTGGGGGTTCAGGTCGAAGTTGTCGAGCTTTTTAGGGAGGAGGAAAGCCCTGTTTTTGGGGAGTTCAGGTCTAAAGTTGTTGACCACCTTTTAGGGAGAAGGAAAGCCACATTTTTTGGGGGGTGCAGGGCAAAAATGTTGAGCTTTTTTTTAGGGGAGCCAAAGTTGTTGAGCTTCTTTAGGAGGAGCCAGTGATCTACCACAGATGTCCAGTGATCTACCGGTAGATCACGATCTACCTGTTGGACGTGCCTGGCCTAATGCAATGAAAGGTTGCTATTAGATGGCACTTGAGAGAGCAGCTTGAGGAAGCTGGTCTTTCAACACAGCAGACTCTGCAGTCCAATCTCTCCTTCTGCTATCAGTCATAAACCCCCCACTTTGCAGAGGGCAGGTGAGCAGAGCACAAGGTGTCTTGATTTTTTTCAATATTAAAAAAAAAATGCTTTGTCTGGCTGCATATAATCTCGTCCCTTCCTAAAATTTATTTATTGATGTGTGTTTTTCTTTTTAAAACTCTACCAAAGAATAAAATAAAATGGCTTTTTGTATGTTTTCACCAAACAAGCAATGTGGATGCACATGAATAAATATTTGAAGTTGGTTTGGAAACGTTAGTGCTCAAGATTAGTTCTGTGGGAAGCAAGTCTGTGTCCATGCAACCAGGAATAGCTCCATATTCTTGTTCAATAGCAACCGTTCCTCCTTGCTAAGCTCGGGGTGGGAAGATTCAGGCTTTCCAAAGAATTCAGACAGAATTCAGACACTTAATGTGATGGCATGCCACCATGTACAGGCAAAATTGTATTCTTATGCTATGAAACATGCTGTCCACTAACACACCCTCTGTGGTATATGAATGTAAAGAGCTGCGCTGGATCAGGCCAAATGTCTTACCTAGTTCAGCATCATTTTAAGGATGCTTTAGCTAAGATGCTTGTATGGCAAGGGGTTGGACTAGATGACCGTTGGATACCTTCCAGCTCTACAATTCAGCAGCAGCCATGAATCAGTCTAACAATCAAGCCTTACAGATTCCCCGATGAACTCAACACTAGCTTGTTTCATATGGCATAAGGCTACCATTTTAGACCGAACTCATTGTTCTGTTGCATGGTCACTTAGCAGTAGCAACAGGTACAAAATGACATAAATTGGTAATCTTTGCCACCACCATCCCAGAGTCTCATCACTTAGATTTCACAGGGGAATTAAAATTATTTTCTGCTAAACATTCAGGAAAAAAACATTGGTGATGGATAAGTCAATGTATGATCGCCACTGGAAACTGCTAAAATTACTCCAGCCATATTCCTGGATTCTACATTCCTACTCTGAAGCTTAATGGAGGGAGGTATTTGGTAGGTATCCTCTCTTATCTCTGCATATGTACCAAGGCAGTCAGAATGGCTATCTGTCCATGATTATCTTTGGGGGTGGGGGAAAGAGATGGACACACTAAGGAAGCAAACGGAAATTGGCAGAGCAGAAGGCAAACTTCTCCAGCATACCTTAAAGCATTTAGAATTCCTTGCAAATGGAGTTTTTAGGGCAACAAGGAAGCCAGGAAGCTAAAAAGCTCCTCTAATATGCAAGATAAAAGGCAGAGTGCATAATTAAAGTACAACATATCCTTTTGCTGTCAGTAGTAAAAGTAATATTAACAGACACATGCATGGAAGATGAAAAAAGCATCTTGGTAAAAGTTCTTCTTTTGATATCCAGTTAACCAACTGTAAGACTGCTCAGTAGGTATTTTCAGTATGTACTCACAGCCTATATATCATTTAGCATCTCAACTGCATTTTGAAGATGCATCATGGAAAGCCAGCACAACGGTGCGAGTACAATTTGGAAAGGTCAAATAAAAGGGACTTGTTCTGACAGGCTTGTTTACTAGTTAAGTGATGATCTGCATGTATTTATGAGCCATCATGGATCAAGTATGACCAGTATAATGTCAGACTTCCTCACATCACTTTCGGCACAGTGATTGTTGGTTGAGTAAATTCACAAATTCGTCAGGAAGTCACAGAGTGTGGAGTAAATTCAGTAAGTTCTAACAAATTCAGATAAAGGACTGTGGGTGAGCCACTACTGACTGACTAGAACCAAATTCATGCATTTGTCTGAAGTGCAAGAGCTCAAAGGTTGACAGGACAGGGGTGTACATGCAAGCCCCACCAGCAAGGTTCCTGGGCACAAACTGACCATTTGTGGTTGATTGAACCAACTAAAGATTTTTTAAAAAAAATAAAGCCTAGATTTCTAGATAATTGACAAATGAATTTTGCTCTGGTCAACGGTAAAGGTAAAGGGACCCCTGACCATTAGGTCCAGCCATGACCGACTCTGGTGTTGTGGCGTTCATCTCGCATTATTGGCCAAGGGAGCCGGAGTACAGGTTCCAGGTCATGTGGCCAGCATGACCAAGCTGCTTCTGGCAAACCAGAGCAGCACACGGAAACACCGTTTACCTTCCCACTGTAGCGGTACCTATTTATCTACTTGCACCTTGCCGTGCTTTCGAACTGCTATGTTGGCAGGAGCAGGGACCGAGCAACGGGAGCTCACCCCATTGCGGGGATTCGAACCGCCAACCTTCTGATCGGCAAGCCCTAGGCTCAGTGGTTTAACCCGCAGTGCCACCTGCATCCCAACCTGGTCAACAGTAGGGCTGGCCAATATCTGGTTCTCAACATCAGGATATATCACCAACTAAACACCACAATATACTGATATATTGTGATGTCTGGGGGAAAAATGGAGCTATGTGGAGGCATTGGTTGACTTCATGGTTTTTCTTGCATCATGATTTTGTCTAGCGCACGCACACACACACACACATCGTGATTCACAATATATTGCCAATATGAAACCAATATCACAATATGAACTTCAAACTGGTTTTGGATGATATATTGATATATCACCCAGCCCTAGTAAACAGCTAAAGTGTGTACATGGCAAAGGATGAAGGAGTGTTACATTTGCTCGATTCATATTCTTAAGGCAGCTAGAACAAAGTTGGGCAAAAATGTTATAACACGTGAAACCACAGACTGCTAAGCAACCTGATATAAAGAGTAAACAATTATTTTAGCAGCATGCTGAAATCTTTGTGTAATCCTCTACACAAATGCTACGTTGTTGGCATCTGTCAGTCATGGGAGAAAATGGAGGAGTGAGCCTTTGGGGGTGAAGTCAAACTGTTGGAGAATTGCAGCGCTTGCTGTGGCTGTAGAGACCAATATGGGAGAGGCATGTTTTGTTGCAGCTGGAGCAGATGAAGGCATCCAGCTGTGATGCTGCAGATGCACCATGGTATTTTTGTTCTATGTGCTCCCCCCAATGTTATTCCCAGCTGGTCACTGCTGTGAATATATGGACTGATGGTGTGTCTCCAGGCACTGTGGCTGTCTCCAAGGGATCCCCACATAGTGGGGTTGATGTTGCCAGCCTTCATGTCTCTTTGTAACACAGAGTTGTCTGTCAATGGGCCTGGTGCCTGAAGCCATAAATCACATCCTTGAGGATCCTGCCATCTTCCATTCTGTGGACACAACTGAGCCAGTGTAGACGTCACTCAAACAGGAGTGTAAACATGCTGGGAATGTGGGCTTGGGAGAGCACATCTTTGTTTGAAACTGCCATGTGATGCCCAACATCTTCCTGATGTTCATCGCTCCATCTTCTGTATCTCAATTAGGCCATGCCTTGCAGCTCCTATGAGAAATTTCCAACTTTTACCTTCTCCTGCAGCTTTGCTCTCTTTCTTTCAAGCAGAGAAGAAGCACTTCAACACTCTATTCAATTTAGCAGTGTTCACAGTGGATTCGAAAGCACAGTCATCTTGCTTCAAATAAAACGGAGTCTCTCCTTCACTAGATACCTCCCATGTGACCAGTGTTAGCCTATCACATGAGAACTACTAGAGAACTCTCTAGAATTCAGTCACCAACCCATCCAATTTAAACACATAGTGAAGCATACAAGCATTTACAATGCCAGTGAATTAAATGACTATACTTAACAGCCTGAGATAGGGTAGCACTGTAGGGATAGGGTAGCAGATAGGCTAACACTGAGGGTAGCAGTGATGCTGGAGCGGATTGACGGTCTGGCAGGAGTGCCAGATTGGTGACAGCACCCTTCTGGTACGACCACACAGCCCAAAACTCATTGCCATGCCACCCTTTCCAGGTAAGCAGCAGCAATGCTGGTGTTGGGAGGGAAACACTGCCCCACCACACATGCTGGCTGCCAGGTAGGTACATACAGTGGACAGTTATCCTAGCCACCCAGAGCTTTAAAAATTTTTAAATGGCAGTTTAAATCTGGGCCTGTGCAGTGTGATTATCTGCAGTTGTTCAGACTTACGTTTTTTGAATTGGCAGATTTATTGCTGTTCATTTGAAATGCTGGGAGCTGTTTTGGGCACAACCTTGTGGGAGAGCAGCAGACAAATAGGCATGATGAGGAAGATGGTGAGATTAAGGCACAGCAGTGGGATTTTTAAAAGGGGAGCCTTAGTGTGCATTAACATGCATGTCACCTCACAGCACAGAGAAAAGGAGAGAGTGGGGGCAATATCTTTTCAAATATACAGAGAGGGAGAGATTAAGCAGCAGACTGGGGAACGAAAAGCTGCGAAAAGGCAGGAAAAACATATGCAAAGCAGTGGCTACTCGCTGACCTTTTTGTACCCTGAGAAATGGCCATTTATTTCCACGTCAAAGCTCTAACATGAAAATCCAGTGAAGCCCTAAAATACAAACGGGCAAACCTGTGTTTTTTGTCATGTCAGATTGACCCTAAAAACAGCTGAACTAAAAATTCAGCTACCCATGACATCATCTGTTGCCTCTTGTTGATGAATACACATTTTATACGTGTATGCCAATATTTTGTTACATATATACATCTATATAAAGAATCCGGGAACAAAATGACAAAAACCAGCCATTATCCTGACAACTTCTTTAAAGAACTGGAAAAAGAAATGAGACAAGAGCATAAAAGAGACAAATGGAAAAATCCCCTCAAACTGTCAGAATCTGAGAATATGCAAACAGAACATATGGGCAAAAGGTGTTGCTTTTAAATTTAGTTTTTCAGCATTCACCTCAAGAAGGGAGGAGGGGGAGTGAAACACACCACTTGCTATTCAGAATTGGCTGAGGCAAATGATGCCAAGATTTGACAGCCTGAATTTGCTATGCAAGATTTCCTTCTTTTGAAGATTAAGACACTTATCATTCAGTTATCGTTTTCCTTTCCCTGGAAATAGCTCCAGGCTTGATTCATTGGAAATGCATGCACTATTTAGACGAGATTTGCAAAGCGACTGAAAAACATTTTACTAAGGTACATCACATTCTTTGGTGGCTTGATGTTCATGCCCCTTTTCCATTGTGGCCACATTCACTCCAGAAATGTTTTCCGCTGTACATAGATAAAAAGGGCAGCAAATACAACCTTATGAATGCCCAATTTATTTTATTCCCCCCCCCAAAAAAAAACCCAATGCTGCACTCAAATTCTACGGTATGTGCTGTACCAGAATAGATTGTTTCTAGGCACTCAGCATCCATCAACTAAATGCACTCTTCAGAACAGGAAATCCCCATGAAGACGTGAAGAATATTGATGTGTCAGTCTTATTATGGTGAATTGAACACACACACACAGAGGGGGGGGGAAGGAAGGAAGGAAGGAAGGAAGGAAGGAAGGAACTGGTGTATATAAGAACACTCTGAACACATAAACACATAGGGTTCTATCACTCCTTTTCTGAATAGTGGCTAACAGTTCAGTCATGTTTAGTTCAATGGGACTATGTCACAGACGTGTCTGTTGAAGATTTGCAGTCTAATATTATGAGCTAAGATGTTCCCAATTGTAAACTCACATTGATTGCAAAGTCAGCAGGTGGCCTTGAGTAAACCCACTCTTAATTGCAACAGGGCTGTTGCAAAATTTACTAAAATAAGGAATGTGAATGGTTTTTTTCAGTGCTTGAAATGAACCATATAGGTGCTAATTATTAACAAGCAATGAAGGCATCAGGAAGACTGTATTTATAACCCCCCAAGATCTCAAGCTGATATGTGGAAATAGTTTTTGGAATTTGATTGTAATAATTTGATTTGATATTTTTGAGCAACATGATTGACGTGTTGTAAGTTATGTTGTTTAATTTGTGATGTGAAAAATAAAAATTAATAACACTCTCTCTCTCTCTCTCTCTCTCTCTCTCTCTCTCTCTATATATATATATACAGTGGTGCCTCGCTAGACGAATTTAATTAGTTCCACAGGTCTTTTCTTATAACGAAAAAATTCGTCTAGTGAATCCCATAGGAATGCATTGAATTTTTTTCGATTTTTTTTTGCCCATAGGAACGCATTAATTGAATTTCAATGCATTCCTATGGGAAACCACGATTCGCTAGATGAAAATGAATTCGTCTAGCGAGGCAACCTCCACTAGAAAAAACCTTTCGTTAAGCGAAAATTTCGTTAAGCAGGTCATGCATTAAGCGAGGCACAACTGTATATGAATAGCATTTCATTTTTCTTTAAATGAGAAAAGCCAGTTAGAGCAAAATCCTCATTAAGTTCATCTATATGGCAGCTGCATGGGAAACAGCCCAATAAGTTCTCCCTTCCTTTGAGAGGGTTTGTTCAGATATATGCATCACACAGCACCAGAATGGCTGCTTTCAAGATACGTTTCCATGACCCATAACTGTATTTTATTTTGTTTCATAAAATTTATATACTGCTTGGAAAACATCATGTACTTCTTTTCTATGTCAATAGATAATTTGCTGGGTTGAATTTTTTATTTTTATTTTAATTGGCAAAAGATTAAACTTCTTAGAGCATTTCCTCCCCACCCCACCCCGGAAAAAGTCCCTTTCAGGTTCTCACCCTGTACACCGAAGGCTGTTTCACATACACAGAGGCAAACCTTTATTTGCTACCACAGTTGTACTCAAAAGGAGATTGCAATCAATCATGGCTCCCTGATGTGCGTCCTTGCATTTATTTTTACAAAGGACACTGAGCATCCTTCAGGTGCAATGTGCAATCGCTCCCTCTAATGATGAACTCAGGTGGTGAGCGCTAACAGAACAGAGTAAAAATGAGGCCACTTATCAATAGAACTATTACTATTATTAAATTTATTTACCTAGTTAGTCACTTAATAGAAAAGAAAAAAAGCCTCTAAACAACATAAAACATTAGGGCCAAAGTCATAGCATAAAAACAGACAGCAATACATTGCAGAACTATGCCTTCCAAGAGCAGCAGGTGGCTCAGGGAAACCCCCAAACTAAGTACAAAAATCCCTTAAAAAAAAAAAACCCAAGAGAGACGGGTGGGAAAGACCAACATGGACTGAGCATGCTCAGCATCCATGAACTATCAAGTGTCAGCTGGGGAAGAAAAAAATGGAAAGCTGAGGTTGTGATCTGTGCCTGGAAGACATGATTGGCTAGGACCCTGAACAGTCTGGAAGGAGGACACACTGCAAAATTTTATTGCAAGTTCCCCACACTGTCAACTAAAATCAAACAACAGCAAAAATGCCTACAGTAAAGCCCACAAATTACACCTATTTAACTCGTATGTATTCAGCTTTATGCGTGTGCCAAAAATTAAAAATTAAACTAAAAGGGGTGGAATTGCTAAAAGGACTTTAGCAATCCCAACTGCCATAATAATAATAATAATAATAATAATAATAATAATAATAATAATAATAATAATTTATTTCTACCCCGCCCATCTGGCTGGGTTTCCCCAGCCACTCAACCACATTGAACCCAATGGGTTTTGACTATACAGTATGTGATTTTGGCTTTGGGCAAGATCCCTGGAACGTAACCCCTGCATAAGTTGTGGGCTAACTGTAAAACAAACAGCCATAATAAAAACACATTTTATATCAACAAGGGCAACAAGACAGAAAAAAACCATTAGAGATCCCCAGGTGAATAAATATGTCTACTTTGCTCTGTGTCTGAAATAATCAGGGGGAGGTCTCCCGGATGAGTAACTGATTCCAAAGTTGCAGTGTGATAACTGAGAAAGATCTGGCATGTGTCCAGATGTACATGAGTGCTAAAATGCTTTGACTTGTGCTGAATCAGCACCGCTTAATTTCTTTCAGCACTACATTATCAATGCAGACAATCCCCACAGCAGGAAGTAATCAGTCATTCAGAGAGTCGGTCATCAGATTACTCTGGAATCTCTGGGGCAGAGTGTTCTGAGCAGAACTTCTCTTTGAGAACCTAGAGTTGATAATACCAGGCTACCTGGACTACACAGTTTGACTCGATATGGGGTAGCGATAGGGGAGAAATCCTATTCAGTTCATATTTAAAGGCAAGGCCACCTAATATACTCTTTCCAAAAACAGTGCACAAATCGAAATTGTGGTCTGATATTTCTCCAGGTTTTGCAATGTGTCCAAGAAACATGCAATGTGTCCAAGAAACATGCACAGTGCAATGTGGACAGTGAAAACGCTTACCCTCTCTGTTGCTGCTGGTGAAACATCTTGGTTCAGGGAAGATGCCATTCCATGTGCTTGCCAACCCATGTGCTTGCCAACCTATGTGCTTGCCCAGTCACCAGGACGCTGTTTTGATTGGTAATGCGGCTTTGTGGCCCAGAGCAAGAGTCTGGGTTGCCATGTTCTTGTGAGTTTCAGTGTTGCTGATGCTGTGGTAGTGGCCCAAAGGACCACAATAAATTTGATAATGTATATATCCTCCTCCCTGGATTTTTTTTTTAGGGCAAAAAACTTGAGTTTAATGCAGTGGGATGTAAACTGTCAAAAAAAGGAAATCTGGGAAATATAGACATGACACATTTCTTCCTCCATATTGTTATCTTCCACTGCCTTTCAAGAGATTGCATACACACGAGTGGGAGGTTAGCTTTTAACACTGAGCCTAAACAAGCAGCAGCATTCATACACAATATGTTCACACCACCATTTGGAACACTATTATTATTGCAGATATTACAGACATGGAAATATTATGAATCACCATGTCAACACAATTCAAATTTCTAGTCTAAAAATACTCCTTTTTTAAAAAAAAAACCCTCAAATAAATAATTAGCTCTGTATTGCCATGTAGGGCCAGTGAGAACGTCAGAAGTAAGAGACTTATTTATATTATACTTAGGTCCAGTGCAAGAGGATCAGAAAGACCTCCGACAAGAGATAAATTGCACTGCTCATTTGAAAAAATTCAAGAAAACTCAATAGCTGGTGCTGACATAGCTGGTGCTGACATGGCTTCCCAATGCAATGTGTCTGCCATGGGGCCAACAGGCAGAGCAGGTTGTTCACAAGTCAGAAAGAGAGAAAGAAGGGGGGCTAACTTGCAGTTAGTTTCTTTATTAAGGAAGGGAAATATCAAGAGAAAACAAGGAGGCTCCTAAAGGCAAACCCGTCTAGTGAAGTTACAGGTAGGTAGCCGTGTCGGTCTGAGTCGAAGCAAAATAAAAAAATTCCTTCAGTAGCACCTTAAAGACCAAGTAAGTTTTTATTTTGGTATGAGCTTTTGTGTGCATGCACACTTCGTCAGATACACTTGAAACAGAAGAGCCAGACCCTTATGTATATACAGAGGGTGGTGGGGGTGGGTGGGAATGGGTGATGGGCTGATGGGAGTGGTAAACCTGTAGATGACTGTTAACGATTGCTGATGACTGCAATAGGTCCTGGGGGGGGGGAGCAAGGGCTGAGGCACTAAAGAAAGCTTGATCATGCATAATGAGATAAGAATCCTATGTCTTTGTTCATCCCAGGTGGCTCCATGGTTTTAAGCTTGGCCTAGTGAAGCCATTGCTCGAACCAGTGTGCAACCCCTCATTCGCTCTCTAGCCCTCTGCATCAGGGCACCCCTTCCTCGGTGATAGTTTGCTATCGTGAGCCCCAGGGGCCACCCTGATCAACATGCAACATGCAACAAAAGCCATGTTCTAGGAATCAGTGGGGCTAGAGGGCTGTCAGCAGAGAAGCTATCAAAGTGGCTCTGGGGGAGAACTGCAGGGTCTGACTCAACAGTGCCATCGCTGCCGGCGCCTGCATGCAAACCGGAAACCTCATCACCCTGCCCTGTGCTGGGGCAGCTGCCTGCTTCTGCCTCTTTGCTATCTCTCAAGCTTGCCTGCTTCTGGTACTTCCCAGCTCGTCCACTCCTCTAAGGTGTGGCTGGTGTCCCGCCACCAGGTTCCATCCAGGATCAAAGTCCTCTGCTTCTGTGCCCTTCCTGGGGGGTTCTTGGGGGGAGGCAGCTTCCACCACTCTCCCTCATCCAGCCAGTCCCTGACAGTGTCATGCCACGCACTCTGCATCATACTGAGTACCTTGCTGCCTTGCCCCTTCCCCTCTTGCTGATGGGCAGTGACCTATGGCATTGGGAAGCCAGTAGAGCAACACTGTGCTATTCCTCCTGTCACTACTGCTCAATAGCTACAGTAGAGTAACAGCATTTGGGGGGGGGGGGAATTGGGCCACAAACTGCCAAATGAAGTTCACTGTAAGGATGTCAGGTGCTTACTGTTTTCAGCTAATGGCTGAAATGTGTGTTTGTTTCTTTGCTTTTTCCAGAGATGTAAGAGGATCAGAAAGACCTCCGACAAGAGTGAAATTGCATTGCCCATTTGAAAAATTCAAGCAAACTCAATAGGGGCTGGCAAAAGAGGCAGTGCTTCACTGCCGACATGCCTTCCCAATGCAATGTGTCTGTCATGGGGCCAACAGGCAGAGCAAGTTTGCAGATGACACCAAATTGGGAGGGGTGGCTAATACCCCAGAGGACAGGATCACACTTCAAAATGACCTTAACAGATTAGGCAACTGGGCCAAAGCAAACAAGATGGATTTTAACAGGGAGAAATGTAAAGTAATACACTTGGGCAAAAAAAGAAAAAAAAAAGAAATGAAAGGCACAAATACAGGATGGCTGACACCTGGATTGAGAGCAGTACATGTGAAAAGGATCTAGGATTCTTGGTAGACCACAAACTTGACATGAGTCAACAGTGTGATGCAGCAGCTAAAAAAGCCAATGCAATTCTGGGCTGCATCAATAGGAATATAGCATCTAGATCAAGGGAAGTAATAGTACCACTGTATTCTGCTCTGGTCAGACCTCACCTGGAGTACTGTGTCCAGTTCTGGGCACCACAGTTCAGGAAGGATACTGACAAGCTGGAACGTGTCCAGAGGAGGGCAACCAAAATGGTCAAAGGCCTGGAAACGATGCCTTATGAGGAACGGCTTAGGGAGCTGGGTATGTTTAGCCTGGAGAAGAGAAGGTTAAGGAGTGATATGATAGCCATGTTCAAATATATAAAAGGATGTCATATAGAGGAGGGAGGAAGGTTGTTTTCTGCTGCTCCAGAGAAGCGGACACGGAGCAATGGATTCAAACTACAAGAAAGAAGATTCCACCTAAACCTTAGGAAGAACCTCCTGACAGTAAGAGCTGTTCAACAGTGGAACTTGCTACCAAGGAGTGTGGTGGAGTCTCCTTCTTATGAGGTCTTTAAGCAGAGGCTTGGCAGGCATATGTCAAGGATGCTTTGATGGTGTTTCCTGCTTGGCAGGGGGTTGGACTGGATGGCCCTTGTGGTCTCTTCCAACTCTATGATTCTATGATTCTAGGTCGTTCACAGGTCAGAGAGAGAGAGATTAGAACTTAGAAACATTGAACATTAGAACTTAGAAACAATGAACAAGAAAACAACCAGATATATAAATAGATTCAATGGATTAAAACATCACTACGGCAATTAATTTCCAGATCCAAAATATCATTTGCTCAGATTTGCGAAGAGAAAGCCTATGGGCACGTGAGCTTCAGATAAAGGACCTGTTTTCTGGGAAATGGCTTGGTTGGAGGTGATCAGTACCAAGGGATTTAAAGGGCAGAACAAACTATGGTATGGAAGGTCTTTCACCTCAGCAGCTGTAAATACAAATGCCAACAGGGTCCAATGGGAACTGCTGCTGATCATGACAACAAGCTTCGTTTGGAAGCAAACAGCCATGAAAACAAGCTTGCTTAAGCTTGGGAAAAATAATCATGGCCTGATGATAATAGGTTCTAATAGGGGGGTAAGAATATAAGTTAGTTTCCCTATCAAATAGGATATTTTGATTTTTTTTTAAAAAAAATCCAATCTCAAGTTTTCAGTTTAAGGAAGGACCTGAAGTGACTTGTGACCCAAGATTTACAATTTATAATATAGCATAATGCAAGGTTTTGAGGGCTATCTGGGGTCTCTTTCAGATTACACAGTTGGTTAAGTAGGGAACGGCATGTTCGGACTCTATTTGAATGGAGTCTGACCTCAGCCTGAATCAAAGTTGCTGGATTGTCAAGAGACAAAAGAAAAAGCTTTTTAAAGAAGGGTTTTTTGCGATGTTCCCAGTTCTGCAACCCAAGAGTCATTTGCTCCATAGAGAATTTGAGCTACTGCTTTAACTTTAGAAAGGTTTTAAGGCAGGGTTAATAAAAAAGGGGACACTTTTAATGTAGCAATGTTTCGTACAGTTGTTCTAGAACTTTGATATTTCCACATGAGCCTTCAAAGAAAGTGTCTCATTAAAAAAAACACCTCAATATATTTAAAGATCCAACACTGATCAGTCAGACACTTATCTCCTTACCAAATAAATATGAGAGGCTTCTTTCAAAAGACCATCACTTCAGTTTTTGAATAATTTATGGCTACATTTTCCTCACTACAGTTAAACCAGGCTCAAGACAGCTTGTAGTAGATGCTTGTTGGTACAGTATTAGAATTGGCTACTTTGTGCCAAAGATGGGTTCTAGCAATTAGATTAGATGCTGCATCCACATCTAAAAATGCAACATATAAATGCTTAGCAGCATCCATGATAGACAGTTTGGCAATATAGTAACAGGTTAAACATTTGTAAATCATGTGTTTGGAAGCCTTATTTCTGAGTAAAAATGCCTAGGATTGCAGGGTATGGTTGCACATTCTTTACCCTGGTACCTGGGAGTAAGCTCCATTGGATACAGTGGGACTTACTTCTGAGTAGACAGTGTACATCTCCATTTACAAGAAAGGAATAAATGTGCCACACGTTTCCTGAGAAATGGCTGGCTGCGGAAGCATTACAATTAAAATTTTTTAAAGTGGATTGGTGACCTTTTCCTTCAAAATCATAGGAAGGGCTTCGTATGCCAGCTTCACCATTTCCTTCATTTGGTGCAGGTATTTTATTTTCAGTAGAAACAGGACTCAGCTTTTGCACTTTTAATTGTTCTCTGAGACATGGAGGGAAGGAAAAAGGAAAACTTGGACATTCTGGGATCAAATCAGAAACGTAATTCTGGGATTGTCCCTGGAAAATTGGGACGCTTGGATATGCCAGAAGATGTTAGGATCCTGAGTGGACTAATTGAGTGGGTTTCCTTTGTTTTCCTTCCTTCAAGTGATGCTCAACTGTATCTTCAATATTCTACAGTTCCCAGAACATGCTACTCCTCAAGGAACTGCAAAATACATACAGCTCTGATCATACTTCACCCACCCACAGCCCATTTGATTCCTGTGAAACCAATTAATAATAATAATAATAATAATTAAAAAACACAATAATTTATTTATACCCCGCCCATCTGGGTGGCTTCCAGCAAAATATTAAAATACAATAATTCATCAAATATTAAAAGCTTCCCTAAATAGGGCTGCCTTCAGATGTCTTCTAAAAGTCAGATAGTTGTTTATTTCTTTGACATCTGGTGGGAGGGTGCTCCACAGGGCGGGTGCCACTACCAAGAAGGCCCTCTGCCTGGTTCCCTGTAACTTCGCTTCTTGCAATGAGGAAACTGCCAGAAGGCCCTCGGAGCTGGACCTCAGTGTCCGGGCTGGACGATGGTGGTGGAGACGCTCCTTCAGGTAAACTGGACTGAGGCCATATAGGGCTTTAACGGTCAGCACCAACACTTTGAATTGTGCTGGGAAATGTAGTAGGAGCCAATGGAGGTCTTTCAGGACCAGTGTTCTATAGAGCCATAGAATTGTGGAGTTGGAAGGGACTCTCAGGATCATCTAAACAAACCTCCTGCAATGCAGAAATATAAAGCTGCCCCATATGGAGACAAAACCTGCAACCTTGGCATTATCAGCAACAGTCTTTAGCAGATATGGCACTGGGGTGCAAAAATCCGCCCAGTGCCCCCAAATTACCATGGATAGTGTTGGGGTGGCCATAGCTGCACACTGCCAGCCATCGGGGGGGGTGCAACTCTCCCCCATGCCGCTGTGGGAGAGCAATCCTTGCTGAGGCTTGGGAGGGAAGCTGCGTGCCCACCAGCCATATGGTTAGCGGGGCACAGCTTCCATCCTAAGCCTCTGTGGGGATCACTCTCCTCCTGAGGAGGCTTGGGAGGGAAGCCCCATGCCTGCCAGCTTCATGGTTGGCGGGGGACAGCTGGCGGGTGTGCAGTATGAAATATACTGGAATAAAACTGGAAAAGAGGGGGGAATGGCAAGGGTTTAATAAAATGAATCATGGATTGCAGGAGGAAAGTCAATGGAGAATGTATGGTTTGTATCTGGTTAAATTTTATTGTACAAATTTGTAAAACAGAAAAGGATAAATAAAAGTTTTTTTAAGGAGGGGGAGGAACCCAAAGGATGGAGGCTACTGATACTTCAGTTAAGTTACTGAAAAGGCAGTGTGCTCTAACATGCACTCATCTTCAAATAAGCTACCCCAAAAAGACTTGGAAGTCATTGCTGTTCCCCCGACCCCCACCTCACCCCGCACAAAGGATAAAACATGAAGACAGAGATTATATGCAGTACACAATTTAAGTTTAAGTACACAATTGGTTCCGGAAGTCCGTACTTAACCTGAAGTGAACTTTCCCATTGAAAGTAATGGAAAGTGGATTAATCTGTTCCAGACAGGTCCGCGGAGTACTTAAACTGAAAATACTCAAACCGAGGCGTACTCAAACCGAGGTATGACTGTAGATATTTTCAGTATGTACTCACAGCCTATATATCATTTAGCATCCCAACTGCATTTTGAAGATGCATCATGGAAAGCCAGCACAAAGGTGCTGGCAAATACAATTAGGAAAGGTCAAATGAAAGGGACTTCGTTCCAACAGGCTTGTTTACTAGTTAAGTGATGATCTGCTTGTATTTATAAGCCATCATGGTTCAAGTATGGCCAGTATAATTTAACACTTCCTCAAGTACTCAAACCGAAGCGTACTTAAACCGAGGTATGACTGTGTTTCTGACATTTTATGCCGGCAATCTGGGTAGAAAGCTTTGCCTTTTGAGACTTCACAGTGTTGTATTATCCTTCAAATCCAGCACACATTAATTGGATGGTTCAGGACTTCATCAAGAGGCAGAGTTTGGAGTGAAATGACGTGTGAACTAAATGAAATGAAACCATGTGTCAAGTGTGTTTGTGCCTGTGAACGTATCTATTAGCATATATGCTAAGAGGGAGCTCAGTTGTTCGAGTGCCTATCCATCTGGAGGAACCCAATAATAATGACAGTGCTTTGGCCATGCTGGGGGATTCTCCAGGTATGGAGAATGGGATGAGGTTGTTTATCCATAAGAAAAAAAAGTAAAGGAACATGACAACCCGGAAACGAACTGGCTGCACTCAGTGGAAGAAAGGACTCCTCCACTGCAGAGGTTTATCTAGCTGTGGTGGGTAGCAGGACAGCAACACTTTGAAAAGCATGGGGTGACCAGATCAAAACATTATTTTAGCTTTCCACATTGCCCCTGAGAGGTGCTACATCACTTTGACCACAGCTCAATGTAGGCTTAGAAAAAGGAGGAGAATGGGACCTATGCCAATATGTAAAGTGCCAGTGTGTCCCTTTAAAAATAAGGCTAATATATTGGTTTACAGGGACTACTAATGTGTGCTCTGAGCCTATCGTATATGGCTTGATCTCCCATAACAATAATATAAAATCCAAAACATAAAAACAGGTAGGTGTGAGGAAAATAAACACAAACATTTCTTTTTAAAGGACCCACATTGTATTCTACCTCAGAGAATATAATGTATTCAACAGTATATTCTAAAGTTTCAAACAACTGAATTGACCTTCCTAGTGTATATATGGAATGCTCCAGATATTAAAGTTTAAAAGAAGGGTCCACATCAAAAACTGTACTTGCCGTTAGGATTTTGTGTACCCAAAGCTGGGTAGTGTGATTGGTGTGAATCCCATGAGTTGTCTGAGAAGAGTGTGGGAATGGAAGACTGTCTTATCTCTTCCGTCTGAGAGTGTTATTGGATTGTACTTTCACTTCTGCAGTGCATGTTTTAGGTCTTGTTCTGCCTGAGCTGGAGAACACAGAAGTGATTATGGATCCTCTGTATATAGTGTGAATAAAATGTAGTTTAGACCTACGGATGTTCTCTTCTTCTTGCTGCAAAATGCCAGAAGACCTGTCTGCACTTTTCCAAGGAGGAATGTCGCAGAGAAACACTCTGGACTGAAAGGGAATGCCATTCAGAGATGTGCCTTCCTGGATACGCTCAGAGGTACTGGGGGTCTGCCGTCCCCCCCCCCCCCAGAACGCATTCCGACACTTTGGCCCATTTTTCTTTTGCTTTGCCCTTGAAGGTGGAAAAAGGAGCTATTTCAGGCAGGAGGAAGATATTTCCACAAGACAACAGCAAGACAGCTGGGAGGTGGGCTGGGGGAAAAGAGCTGAATCAGCAGCTCTGGGTAGACTAGCAGTTTTCAGAGAGAACAAAACAGCTGTGAGGTGATTCCATGGTGTATAAGTAAAGGAGGCTGACAGGTTTAAGCACAGAGCAGCCAAAAGAAACAGCAGGAGGACAGTTGTTAGAACAGGCACCAAGATACCCAACAAATTTAAGGAAACGGGGGCACATTTTCAGGGAGAAAGGCTCAATGTTTGAGAAATGAGAGAGACACAGAGGAAAGACACACACACACACACACACACACACACACACAGAGAGAGAGAGAGAGAGAGAGAGAGAGAGAGAGAGAGAGAGAGAGAGAATCCAGGAGAGGCATCATAGGAGGTGACCAATTCTAAAAGAGCTCCAGGGAAATTGCTTTTAAATTCTACATTGCAAATCTTGAGGGATGGGGATTCTGGGAATTTCTTCTTTGGCCCTCTGGTCTTGAGAGAAACGCTGATGAGGTTTTTGGGGAGGCTCTCGGCTGAGACATCAAATATTTATAAGCTGTCTATTCTGCAAGGGAATAAGAATGATGCTCTGTAAAAATTAAACATGGAGCTGCTAAAATCCAATGCTCCAGTTACCGGGCATCTCATGAGAAGATGGAATCCAAATGTCAGCTCCAGGGAATGCCTTTTCTTTGACCCAAATGAAGGAGATTCTAGGATGGCGGCTAACAGATTGAGGTTGAATCCTGACAAGACAGAAGTATTTTGGGGGGGGACAGGGGGTGGGTGGGTGTGGGGGACTCCCTGGTCCTGAATGGGGTCACTGTGCCCCTGAAAGACAGGTGCACAGCCTAGGAGTCATTTTGGACTCACAGCTGTCCATGGAGCCACAGGTTAATTCTGTGTCCAGGGCAGCTGTCTATCAGCTCCATCTGGTACGCAGGCTGAGACCCTACCTGCCCGCAGACTGTCTCGCCAGAGTGGTGCATGCTCTAGTTATCTCCCACTTGGACTAATGCAATGCACTCTATGTGGGGATACCTTTGAAGGTGACCCGGAAACTACAACTAACCCAGAATGTGGCAGATAGACTGGTGATTGGGAGTGGTCGCCGAGACCACATAACACCGGTCCTAAGAGACCTACATTGGCTCCCAGTATGTTTCCGAGCACAATTCAAAGTGTTGGTGCTGACCTTTAAAGCCCTAAACGGCCTCAGTCCTGTATACCTGAAGGAGCGTCTCCACCCCCATCGTTCAGCCTGGACACTGAGATCCAGCGCCGAGGGCCTTCTGGCAGTTCCCTCACTGCGAGAAGCAAAGCTACAGGGAACCAGGCAGAGGGCCTTTTCAGTAGTGGCGCCTGCCCTGTGGAACACCCTCCCATTGGAGGTCAAGGAGATAAACAACTACCTGGCATTTAGAAAACACCTAAAGGCAGCCCTGTTTAGGGAAGTTTTTAATCTGTGATATTTTAATGTCCTATGGTCTGCAAGAAGATCAAATCTATCCATTCTGAAGGAAATCAGCCCTGAGTGCTCACTGGAAGGACAGATCGTGAAGCTGAGGCTCCAATACTTTGGCCACCTCATGAGAAGAGAAGACTCCCTAGAAAAGACCCTGATGTTGGGAAAGATGGAGGGCACAAGGAGAAGGGGACGACAGAGGACGAGATGGTTGGACAGTGTTCTCGAAGCTACGGACATGAGTTTGACCAAACTGTGGGAGGCAGTGCAAGACAGGAGTGCCTGGCGTGCTATGGTCCATGGGGTCACGAAGAGTCGGACACGACTAAACGACTAAACAACAACAACAACTATTTTAATGTATTTTGGTATTTGCTGGAAGCCGCCCAGAGTGACGGGGGAAACCCAGCCAGATGGGCGGGGTATAAATAAATATAATGATGATGATGATGATGATGATGATGATGATGATGATGATGATGATGTTTCATGAGAAGCACTGAGTTCAGCAGGACAATTTGGACTGGTGGGGTGTAAGGAAAGAATCACAGAATCAGCAGAATTATAGATGACCCCAAGGATCATCTATGTCAGGAACATAGTTGAGAAAGAGTAGTTGAAATCAACCAAAAGCCCCCCAGGGAAGGCACAGAAGATGACTTAGATCTCGCATCCTGGTGGTGGGTCACAGCTCAGAGGTGGGGAGAAGCTGGGAGGTACTTAGAAGCAAGCACCTTGAGTGATCACAAAGAGGCAGAAGTAGGCAGGTGGCCCAGCAGGGGGAAGACAGATGAGTTTTCCATTTTGGATGCAGGCTCCAACAGATGACAGAGCGGAGCCAGACCCTGTATCTGTCCTGCAGCTCCAACATGAGAGCCTCTCTGCCAAAGGCTCTCTAGCCCATCTTACTCCTAGAATGCAAAGGATGTTGCATGTTGTCGAGCAATGAGCCAGACAGGCACAGGGAGATGCGCCGTAGCAGAAGATTACAGGGGAGGAGCCTGACTCAGGAGAGGCTTAGAGAGTGAAAGAGGGGCTGCATGCCAGTTCAATCAACTTCTTCATTAAGGTGATTTGCCTTTATGAGCCTCCTTGCATTTCTTCCGTTCCTTAATAAAGAAACTAATTGCACATTAGCCTCGTGCCTCCTTCTCTGATCTGATCTTCCTGTCAAACCCTTGACAATCTAGTCCAGGCATCCCCAAACTGCGGCCCTCCATAGGTTTTGGCCTACAACTCCCATGATCCCTAGCTAACAGGACCAGTGGTCAGGGATGATGGGAATTGTAGTCCAAAACATCTGGAGGGCCGAAGTTTGGGGATGCCTGATCTAGTCCAACTTCTTGCAATGCAGAACTAGAATGCAGCTGTCCCGTTAAGGGGGTCAAATCTGCAACCTTGGCATTTTCAGCACTATGCTCTAACCAACTGAGTTACAAGGTGGAGCCAGAACCAAGGACAGGCACAACCACAGCTCATGATAAGCAGAGCCCACCTTTTGTCTTGCAGAGTTTAACAAGGGTAGCATTGAGACGGGGGAAGAAGCAGCTGACAGGCAATGCAACCCAATGACTTGTTGTAAGAACAGGCAGGTAGGGGTTGGCTAAGTGTATAGACTGGACGGATTTCCACTACATGAAAGAGAGAGAAAGAGAAGAAGCCACAGTTTCCACTGCTAGAAAGCTGGTGGCTCCTCAGCTTCTCAGATCTGCGGGCCGACCTAATATCCTGCCTGTTTCCCCCATGCTTTTGTTCAATCGTTCCAAAGCCAAGATAGGTACATTTGATGGCTTACCCAACAGGAGAAGCCAGAATCTCTTCGGCTAGAATTTAGTTTCCCCAAAGGAGTTCATACATTTTCGCCTAGAATTTAATTAATGTTGTGTATTGCATAAAGCAACGGACCAGAGCAAAATGAAAACATGCAATTAAATATTTATCACCAGCTCCATTGAGCATTATTATATCAGTCTTCCTTCATAGTTGCCACTCTGATGGTGTAACCAGGCGAAGATGAGACAAATTATAGAACAGCGTAGGGGAAATGCTTGTCCCTATAGCCCATTGCTATGCACAACAACAGATAAGTAGAAGACAAGGTACCAATAGCTTAATGACGATAATAGGATTATTAAATAGGTGACATATGGGTGATAGCTTAAAGGGTTTTGAGTCTACTTGGAATGGAAGTGATGTCTCTATTTATGCATCTCATTGCTCTAATGCCATATAGATCAAAATAATTCATATTCCTTCACCTATGATCTGCATTTAACACCTTGCTAATAGAAATTCTTGTACAACACTGGGATTCCTTGTAAGATGCAGCAATTTCACTGTTGTCAAATGCTAAATATGTGATATGCCTGCAAGTCTGCATACTGAATGAGAGCAAATGGAGTGTGTAAACTCAGATGCTGTGCAGGCTCTTGATAAAAACATCTAAGATGAAGCTGAAGCTTTAAAGGTGATGATTCCATCTTCACCTTCTAGGTTTTCAAATGGTTATTGACGTCTCTTAGGATTCATCTGAATTCCAGTGGGTTTTCCAGGCTTCTAATGTTAGTGTCCTTCCTTCCCCTTGCTGGATAGTTACAGCAGCTGAACATATGACGGGGGAAGAAACTAAAGACATGGTAGAACACGAAACACGCATAAGGATGTTACTATCTATGGTCTTGTTCACACATTGCTCTTCTTAATGTGTTAATGAAATAGGTAAAAGGTAAAAGGTAAAGGACCCCTGGGTGGTTAAGTCCAGTCAAAGGCGACTATGAGGTTGCGGCGCTCATCTTGCTTTCAGGCCGAGGGAGCCGGTGTTTGTCCAGAGACAGCTTTCTGGGTCATGTGGCCAGCATGACTAAACTGCTTCTGGTGCAACGGAATACCATGACGGAAACCAGAACGCACAGAAACACCATTTACCTTCCACAGTGGTGCCTATTTATCTACTTGCACTGATGTGCTTTTGAACTGCTAGGTTGGCAGAAGCTGGGACAAAGCATCAGCAGCTCACCCCATTGCAGGGATTCGAACCGCCGACCTTTTGATCGGCAAGCCCAAGAGGCTTAGTGGTTTAGACCGCAGTGCCACCCCGTCCCTTTGTTAATGAAATAACACAGTAGCAGCTAACCTCAGTCTACACCAGGCAATCCCAAACTGTGGCGCTCCAGATGTTTTGGCCTACAACTCCCATGATCCCTAGCTAACAGGACCAGTGGTCGGGGAAGATGGGAATTGTAGTCCAAAACATCTGGAGGGCCAAAGTTTGGGGATGCCTGCTTTACACCATGTTAGTCATGCAGCAAAAATGACATAATGCGTAGGCTGTATTGAAATGACAGGTTGGATAGCCATCTGTCATGGACGCTTTAGCTGAGATTCCTGCACTGTAGGGGGTTGGACTAGATGACCCTTGGGTCCCTTCCAACTCTACAGTTCTATAATTCTATGACTTCAAAAGAAAAAGGGTGGTGCACCTCAGGCAGGTGTCGATGGGTTGTTCATTAACACAAATGCATTGCCCAAAGCTTTTCACCATGTTTTCATCAGGAGTTATACAACTGAGCATTCTCGTATGTCAAAATGTGCTTTCTAGCCATTTTGGTTCGTGTGCCTGATATGGTCTGAACAAAAGCTTCTAGGAACCATCTTTTGATATATGAAAACGTTCAGTTGTTGCCTCTCACGGTGCCATTTGGTGAAATGTGTCGAGTAATTAATTTGTAGTAATAATTTACTCATCAGCATTTGCTCGAGGTTCATGTGTGCCTTTGTTGTTGTGTTGCACTCTCTCGCTCTATCTGTGTGTCCTCTGGCTTTTCCTCATCTTCCACAGCAACCCACTTAAACTGATGCTTTCTACATTTCTTTTGATGGTTTGACAATCTTGAGGAGAAAAGGTGGGTTACAAAGCTGTAAAGTCAAGTAATTAAACTTGAATTTTCAAGTGTTCCAAAAATGTATCCTGTGGCTATATAACCTCAGATTGACTTAACACATTCTGCTCATCTGTTTTTTGTTGGCGATTCATTCCCCGTGTGCAGTCATAGATTTGTTGTCACTCATATGACTGTATGTGTTTTGTTCCCACAGGAATGGGAAGTGACGTAGACAGGATGTTTGTCTTACTGTGTTCCTGAAGTGCAACTGTTGTTTATATGTAAATAAAGTAGATTAGCCAAATGCTGTGCTACTGAGTTCTGTTATGCAACTGCGCAACCTCTGCAGATCTGTGAAGTGTGCTGATGTCTTCTGGCATCAGTCGCTGTGATGTTCGGGCTGAGGAATGCTTAAGAACAGGCAGCCCCAAACTCAGCCTCCAGATGTTTGGGGACTACAATTCCCACCATCCCTGACCACTGGTCCTGTTAGCTAGGGATGATGGGAGTTGTAGTCCCAAAACATCTGGAGGGCCAAGTTTGGGGTTGCCTGCTTAAGAAGCTCCCGGATGATCAACTAGGAGGGAGGGAACATGCCAGTTGGGCATGTGCCTCTGCCGAGTTTGTGAGTAGGACGCCTCCTGACAATTTTAAGTTGGGGGGGGGAATGGGCAACAGGTTCATAAACTGTCTTGCATATTCATTCCTGAGGTGCTGGTGGTGGTGGGGAGTTACCTCGGGAGAACTTTTCCCATTCAGAAATAACTGTGAACAGATGCTCAGAATTGCAAATAAAACTATCCCTTACTAGTTTTTAGAAAGACCTTCTTAATATTAGGATTGGGTTTTCCGAGATTAAACACTCAGCATTAAAAGATCTAGTATCTAGATCTATGGAAGTAATAGTACCACTGTATTCTGCTCTGGTCAGACCTCACCTGGAGTACTGTGTCGAGTTCTGGGCACCACCATTCAAGAAGAATACTGACAAGGTGGAACGTGTCCAGAAGAGGGCAACCAAAATGGTCAAAGGCCTGGAAACGATGCCTTATGAGGAACGGCTTAGGGAGCTGGGTATGTTTAGCCTGGAGAAGAGAAGGTTAAGGGGTGATATGATAGCCATGTTCAAATATATGAAAGGATGTCATATGGAGGAGGGAGAAATATTGTTTTCTTCTGCTCCAGAGAAGCGGACACGGAGCAATGGATTCAAACTTCAAGAAAGAAGATTCCACCTAAACATTAGGAAGAACCTCCTGACAGTAAGAGCTGTTCGGCAGTGGAATTTGCTACCAAGGAGTGTGCTGGAGTCTCCTTCTTTGGAGGTCTTTAAGCAGAGGCTTGACAGGCATATGTCAAGAATGCTTTGATGGTGTTTTCTGCTTGGCAGGGGGTTGGACACGATGGCCCTTGTGGTCTCTTCCAACTCTATGATTCTATGAAAACACACAATTTCCCTTTAAAGGGAATACAATTCTAATTGCTGCTGATCTTTGTGAGGTCTAGTGGCAATTGTAAAGATGTAATCAGGGATCCAGGAGAACAGCTATTACTGGTAGGTTATGCAATAGCCATTTCACAGAATTGCACACTTAAAAACTTCTTCTCTGAATCCTTTTTTTCCTCACAGCATCCAAAGACAGAGTATTATGTTCTTCATTGTTTTTGAGAATAATCAATCTCGTATAGATTGTACTTTAGAGGTCTGAGATGAGAAATTACCTAGTTAAGAGTCTCTGTGCAGGAGCACAGAGGGCATTCTCATGAACCGTCTATCATCACCTTTTGTTCTAACAACACTGACCAAATTCTAGGCACTAGTCCAGCTTTGCCAATAAAAGTTATAAGTGCGGCACACTTCACACATTTTGTTCTCATAGGTCAAAAGGGAGACACACTCATTTGCTAAGAGACTACTAATCTGATGCTAAACTTTATGGATCGGATGCCGTATGGCAAAAGTACCCGCACTCCGGCACTAGGCATGTACATTAGAAAGACACTTTTAGGCACTTCATGATGAGCTCATTAAAAACAAAACAAAACAAAAGTTTCTTCTACCTCTTGGTATCCAAGAAACAGCTAGCATAAATAAAGTCCTATACAATGGAAATTAATGAAGTCTGCATAAAAGTAAGCTAGTAAGTAAGTTGGCACAAAATGGTCCATTCACTTGATCCATCTGGGTCTTCATATGTCTTGTTCTTAAAATAACTTTAACTGCATAAGGGATTCCAAATCTTTAGCCGGGGCTAAGTGAGAAATCACTTCTGCAATGCATCCCATATTCAGTTGCACACACAGTTCTCCATACAGCTCAAGCTAGGATTATCTGAAATCCCCCTCAAGCAGTTAATTCAGTGTGCAGGACCGAATTTAGGTCTGATGAGGTCCTAAGCTACTGAAGGTAATGGGGCCCTTTATATGTGCAGCTGTCCTTTGCCAACAACAAATGGTTGCTATTCCTTGTGTTGAATATATGTTATATGGTAATTTATGGACCTAATCAGTATCAAAAGCCATTTGCACCTGCAGAATGTAGGCACCCTATGTCTAGAAATGAGCAAACCAGTGATATTTTAGGGAGCAGGCTAGCTGGCGGGTCCCAGTACTTACATCATAGGAGCCTACACAACACAAAACACTGTTGCTGTATGTAGGTTTTATTTGATTTGATTTTTACCTTGATGTAAGGGGGTGGGCTTACGGGGAACAGCCACCCCCTATCAAATCCAGCTCTTCCAATGGCTTGGACAGCAGCGGAAGGACAGGAGACAGGAAGGAGGAAGTGAGAGGAGCGGGCCGGGGCTCAGACAGCTTACAAGAGCCCTGGCTCCAGCCCGCGGTATCAGCAAGGAAGGAGGGGCCAGCAGAAAGTTCCAGCGGGGAAACAGCAGAGGGGTGTCCTTTCAAATTCACCCCGGAACTGAGGCGATCAGCGGCTCGCAAACGCGGGGGGGGGGGGGAGAGATTTGGGGTCCCCAAACTACTCTGCTGGGGGAGGAGCCGAAAAACGCCATTGGGAGAATCCGATAGCACTGAGTAGACATGTTTTCATGAAGATCTTGCATTGTAAATAACTTTCACAATAAAAGCACTAAAGACAAGATGGTTTGGAGTGTCGTTGCTTGAGGGTAGCCAGCAACCCCCCCTCCCCCTTGAAACTCATATTTTGGAAATGTACATCCAGGTTTTTTTGTCTTTTTTTGGGCCCCCAAGAGAGTGGAGCCCTAAGCTATAGCTTGTTTAGCTTATACATAAATCTGGCACTGAAACTGTGTTCAGTAGGGTCTACTCCCTAGGAACTGTGTTGCAGTCATCATCTAATGTAAGGGTGGGAAACTTCAAGCATAGAGGCTGAATGAGAGGCCTCCAGTCCCATGCCCTCTTTAAGAGCTTTCTGGCCCGACTGCAATGCACCCTTGAACCAAGATACTGTATTTTGCCTGAACACTGATCTAGCAAACGGATATGCATTTCCATGATGTCAAAAATGAAGGATGACATTTTGATGCTACTCACAATGCTCTGTTTTCAGTTTTAACCTATTCCTTCAAATCGTTTCAGTTACAATCAAATTGGAGAATTGGCTACACTCCCCCACCCTCCCATGAATAACAATAGATGCATTTTCAAAAACCTCACACGAGGAGCTTCAACACTGGCGCTTAATAACACTGAAAAGATAGTAACGGAACCACACACAGCTCTTAATCTGTGGTTTCATTTTAAGGTACCAGCAGACAAGTTGCACTGTCTTGCTGCTGTTTTAGCTACTTGTTTTGTTGCTTGTTAAGCATTTTTTCTGCTTCTGCACAGCAAGCTATGTTCTCTTTTTGTCTAGTATCATAAATTACCAGCCACGAGAGCTTCATCTCTCAGGGAACAAAAAGAATAGGCTTTGCGTACCCTTTTGCAGCAGAGCACGGCACGGCACGTACTTCATTAAAGACGGGGTCGGCTATTTCAGATGTTACAGTTTATACAGTACTAATAAAGGAAAGCTACTTTTTAAATAATTGTGATGCCTATGGAAAAACCCTCTCAGCAAAAACAGAATGCTTTCCCTGTTAAAAAAGCAAACTTTTGTTATGCATTTTTGTGCCAAATTAACCATAAAAGGCAGAGCCCCAAATATCCCTCCCCAACAGGAAGAAAAACATACTATTTTGGTGCTTTTCTTTCAGAGCAAAAATTAGCAGGAAGAATCACAAAACACCCTGGCCCTAAGATTGTCTTGTGGTGAAGGAAATCTTTTTACGAAGGGGTGGTATATTATCTCTATCAGCATATAAGGGCCAGATCAGTTTCTGCAACCTAGTAGCCTCCAGCTGTTTTGGACTACAGCTCCCATGAGCTCCAGACAGATAGTTCCAATGGCCCAGGGCTGATAGAAGCTGGGCTAGATAGAACAGAATAGAAAGTAAATATAAATATTACAAGTTCCTACAAGGCACAAAGGGGGAAAGTTATGGCAAGCGGTTGGAGCCACATTGGTGAGTCTTTCATCATTTCAGGAGAGCTTCAACACAGCTCAACCTGAGGGTGTCTGGCATAGTGCCCTAAACCCCAACCCTAGTCTCTGTGAATACAGAGTCTATTAAGATACTCTGTACTACTTCCACTAGTGTGGAATAAAAGAACTGTGTGTAAACTTGTAGAATTGGATTTTTGGTTTCCCCTTTCCAAACCACAGCACTGTTTCCTCCAACTGGTGTCTTACAATCAATTTAAATGGCATATGGAAGAATGCAACAAACTGTAGAACCACTTAGATTCAGAATATTTCTGATTGTAAGAGAGCAATTTGACGTGTGTGTGTGAATCTCATTGCAAGCAAGGCCTCCAGAAACACAGAGGTAGACCAATTACTGTGCTAAAGACTATATCCTCCTCTTCTTCTTTTTTACCAAGGAATACCTTGTATTTTAAGATAGATAATAGGCTACAATTCTCTGCTATCACTTTCAGATGCTTTGTAGCAGACTTCGGTTTCCAATAGTTATCACCAGGAATCTACACTTACAACATAGTACTGTAATGAGAAAGCTGACAGAGTTGTTTGGACAATGATGGAACCTGCTCAAGAAATAAATACAATACAATACAATACAATACAATACAATACAATACAATACAATACAATACAATACAATACAATACAAGGACAACCACACTCCCCCCCCTTGTTTAATCTTCCTGGGCATAGGTAAAGCCCAGCAGAGCTGTTCATGAGTTGGTGACTGTGTATAACCCTACCGAACGCTGTAGCTGACTTGACTCCAAAAACTGTGTACACACAAGAACTCTTCAGAAAGATAAACTGATGAAAAGATCCCCAAATATGCAATTCAGCACAAGACATGCAGGCAGAAATGTTCCAACTCACAGCAGAAAGCTTGGATTTCAATTTTGAGAGGTTCAAGGAGCTGTCCAGCCTCGTGCAGAAACTTCTCCCTAACATACAGCAAGGGTAACAAAAGCAATCCTCCAATGGAACGGAACATTCATGCCCTTAATAGTACTAAATGAGGACATGTTTTGAGTCTACCAGAAATCCCGTAAAACATCCAGTTATTAAATGTTTAGTTTAAATATCCAGTTATTTAATATTTAAATATTTAATATTTAAGCTTTGGTGCTGTATTTTATTGTTTTGATTCGTCTATTGCATGTAACATACTTTTATTGTATATTTATTTTGCAATATGTATTAGTGTTCTCTTCTGGAGTCTTTTAGGCAAAAAAAAAGGCACATGAAATACTAAAGAAAACAAAGTTACTTAAACCTGGAAAACTGCTCCCATTATATGATGGACCTCTTTTCAAAGAATGGGAGATGTAACAGAGAGAGTTAACTTCTCTACAGCTAGATAATGCCATCAGCAAAGAGCACAGCTTTATCTATAATAGTTAATAGTATTAGTATTAGTATACTGCCCCATACCCACATGTCTCAGGGCAGTTCACAAGATAAAATCACAAGATAAAAACATAAAATAACTAATAAAAATAAAAGCAAGTTTCAAGTAACTTGCAATACAGTACTTAAACAAGTCAGACCTATCTTAGCGGTTTTAAAAGCAAACTTCTCAATCCAGTGCATAGCCACAGATAATTCAAGTCAGAGTGTGTGTGGGAATCCTTCCAGGCCACAACTTGCCATAAATGCAATGTATCCTGAAATACCATTTTGCCTTTTATTGAACTCAACTTTAGTGCTGACAAAGCTCTTTGCTCCAATGACTATGCAAGGAAGAGTCTCGGGGATTGAATTTATGCCTAGGGTTGATCTTCCTGAGCCTCCATGGGACAGGAGGTGCCGGAGCTGCAACTCTGGAGAGCTGTAATGAGTCTACAGGTAATTGTGCAAGATCCCATGGGGATTACTTATTACAACTGACAGTACAACTTACATTTCCTGCTGGCATAAGTGCCACAAAGAGGATGCAGAGACAGCACAAAATTAAATTTTATACTCTACTGCTGTAGGGGTTTTGTGTTGTTGTTGTTTTAATTGGATACTTTCTAGAGATTAATAGTGATGAACTCCATGGATTCAATTCATGGATATGATTTCCTGTTTTCAGAATATTAGAGAGAGGAGGAGGAGGAGGAGGTGGTAGTGGTGGTGTTTGGACTTGATATCCCACCTTTCACTCCCCTTAAGGAGTCTCAAAGCGGCTAACAATCTCCTTTCCCTTCCTCCCCGACAACAAACACTCTGTGAGGTGAGTGAAACTGAGAGTGAGGCTGAGAGAGAGACTAGCCTCCATTAGCATGTGGAGGAGCGGGGAAGCGAACACGGTTCACCAGATTACGAGTCCACCACTCTTAATCATTACACCACACTGGTGCTGGTACTCACCACATTTTAAACATTTGTGGGGGTGGTACTACGTACCCTTGAGTACCCCCAGAAAGCACTGTTCATGACCATTTGTTAAAATGAGTCTTCATACGGTGACATCTCCGTAAATGGGGAAACCACCAGAGAAAAAGCCCCTCCGCCCGAATTGTCACTAGATTTGGGAGGATCCATTCTTTTCAGACCATGTTTGAAATTTGAATGAAATGACCAGGCTCTGAAACTGATCCTAAAACAGTTTGGGTCTCTCTCTCCCCCCTCCCCCAACATACACTTCCCTGGGTGTAATATTGGCCAGTAAATTGATCTACATTCAATCAGGGAAGTGGTGAACTTTTTTTATATGTATAGTTGCCACCTGGATAATTAATCCAGTTTTGCAGATTAATCACGAATTGGGGCACAGAAATAATTCACTTCCAGACTTGTAATGCCGTCACCCTGTCCCGCAAGGGAGGAGATATGCAGATACCCAGGCTTTGTTCAGAGCAGATATCTCAGCAAATATTCTCATACTCTTTAAATAGGAATGTGGTTCTTTTTCTCTCCCCCAGCCCCCACATGTAATTTATTATTATTATTATTATTATTATTATTATTATTATTATTATTATTAGAATTTATATACCGTCCGGTACCTGGGGGTTTCAGGGTGGTTCACAGAATAAAACCAAAATAGAAAACCACAAAATACATAATCAAAATAAAAACAACAACCCAATAACCCCCTACTCCCCTAAAAAAACCCACATTTTTAAAAAGGGCATAGGATCTTCATAACATTTAAAGTACAGTGGTACCTCGGTTTACAAACACAATTGGTTCCGGAAGTCTGTACATAGCTGCCAAGTTATCCCTTTTTTAAAGGGATTTTCCCTTATGCTGAATAGGCTTCCTCGCGAGAAAAGGGAAAACTTGGCAGCTATGAGTCTGTACTTAACCTGAAGCGTACTTAACCTGAAGCGAACTTTCCCATTGAAAGTAATGGAAAGTGGATTAATTTGTTCCAGACGGTCCATGGAGTACTCAACCTGAAGCGTACTTAACCCAAGGTATGAGTGTAATTGGTTCCAGAAGTCCGTACTTAACCTGAAGCGTACTTAACCTGAAGCGAGCTTTCCCATTGAAAGTAATGGAAAGTGGATTAATCCGTTCCAGACGGTCCGTGGAGTACTTAAACTGAAGCGTACTTAACCTAAAGCGAACTTTTCCATTGAAAGTAATGGAAAGTGGATTAATCTGTTCCAGACGGTCCATGGAGTACTCAACCTGAAGCGTACTTAACCCAAGGTATGAGTGTAATTGGTTCCAGAAGTCCGTACTTAACCTGAAGCGTACTTAACCTGAAGCGAGCTTTCCCATTGAAAGTAATGGAAAGTGGATTAATCCGTTCCAGACGGTCCGTGGAGTACTTAAACTGAAGCGTACTTAACCTAAAGCGAACTTTTCCATTGAAAATAATGGAAAGTGGATTAATCTGTTCCAGACGGGTCCGCGGAGTACTTAAACCGAAAATACTCAAACCAAGGCGCACTTAAACCGGAGTATGACTGTAAGACAATTAACAAACCTTGGCAACCAAATTGGCTAGGTGCCTTTCTGATACAAAGACAAAAATAGCTTTGAAATAAGAGTGGGAGGGGGGAATTTGCCAGGTAAGCAAATGTCAAGGGGGGGGGGAGAGAAAAGCCTTCCAAGCTTCAACAGAGAAGGTGCAAGGTATAGAAATGCAAGCCATATTCTTTACCTTGTATCGTTACAGTTCCCAATGGAGCTTGTATGAAATCCTGGCCCCACACAGGCATTTAACCAAGATGTGCCAGCAGCATAATTCGCACCCAATGATGCACGTGCAAATCTAGAAGGGGGAAGTGGAGCGCTGCCGGTGTGACCAATTGCTCAGATAATTGTGCAGAACTGTTGACAGGCATTCCATTAGCAGCAGATTGCCCCTATTTAACTGGCAGCTGTGGTACAGCCATGGCTCCCGCTGCTTGCAAGGGCTTACTTTGAATACACAATGCCAATTACATCGGCCGAACTCTTCAGGTCTTTTGACAGGTACCCTCGAGATTTCCGCAATTAATTTTATTATGCACTTTCTGCCTAAAATGCCCTTGGAAGTAGGGAAAAGTAGTCTAGTATATGTCTGGGAGGGTGTGTGTGTGTGTGTGTGTGTGTGTGTGTGTGTATAAGCAGTCTTTCGATGGGTGGGTTTGCAGAGGGGTAACAGGGAGACGAGGCGCTGGAGTTCATTTGGAGACATGAAGTGGCAAAGCACTGCAGAAAGAACTTGAGCTACTCTCATTAGCTGCATTTAAAATTACAAGAGATCCATGAGCAGAAGTGGATTTGACCTGAGAGTCCTGATGTACTCTCGGAACAATTGGAGGAGGGTGGATTTGCATTTAGTACTCACAGCAGTAGCTTTAATTATGCCCAAGTATCTCACAATCACAAGTGTGCCACTGCTGTTCCAGGAGAAGGAGAGAGATCATCTTCCAATCAGCCCAAGATAAAGTAAGAAATACCAGTGTATATATACACACAACTCCCCTTCGACTCTGTCACAGGGACACAAAGTTGTTTGGCAGCTCTTAGTCATTCTCTGATCCAATGGCCTTTTCCCTAAAACCTTACTGTTCCATGTAGCTCAAACAGCCCGTTGGTTAAATCCAATGGCCAATTGTCAGCAACCGTGGTATGGTTTCAGGATACAGTAGTGATGTGGACACTGAACTGGAGACTACCGTGTCATCAACAAAGGAACCCAGACCAGGTTCCAGGTTCTGAAACCTGATCAGGGAACCAATGTCCCCAAATCAGGTACCCTATTGAAATTGATGCTCAAGCTACAGAGCTAGGACGGTCACAGGTGAGTTCTCCTGGTCCTGAGGAACTGTCTCCCATTGTACCTTGCTAAGTTCAGAGGCACAGGGAGCACACCAGGTAGGAAGGACACAGGTGCCTGTGTCAAAAAGGGAATACAGCCCAGAAGAGGTGAACTAGAGGCAGAGGCCAAAAAGACATCAGATCACTCCCAAACATGGTTGGAACAACTCGGTCACTACGAGCTCTCCTTGGAACGGCAACAACTGACCTGCTGACATGATGGGCAACACAGCACGAGTTCCGCTTCTGCCTGCAGGAATGGCTGACCCTTGTTCCATCCCTCCGACCTTCATGAGGAATTCGGCGGTTGCCAGGGGAGTTAAAGGCAACCCCCTTACCTCTCCGGGGGTTACGGAGAGGGCCCGCGGGCCCGCGATGCCCCCAAACCCACTCCGACTGTTCAAGGAGTGGGGGGGGCCTGGGCTGAGAGCACTCATGAAATGTCGGATCTCCCGGACGCCAACTTGCAGAGCGGGATCTCCATGATTAAAGAAGATAATTAGGCGTATTCATGGACATGCTTCGGAAGGAGGGGAAGAAGCTCTGTTTACTGCCAAGGAATTTGTGCTGCTGAGGGTGAGAAGTCAAAGCTGTATTTTATCTGGAAGAAAGATTGATGGGGACGTAACGAGAAGGGAAGCGAACTTTTTTATTTTTATTTTCATATACTCTACGAGTTACTCCATACCTTCCCGGACGGGACGTCCTTGTTTGTTTGGAACAAATGAGAGATAAAGAATACCTGAGTGAGTAATGAATTATAAACTATTCTATTGAGCATATCCTTTGAAGTTGTAAAACTACTGAAGAGAGAGGCCCCCATTTAACTGGACGGTCGGAGTCCCTGGAATGCGTTCGGTGGATTTATGGTTGTGACGCACTTTGAATTTGAACAGCGATCTGAAGCTAAGTTCAGCTACAGGGCAAGGAGAGCCACAAACTTATCAAGAGTCTATGCATAATGTGACTGCTGTTTCTTTGCCTGGAAAAGCTGTAAATTTTACAAAGATCGTTGGTTTAAAAAATAAAAAGCTTAAGAAAGCGAAAGTGATCTAAGCTTTTTAAGATGGCGCTGCTCCGTGTTGAAAGGCTGACGCAACAGGACATTCCAGACAGAAGATATATGGGGGGAGCCAGGACTATTAAAACTCACACAGGAGAAAGAATATATGTGAACTCTCGTTTGATACTTATTTCAGCAGCTGTGAAAAAATCGGATGAAAGAAGAAAATATTTTAGTGACTGGTGGGGAAAGATCGGGATTATTTTGGATTTTGAGTGAAGATTTGGACTTTAGAAAAAGACGGCAGTAGACGGGTGCGAGGAATCCCCAAATTTTTGAAGCATGGGAACTCCAGAAAATATTATATGATTTGGCATAATATTCGGTTTAATTGATATGTATTTGTATAATTTGAAATAATGAATGTGATATAATCGTGTTTTAATTGGAAAATTAATAAAAATAGATTATAAAAAAAAAGATGGGCAACACAGCAGAATTAACTTCCCAAAAACCAAATAAACTTCTAGAACACCTGAGGGGGGCGGGTTGCATTAAATTAGCTTATTATGTTATGATAAGAATTAACACTAGCACAAACAGATTTCCTCCCCTCTCTTTCCCTGCCCATCATCCCTACACCATCCCCAAATCTGCTCTTGACGGTTGGGGGAAAAACCAGAACAGATTTTGAGTCTGTGCAAGAAAAGGCATGGGGGAAAGATCCTTATGCTTTTGAAATGTTCATCTTCGTGCTACACTGAATACCGTATTGCTTACATCTGAAGTCAAAATACTTTACATGCCACCTTAGCAGTGACCAATCGCCAGGAAGCACAGTGTGATACAAAGGGAATACCAGTGAACTGACAATGAATGAATCCTCTACAGGACATCAACCTTTTTCCATCCTGGAACGGTATCCATCATATTTTTTGGGGGGGGGAGGGGAGGGAAATGAATGAATTTGGGGACAGCTGAAAGGCAAGCAGCACTGTTCCAACACCCTTATAAACAGCAATTCAGTTCTGCAATATGTGAGATCATATACATTTATATAAAAAAACCTACACCTTGTTGAGAGTGGAACACACACACAAAAATCTTTTCTGCTGTTGAGATATTCAAAAATAATTGCTAGATTTGTAGCTAGCTCATTTAATTAAAAAAGAAAAAGGTCCTTAATTAATATGAGCATGATTTAGATAGCTTGGTTCATTTGTCATCCTTTCCAGAAAGAATTTAATCATTTATGGAGTTAACAAGGAATAGTTAATAAAAGGATCCACTTATTTTAAAATAAATAAATAAAGTACAGCTTTAGAATTTACCCTTAAGCTGCCACTGAAAAATGAAAGCCTTGGATGAAAACAGTTTTTAAAATAATGGGGTTTTATTTTCATCCCTAAATTCCTTGTAAGACCAGATGTTTATCATGCATGTTTACATCAAGCAACTACAAGTTCTGAAAACAAAAGTCACCATGTGCTCAAAAAGATAGTCTAAGGAACAAACATAAAAGAACTGCAAGAATGTCTACGGATTTGCATCCAACACAACTTTGTTCTCTGTTGTTTACATCATTTCACAAGCATGCAAATTATTGTTTGCCCAAGCAAATGACTTCAGGTAAAATTGTTGAAAGGATTTCAGATTGCTTTGCACTTGGCTGCTACATGATGAGGAAGACTTTTGCCAGGGCAGTTACTACTGCCTTTTTACACATTTGCTATGCTTTTAACATCGATCCAGAGTTTTTGATCAAGTCTTTGTGAGCTTACCGTAAAGCAAAGTACTTTTCTTGTTCTTCATTCAAGCTTGGCTGTACATCGAGAGACCGACGAGAAGCAAAGTTCTGTATTTTGTAGTGTTTCCAGAAGGATCTCCTGTTAGAAAACAGAGAATAAATCTTAAGAATTCATGGAGAGAGCACCATTTTCTTTATAACTTCTGTGTTACTCAAACCATACAACAATCCAGCTTCTGGTATACCTTCCAGGTTCATGATCAGCTGAGTTAAAACAACACACTGTACTTTGCACCACGTTTGAGGAGGCTGGTTGCTGCTAACCAGTATGAGGAAGAGTTCATGACAACGTTGTCAGTGTTGATGACTTTTGTCTTACTCAGTTGCTAAAAGTAACATAATGTGTCTTGCCAAATGCAAGGCGGTTCTTTTTTATGAGATTCAGAAGCAATACAACCACGAGTGAGTGAGAAGATTAAAGATATTATTCTGAACAGCAAGCATTATATACATTACCAAGTAGCAAGCACTTCGATCTCCCACAGGGAAGCCCTCAGGAAGTGGCGAAGTGACCCCCAGGTAGTCTCAAGTTGCACGAGCTTCTGGACATGAGTTCGTACACAAGCTTCCAAGCTATGCCTCAAAACCACCTGATTTATAGATTATTGATAGCGAGCCTGTATGGACAGATCGTGAAGCTGAGGCTCCAATACTTTGGCCACCTTATGAGAAGAGAAGACTCCCTGGAAAAGACCCTGATGTTGGGAAAGATTGAGGGCACTAGGAGAAGGGGACGACAGAGGACGAGATGGTTGGACAGTGTTCTCGAAGCTACGAACATGAGTTTGACCAAACTGCGGGAGGCAGTGCAAGACAGTAGTGCCTGGCGTGCTATGGTCCATGGGGTCATGAAGAGTCGGACACGACTAAACGACTAAACAACAACAAAAGCCTGTATGGCTTTCCCAACTGCCTATTTGTAGATTATTCATTAGCTAGCTCCCTCTTCCCAGTGGCAGAGCAAGCCAATCAGGTGCCTGGGGCAGCGCACATGCCCTGTGCCCAGGGGCGGGGCCAGCTGGGGCAGGACGCTTTGCAGGGCCTCTGAGGAGTCTGACTGCCTCCTCCCACTCAGCCCCCCTACAGCTGAAGGAGAGGCGGTGGGTGGACCGTTTGGGGCAGCACAGAGCCTGCAGGTGCCCAAGCCACCAAGTTACTCCAGGGAGAGACACGTGGCTCGGGCAGGCTGCAGGCCCCGTGGTGAGTGCTGCCCCGTCATTTGTGTGTGTGTGTGTGGTTTTTAAAATAAAAATATATTTTAGTGGTGACACCCGGGGCAAATCGCCCCTACCGCACCCCCTTCCTCCGCCCCTGCTTCTTCCAATACCACACATTCCTCCAAACAATGTCTAACATCAAAGAAGGTCAAAAGGTACCCTGCATTATCACTTCTTCCTTCCACCAGATTATGCATTAAAGGCTGCTCTCAACCATCAAAGAGTAGAACAAGAGATAGAGGGAAAGTAAACAGAGGCAGGAAGAAATGACCAAGTTAGATCACTTATCTCCTCGAAATACAATTGTCTTCCGGATAAACTGCCCCTACAGATTGTCATTGCTGGGATTTCCATGTGTCTTCTTTCCCCTGGATGCAACCTCCTTTTCAGGTGTTAAAATTGGGGACAAATTGCATTTATTTGCTCTGAATGGCACATTGGTTGAAAACTGCTTTTGAAAACTCTGGCTATACTTTCTGGATGATACATATAGAGATAACTGGTGGTTGAGGACTTGCTTTCCTCTTCACTTCTCCTGCCCCCCTCAGCAATATGTTACAACTTCTACAGCCTACATGCAGTAGTAGTTGTTGTTGTTTAGTCGTTTAGTCGTGTCTGACTCTTCGTGACCCCATGGACCAGAGCACGCCAGGCACTCCTCCTCCTCCTCCTCCTCCTCCTCCTCCTCCTCCTCCTCCTCCTCCTCCTCCTCCATGTAGTAGGGGTATTTAAAATGAGTGTCATCATAGCATCCTCTATTTTGATCTTCAAAATATGGCAACCAGTCATTGCTGCACTGTCTTCCAATGCAGTTGGTAAGCAATAAGGGGGCAAGGTGGTGGGAGGTAATCATAGTGAGATGTTCAGATTTGAAATCTGTATGTTTCAACACAAAAGTAAGTTAGGGTAAGATTTTAGTTTGGTTCTCAAAAAGAGAACCTTTTTTTTTTAAGGACAAAGCTCCAAATCAGCTGCAACAGATACGAAAAGCAAAGAGGGCTCAGGTATGAAAGGGCAGAAAGTAGGGCACAGGAAGCAGTTGCTGAGTGGTACTCATGTTCTGACAGCAACATCTAAACCTGCAACCAACACTTCCCTCTCCATAGCCTTAGCCAATCTTACCTGACAGCAAAATTTAACAAGAAATCTTAAAACACCAAAACACTCCTGACAAAAGGTTAGGAGTCAACTCACTGCAATGACTATCTGCATCCCCGAGTTATATCTGATGTTTGTGTGTCCACTTTCAGTTCTGTATATTTCCTGTTACCAGTTGATCCTCTCTCTGCTCTCCCTAGCATATTCAGAAGGAGAATTTCACACGTTACCCCTCTCCCCACTTCTAGATCAATAATTAGAACCAAGCACCTGAGTTCATTTGTACCAACTCTAATCAACAGTTACTCTTTAAGAATCTTTCAGGCGGGAGGGAGAACCTGAAATCAAGAAACTGTGCTGAGCTATATTAGCCGGCCATCAGCTTCCCTATTTCAGCAACCTAAGGCTTTTCTATCTGACAGCACAGTTCCTCATTAAGCACCTCTCTCTCTTCGGTATATGCAAATATGATGAGATTCTCATTCTTGCATAAGCCAATTAATTTACAGGATGAATAATAAGCATGGCAATCAGAAGAGCGCACTTAACACTGGTCGTCTTTGATATGGGGCTGTGCATGTGCCCTTTCCTCCTTCAATTAATAGGTGATGGTCACTTTGCCAACTGTGCTACTGGTGGAGTCACAGAATCATAGAACAGTAGAGTTGGAAGGGACTCAAAGGGTCATCTGGTCCAACCCCCCGCAGGAAATTGGAAAGGCACAAGGTAGCTCCCCCAAAAAAAGTTTTTTTGAAAAATTAGGATGCTACCCAAAGCTATATATACACATCTTGTGGTCAGCACACACAACAAGTAACTATCCTCTCTAGATATTGCACATCTTTGATTTTGTAATGCAGTTCTCAGATCAAACAAAAACCAAAGGCTGTATTAAATGACAAACTGTGTTTAGAAATATGTGCTTGGCAATAAAATAAACTGCATAAATTCTTACTTTGTGAAAAAAAGGTCAAAACAGCATTTAATACAGTACTTTAATTAATATCTTTATTCTGGTGCAGCTATTTCTTCTTCTTTTTTACTACAGTGTAATTCAGAAAAAGGATGAAACAGACTTATGAACATGCAAGTCTGACACAGAGCAGAAGCTGACTGAATAATTCATTCCTAACAGCAACCATAGCACAGCTTGATTAACACCCTGCACGGTTCTCCCTTAAGGGTGTTCAGAACCCACTTCCGAAATTTCTCAGAGCTTCTCCAAACTCATAGCGCATTCCTCAAAACTCCAGCCTAGGTTTGCCTGAGAAGGAATCTCAAGATTCACCAATTAATTTTTATTTGAAAGAAATGTTAAACTGAGGATCCAGAATGCGAAGCTGAAATGCATGGGTTCAATCTGGATGCGGTTTGTCTACGCCATTCCAGAAAGTATCCAGGTTAAATTTTGTCTGCATGCCTCATCAAATAGGTAGCACTGAGTAATGTTCTGGGCCTAACTATCACCCCACAAGAAATAGGATGTGCCCCACAAAAGCCATGGCAGCTTCATATTGCGAGGAAGTGTTGGTAATAGTGAAGCAAATGCCTTTCAAAGAAACTTGTTCACCTTACTGGATTTGAGGAATCTGTGATAAGTGAACAAAGACTGAACATAGCACTGATGCTGACTACTAAAGCTAGTAGACAATGGAACCCTATAAGTACTCTCTGCCATGATCCACTGTTCTGTTGCCAGCATCAGAAAACTGGGCTACAGTGGGTTGCTGATGTAACCCAGTTAAGCACCTGTTACCCATTTACTTGTTTGTTAAGCACATCTTCAAAGTTTCTTCTCATGCATCTGTCAAATGCATTCTGACGCTATATGAAGTGCAATTCCCATAGAAGCCAGGATCTGAGATTCTCAGAAATTCAGATATTACAATGTTGGCATCTAATTAAATAGGTTAGACAGTCCCGCTGCTCTCCCTAAAGCACAAAACTCTTCAGACCCAGTTGCCTGAAAGCCAATTAGAAAAGACGTTGCTCGTTGTGTTCTGGAAACTAAGGCTATGATCTGAAAAGCAGAGTGATATAAATATTAATACTTTCACTTGCTGTTCTGACATCTCACTAGTCTGAAACAATAGGCCTGCCATCTTGCACGAGGGAACTTCTTTTAAGTCATAAGTTCAGATGACAGATTGGGTCCAGGTCATAAACTAAGTTGACAAGGAAAATCCATTAGTATTCTTGACTCTCAAAGATGCCATAATGTTTAAAGAAATGAAGACAAGTTATAGGTGAAGTGTGTTCACATTAGAATTTGAAACACAGTGGAATGGAGACACAACCTCAAAAATATGTCAAAGGTCTCATTCACATAACCATTATAAGCCAGCTGAGCAGATGTATGGACCTCATATTGAGGTCAAACTGTTGGCCCATGGTCCAGTGCTGTCTATTCTGATCGAGACTGCATCTTCAAGGTAACACATTTCCTAATTCTGCTGAGTTCTTTTGAACTACAGATGGTGTGGATTAATCCTGCACCATCTGCATCATGCAGGGAATAAGCTCTGTCATTGAACTATGTGAAATACAGGGAGGTTATGTAGTTTTTCAGTGGTTTGTAACCCCCCACACACTTAAAAACAAAACCTAGCTGAGTTCCAATAAACACATTATTATTAGCAATTCCTGCTCCATTAAAACCAAAGAGGGTTTGCAATCTATTTCTATCAAAGGACTGCAGCCTTGAAAACCTTTGATATGTTCTAAGTCAAGCATCCCCAAACTTCGGCCCTTCAGATGTTTTGGACTACAATTCCCATCATCCCTGACCACTGGTCCTGTTAGCTAGGGATCATGGGAGTTGTAGGCCAAAACATCTGGAGGGCCGCAGTTTGGGGATGCCTGTTCTAAGTCTTCCAATGCTACTAATCAATCATAGGTTTGGGACTATGAAATCATTTTTATTTATTTTCTATCCACTTTTCACCAGAGGTCTCTCGACCTCGACAAATCAGGTCCTCCCTAACAAGAGGGCATGTGTTGTGGTGTGACCTGGCAACCAAACCCTGTGTTGTTGGTGGGAACGTTTGGATGGCCACAACATCCTATTGGAGGTCCCTCGATGCTGGTTGCAATTAGACCAGTGGGATGCCAGGGACCTCTATATAAGCTCATGCACGTGTCCCTGAGCTTCCTCTTTGGGGCCAGTGCATCGGAACACCCACCCACCTCTCCCTATATTTAGGGCTTGCAGGCTTGACCTTGCTATGTCGTCTGTCGTTGGGACAGGGGTTCGGCAGGAATTTTCCCCACTTGGCTGATTGGCTGGTGCCATTTGGGTTTCGCCTGCCATGTAGCAGATCGTCACAACTAGTAAGATTGTGGGTAGGCTCTGGTTCAGGTGATAGGGGTGGCAGAGCACTCTAGCCAACCCCATGTGATGGGTATTCCATCCATTCATCTCTGGCCGATCATGGACTTAGGGGAATCAGTCCCTTGGGGAGTTGAGCAGCAAAAGCCAACCACCCCTATTTTTTTCTATATCAGTAAAAAGAAGACGAGGATGAAGACGGGCACAGAGAAGACGAAGATGGCACTGGGGCAGGAGTGGTGCTGGTGGCATGATTAAGATGGGGGGTGGCGGCAGCGGCACAACCAGTCACTTATGCCAGGCCTGCTGAAAGCTTTTAACAACTACTGTTCCTCTGCTATTGAAGAAAATGTTGCAGCCGTGGTTCCTTATTGAGAAAAGCTCAACAAAAAGAACTTTCTCAAGGAAAGAGGAAGCTATTGATTTACCAGGCCCTTTCCTATTTACCCATACCAAGGGATCTGGAACGGGGACAGAAAAGCTTTCTCCACAAAGAAGCTAGTTCAAAATTGGGACTGTCACACTTCTTTTGTGCTACAGTGGCCCCCATCCACTCCCATTTTGTCTCATCACCCTATATTCACTTCGGCAGTAATTTCCGTCAATAAGGAGAGCTTTTCAACGTGCCTGTAGAGTATTACTTCAGCATGGTGACATCCTGTAATAGGAGGAAGCTTTTAGTGTGGGCTTCAAAGAATTCTACCACTCCCACTGCCGGCAGCAATTGGCCAATTTACAGAAATTGGCCCATAGGAAGGAAAAGAATGAAAGAGATATGGGAGACTTGAAAAAAAAAGAAATGAGAGAGAAAGGGTAGGATAGTCCTTAATCATTCATTTCTGAAGTATTTCCAGAGAAGGACACTTCCCAAATCTTCTGAAAGTGAAGCTTAATGGGGGGTTTAGAAGAAGAAGAAGAAGAAGAAGAAGAAGAAGAAGAAGAAGAAGAAGAAGAAGAAGAAGAAGAAGAAGAAGAAGAAGGGGGGAGAGAATTCCTAAAGGTAGAACTCAATGAATTACATCTTTTGTGCATACTGTTAGTTAATGTCTTCACTGTAGGTCAGAGCAAAAGCAACACCTTCATTCTCAACATACCGTGTTTCTCATATTATAAGACATGTCTTATATTTATTTTTTCCTCAAAAAAACACACTATGGCTTATTTTCAAGGGATGTCTTATTTTTTTCCTCCTCCTCCTGCCGCGGCCGGCATTGCTGCTGCGCCTATCACTATGTCTTATTTTCGGGGTATGGCTTATATTCCTTGAATGCTTAAAAATCCTGCTATGGCTTATTTTATGGGTATGTCTTAAAATATGAGAAACAGGGTAATTAATGTGCAAGCATTTGCTCTGCCAAACATTTCCTAAAGCAATGACCACATGTCACTCCAATTTGTTTGGGAATAGAGTAAAAGGGTCTGTCTAAAGCTGGAATGAAATGTTTTATGCCGGGGGTGGGGAGAGATTCTCTTTCTTAGGGTAATCAAACATATTATTAAAAGCTTCTTCTTCTTTTTAAGGGCATAACATCTTTTTAATTCCCCTGGTGGCTGGAATACTTAAGACGGTTTTCCAGCGGTTGCAGTTCTAACATCTACAAATTATAGAGAATTAATCAATGACCACAACCCTTTGTCAATTCAGTGGTACCTCGGTTTACAAACACAATTGGTTCCGGAAGTCTGTACTTAACCTCAAGCGTACTTAACCTGAAGCGAACTTTCCCATTGAAAGTAATGGAAAGTGAATTAATCTGTTCCAGACGGGTCCGCGGAGTACTCAACCTGAAGCATACTTATCCCAAGGTATGAGTGTAATTGGTTCCGGAAGTACGTACTTAATCTGAAGCGTACTTAACCTGAAGCGAACTTTCCCATTGAAAGTAATGGAAAGTGGATTAATCCGTTCCAGACAGGTCTGCGGAGTACTTAAACTGAAAATACTCAAACCGAGGCGTACTTAAACCGAGGTATGACTGTACTGGTATGTTATCGCTCATAATGTTCCATTGCTGATAGACTCAAATGCTCCTTTAGATCAACAACAACATTTATTTACCCAAAAATGATCCATAGATGGTATTTAACTCCAAGCAGATTGGCTAAGATGTATAAGGTGGAATCAGACTTGTGTTGGAAATTTCCATATGTGGTGGGTATGCAAAAAATATATATTGGGAAATGATATATAATGTGATTTAAAAAATGTTCCAAACAACTCCCCCCCCCCAAAAAAAAGAGACACATTTATGCGAGGAATTGTTCAGAGTTTCCCAGGAGTCAGAAAAAGCAACAACATTTATGTATGCAACAACAGCGGCTCAAATTCTGCTACCCCAACGATGGAAAGTAAGAGAGGTTCTGAGTAAGGGAGATTGGCAACTTGAGATGATAGAATATGCAGAATTAGCAAGTAGAGTAAGAGAAGAACATGTAATTAAAGATGAGTATAATTTTTTTGTTGCGTATATTGAAAATAATTCTGTACACTTAAAAACGCTGGCAATATTAAAGTAATTCAAGAGCATAACATATTTTGAACTGATGCAAGATAGGAAAAGTAAATTAGTTGGATATATTAAAATATGCAGGAATGTTGGATAAGTTAAATGAACCTTGGAAGGGGAGGGAGAGAAGTCAATGAATGTATGGTAGAATAAAAGATGCTTAATTTGAAATGTAAAATTTGAAAATTTAATGAAAAAATATATTACAAAAATGTGTATTTATTTTTCTGAATGTCAAAATATGAAAAGCTCAGAAGCCTGACCTGAAGTCTGACTGTTTCTCCTGGGCAAGATTATTCATCTGAACCCAGCGTGTTTATGTATGAAGCAGGATTTGAGCATGCAATTCTCTTGTGAATGCCAGTGAAGATGACTACTCTGCAATGTTAAGGTTGACTTCTGTCCTCCTTCCTAGAAATAAGTACAATGATATCAAAGATCTTGTACTTTATGCTGTGAGGTCTTTATGGCCTGAGATCTTCATATGAAGGGCAGTATACAAATTTCAGAAATTAATAAATTCTTTTTCTCTCTGACAGATTAGTACATGGAAGAAGTCACCCACAAAAGCCATATTTCTAGAACTTATGGTTGCAGAGAAAACCCTCAGATGCATTGTGTAAGAAGAATCAGGTCTGTCTTGAGTACCAATTATGTTGGGACAGAATATGTGATTTGTAGATGAATCATGCCAATTGATTTTAGAGTTTTAAATCAGCAGTGGGAGAAGACCGGCCTGTGGGCCAAATTAGGCCCTGCATGGGGTCTTAATCTGGGCCACGTGAGCAGGGAAAGAAGTGGCTGCAAAGGAGCAATTTGAAGCCTAAAAGTGTGCTCCTGATTGTTCCTTGACAGCAAAGCTTGTTATAAGCACTGATCAGCTGATTGCAATGACAGTCGTTTAGACAGCCCCCATCTGTACCCCAAGTGTTGACGCAACCCAGTAAGTGACTCAGAGACAAGTGCGGGTGAAAACTGGTCACAACTTTCTCAACATGCAGGCAAAGGTAGGACTGGCAATGGCATTGTGGAGAGGGGGCTAGATCTGCTTCCGACCTGAAGCCCAACCATAATCATGGCACACTTGGCAGATTGGAAGTCACCAGCAAGGCATAAGGACAAGTGAATGAGACCACTGGAAGGTTCAAGATGGCTACTGATCAGCCCGGCCCACCCCAGCTAGGGCCTGGGGCTATTCACCTCTCAAGGACCCCTGAAGGGCACCCCCATTTTGAGCCACCCTAACTGATGTCATTCCCGTCAAGTTGTGAAAGAGAAGAAATGCCTAGCAAAACTTTGCTTCCCACTGAGAGAAACCCCCCAGTCCTGCACCAGTTGTGGCTGAGAATAAGATTCCTTTTTAACTAGGGAAGTGCTAGTGGAAGTTTCTAAATTGAGGGCATGGAAAGTTTTCCTTTGCTAAGGAAGAATCAAAGTCTTTTGTAATCTGGAATGAATTTCCTTCCTTCCTTCCTTCCTTCCTTCCTTCCTTCCTTCCTTCCTTCCTTCCTTGAAGTCTCAACATGTAACCAATGACAGTATGTGAAGAGGTGTTCTATAACTTTTTGTGGACTCCTTTTCAATGCTAATTCAAATGCGAACTCTCCCAGCTGTAGTCTGCAGTGTTGCAGTTCCAAGAACACAAATGATCTCCTGCAATGATTTTGTAAAGTTTTGCAAATAAAGTCGCTCAGATTCGGGAAGAGGTAGAATCCACCGTGGGAGCAGGGCTGGGGCGGGAGAGTGCAAGAGTCCTGTCTAGTCAAGTTGTGTGGGATCAATTCCTATCTGTTACCTCCGAGGATGTGGACAGGGTGCTTGGACAAATGAAACCAACCACCTGTCTCCTTGATCCTTGACCATCCTGGCTTATAAAAGCTATCCGGGAAGGGCTGGGTGATGGGCTCTGCGGGGTGGTGAATGCTTCTCTCTGTGAGGGAGCCTTCCCAGACCCATTGAAAGAGGCGGTTATCAAACCGCTTCTTAAAAAACCATCCTTAGATGCAGCCAATATGGCCAACTATTGCCCAGTCTCAAATCTTCCATTCTTGGGCAAGGTGATTGAGCAAGTGGTTGCTGAACAACTCCAGGCATGCCTGGAAGAAGCAGAACATTTGGATCCCTTCCAGTCTGGATTCAGGCCTCATCATGGGACTGAAACTGCCCTGGTCACACTGGTCGATGATCTACGGCAGGCTAAGGACAAAGGTAAGAGCTGTTCCCTAGTCCCGCTGGATCTCTCAGTAGCTTTTGATACCATCAACCAAAACATCCTTCTGGACTGTTTAGAGGGGCCGGGAGCTGGGGGCACTGTTATACAGTGGTTCTGCTCCTTCCTCCTGGGCGATGTTCAGAAAGTGGTGGGGGGGGATGAGTGTTCAGACCCTTGGGCTCTCACTTGTGGGGTGCCTCGGGGTTCTGTCCTTTCCCCATGCTTTTCAACATCTACATGCAGCCACGGGGAGAGATCATCAGGGGGGTTTGGGCTGGGTGTTGAATCCTGAAAAGACAAAAGTACTGTTTGTGGGAGACAAGAGGCGGGCGGGTGTGGAGGACTCCCTGGTCCTGAATGGGGTAACTGTGCCCTTGAAGGTGTGCAGCCTGGGAGTCACTTTAGACTCGCTGCTGTCCATGGAGGTGCAGGTGAATTCTGTGCCCAGGGCAGCTGTTTACCAGCTTCATCTGGTACGCAGGCTGAGACCCTATCTGCTTGCGGACTGTCTCTCCAGAGTGGTGTATGCTCTGGTTATCTCTGGCTTGGACTACTGCAATGCGCTCTATGTGGGGGCTACCTTTGAAGGTGACCCAGAAACTACATCTAATCCAGAATGCAGCAGCTAGACTGGTGACTGGGAGCAGCCGCCGAGACCACATAACACCGGTCTTGAAAGACCTACATTGGCTCCCAGTACGTTTCAGAGCACAAAGTGTTGGTGCTGAAATTTAAAGCCCTAAATGGCCTCGGTCCAGTATATCTGAAGGAGCGTCTCCACCCTCATCGTTCTACCTGGACACTGAGGTCCAGCACCAAGGGCCTTCTGGCGGTTCCCTCGCTGCAAGAAGCGAGGGAACTAGGGAACTAGGCAGAGGGCCTTCTCGGTAGTGGCACCCGCCCTGTGGAATGCCCTCCCACCAGATGTCAAAGAGAACAACAACTACCAGACTTTTAGAAGACATCTAAAGGCAGCCCTGTTTAGGGAAGCTTTTAATGTTTGATGGATTACTGTATTTTAATATTTTGTTGGAAGCTGCCCAGAGTGGCTGGGGATGCTGGGCGGGGTATAAACAATAAATTTATTATTATTATTATTATTATTATTATTATTATCTCTGTGTATGTTGTTGACCCCAATATGTCTTCACTCATCACCACCTCATCTCACACATATGGCTCCCCAATTTTCTAGGCATCTCAACTTTCCCCCCCCGTTCTCTCTTTTTTAAAAATATAACTCCATCCTCTGCATTCTGCAGCCACTGCTAATGTCAAGTTTTCATAATTTATTACAGCATATTACAATTCTGATTTTTTGACACAACTCCATCTACAAGCGTGTAATTCAAGCAACATCTCAAACATCCATATTTATATACCACTGCTTGCCTTGCTAGAAATGCTAATAAGCATATCATTATTCCATCTGTCTCAAACTAGGTGTCAGTACGAATTTCTATTATCAGTAGCAATACATTCCCACAAATGCAATTTCTAAGATGAAAACTTCATCAATTGATGGGTGTGATTTCTGACTTGACTCCTTTTAGCATTTTACATCCTTCCTCTTCATCAAACAAATCTTTATGCCAGCTTTCATGGAGAAGTGTCAAAAATAAAATGACAGAAATATTATTTAATTCGTAGGCATATGAGCCGTCCTTTGAATACGTATATTCATTTTCGTATTCACCAGTCATAACCAACGTACCTACCAGTCATAACCAACCTACCTGCCTTTTCTATTTCCTCTAAAATGTCGAGCAAGTGATTCCTCTAACCAGTCTCATAACTGCTCACTCTAAAGTCTGATCCGAACAACATGACATGGAATTTACCTCCAAGAATGTTTACAGCACTTGTCATCCTCCCCAAGTCCTCCCACCCAAAATGCTATACCAAATGTGCTGAATCACTACTGATTGTTCATTGCAACTATCAATATGATTGGAGTACCCTGGGAAAATAATTGTGATCAAAATCTAGAGTTTTCAGGCAAATAAGAAGACTACCTACAGCTCCTGAGCTCTGGGAATTTTCCCAGTTGACTTGATTTCATTGTGGGTGGGGGAATCTCTCTCACACACAGCCTTGCAGTTTTTAGACAGCCGAGGTCACAGAATGACTCTGAAGTTTATGGAGTACCTGATATGCCTAATCCAACTGAGAAACATGAGACCCTTCCCCTTTGCCTTATATTTCGGGACATGCACTGAGCTGACACACATATGGATTCAAATGCACTGCCGGGGTGCAAAGATCCGCCCAGCGCCCCCAAATTTAGTTTAGCCCCCAAATTAACTTTTTCTTATGCTTATGTCAGACACCACGCCTTATCTCTTGATTACAAAAGAAGGGAGGAAAAAGAAACAAACTTTTTTATTTGCTCATTTATTTGCAATACACTTATACTTGCCGGTAAGTATAAAACACCACCACACTTAAACTTACAAGTATTGTTAGTTTGCTGGAAATGTAAAGATAAAGACAGTAAATTTTATCATATGTGGTGGTCATGCGAAAGAGTAAAAAGATTTTGGGAAATGATATATAACGAACTGAAAAAGATTTTTAGGTATACTTTCCCCCCCAAAACCAGAATCTTTTCTATTGGGACTGATGGGAGAGGCCAGAGACTATTCATGTATGCTACAACCGCGGCTAGGACTTTATTAGCCCAAAAATGGAAATCACAAGAGATACCGACAATTGAGGAGTGGAAGATCAGGGATTCCATGAAACCCCCAAAAATAGTGTTTTGAAAGGTTTAGTCAGCCATCTTGATTCAAACTGGCATCCAACAGTATCCTAACATAGCTTGGATACAGTAGGACTGCTATAGGTCTGGATTTTCCCTGACATTACAGGGATTTGAAGCACCCAGGGGAAATTTCTAAAAGGCGGCGCTTTGTCCTGGATCTTAGGCAAGTCAATCATGTTTGTTATGCCCTGGTTCGTATTTTTTGAATAAGGGAACCATCATACTAAATTTGGGTACAATACTAAGTGGTGTCCAAACGCAAAACAAACTAAGGAACAGGGAAGAACAGGGAGAATGAAGCAAGGAGTTGGGTTCATCATTATTAACCCAAATGCCAGAAATGTGACTACAGTGGTACCTCGGTTTGTGAACGCAATCCGTTCCGCGGAGGCGTCTGCTCGCCGAGGCATTCACTCCCCAAAGGCATGCTTATGCGCGTGCGCAAAGCGCTGATAGAGCGCTTCTGAGCACACGCACGCTGCGCAGATCATGTCTGCACATCCGATGCCACGGAACCCGGATGTAAACACTTCCGGGTCCGCGGCGTTCGTAAACGGAGGCATTAGTAAACGGAGGTAGGCGTAAGCCGAGGTTCCATTGTACATGCTTTCATTTTCCTTATACTCTCTTTCTAAGTTGAGATGTTAGACTTGCTCTCTTGGTAGAGCTAAGTACCAACATGTGACTGAGTTATTACTGAAGTTATTATACTATTGGACTCAAAATCAGTCTGCAGGCATCGAAAGGGAATAAGTAAACAGCAGGAGAGAGGGGAGGGGGAGAACCTATGTTTCATTGCCTGGAGTACATGTGAAAACAAGGGAACCAAATGAAGTTTGACAAAATGTTCTTTTATATTCACGCACTGTTCCTTTTCACACCAAGGACCCAAGCAATACTGGCAAAACATATTTTGACTTCTCAAATATCAAAGTTAGCTCAGTAATGCCTCCTCATTTACACGCCTCCGTAGCAACAAGATTGACAGTCTTGGAACTCAGTTGGCCTTGGAACTCTGAGAAAAAAATATTTCATAGGGCCATTCATTTCCCAATGAAAACTGCTTATAGGCATATTTGAGAACATTATAATGGGAACCGCACTACGTCATGGTGTGGAAAGTGTTGAAGTAAGAGTAGTGAAATCGCAGCTAGGAAGCTTAAATCCTATATATGACTGACATCCTTCTCTGGAAATTAAACCAATGTCCAGACTTGCAGAACTTTACTTGCAGAAACTTATAGTAATAGATGAATTAAAAAGTAATATTTACAGTCACATGCTTCTCCAAGCATGGGTTTACAATCTCTTCTTCTAAATTCAAAACAACTGCATTTTCCTCTCTTTCCAGAGCTCAGCACTTTCAGCCTTCTGTATCTCAATTGGGCCATGCCCTGCAGCTCCTATGAGACATTTCCACTTTTACCTTCTCCTGCAGCATTGCTCTTTCATTCAAGCAGAGAAGAAAGACAACAACACTCTATTCAACTTAGCAGTGTTCACAGTGGATTCGAAAACACAGTCCTCTTGCTCCGCATAAAATGGGGTCTCTCCTTCACTATATACCTCCCATATGACCAATATTAGCCAATCGCATGAGAACTCTCTAGAATTCTGTTACCAACCCATCAAATTTAAACACATAGCAATGCATATAAGCATTTAAAATTTCAGTAAATTAAATTACTATACTTAACAGAGAGGGCTTCAGCAGACCATTCTGAATTAGGAATGTCCCTGGGCTGCTTTGACTTGTTGCAGTTTTTTTCTGCAATTTGAACTGGTAGCAAATTTTTGTTTTGTTTTTTACCAGTTGAAAGTATGTATTTCACCCAATCCCTGAAGACCACAAAAAATCTTTTTGGTCCAAAAATACTTTGGACTACACATTTGCTGGCAGCCAAGGATCAACAAATTCTATTCTTGATTTGTCCTCACTGCAAATCTTATAGAACCCCATAAGAGAAGCTCTACAGATGGAGACTGGATTCATCAATACTTAAAATAACTTTCAGAAAAGAGTGGTCTACCTGTTTAGAATAGGAGCACCTTTTCAGAAATCAAATGCCGGTATTTCTTTCAGACATAAACGAAATCACATACTGATTTCAGAAATAGAGGAAATTCGTGATGGTGCAAAAAAAAAAGTAGTACAACCTTGGATTTGCAGGTTGCATGCTTGATAAATAGATGTGCCAGATCAAGCCCCCATTCTTCCAGAAAACAGTCTGGCCTCCTTTCCCTTTCCTGGCAGTCCAAACTAATAGAGGCAAGCAAATATCCCTTCCAAGCATTCATTTTCTAGTGTCTTGCCTGACACCTTGGCACTGAGTCAATCTGTGCACTCCCCCTCAGCAGAAGTTGCCAAGGGAGGCAGGGAACAGCTGGGACAGTGAGGTACTGCTTGCTGATTGAGCTAGTCGCTTCTATTTATTTGTGGTGAGAGTGAGTGAACAGCATTGCTCTCTCCTTGAAGAACAGTAGGGAGAAAGCACTTGCACTTGTACAACCTACAAGGCAGCTCTGGCTCAGGACCCTAGCAGAATTCTAAATTTAGCACAGCAGATATCAGTATTGTTATATTACAAAGGGCCCTCTTGACTTTAACACTGTCAGCAACACAGATTGCCTTGCCAGCCGCTAGCAATGGTGCCAGGGCACTCTCACTATGGCAATGACAACACTTGTGATAAATTCTGCAGACTGTGATTACCTGTCGTATTCATTAGTCATTCCTTCACCATTTCAGAAACCTGTTATCAAAAGGTTGATGCCATAGTGGCTAACAAAACACTATATGAAGCAGAACACAATACACATTAAATACATTATAAAATATTTTTTTAAAAAAAACTTTTAGTAATTATTAACTGTAGTGGGTATGCATGCATAGGCATAGAAATCTCACACACTGATATAATTCAGAGGTTAAAAATAAACAAGGGGTCATCATTACACAAATAAGTCATGAGCTCATCAACCCATTTCCTCTTCTGATGTGGATAGGAGAAATCGGAAGCTTTTGTGTCTCTTTCTAACTACCCATGGTTTAGTGTTATATCTGAACCCAGGCAAAATGTGGTTAGCCTTAACTATGGTTTACTGAAGCCAGTCAGCTACAAGTTCTGGTCTATGGGGTTGGCTTTTCTCAATAAATATTAAGTATAGATATCACCCTTTAGGTTTCATGTGTAATGCTAAACTACAGTTACTGAAAAATGGAAGCAAAGGCTCCCAATCTCCACTTTTGAGCCATGCCAGAGAAGATGGATGGGAAAATGCAAAAGCCCATATGTAATGGTCAATTGTTGCTTAGCATCATGTTCAAATATGCATTAATACGGAGTGTTCCTCCAACCACTGCAATGCTGAACATTAAGAGATGGAACAGGGAGCGGAGCTGGGCATAGAATTTTAAAGTTGCTAACTTTAATAGATGTAAGCTACACAGGCATGCCTGACCAGGAAGCAGCCTTGCCAATTTAAAAAGACAGCCACGCACATGGCTAGAAGCTGAGGTATTCAATCCAGATTCATCACAGGACTGAGCAGACTCTCAGCATGTCAATTAGTTTCACTGTTTTTATCTTTGCCTACCTGTCATCCATTTTTTACACCGTTCTCCTGCAAATTCCTGTCTGCCATTTCAAAGCAATACATTAAAACCCTTCCTTCATGAATGTGTGCGTACTCAAGTAAATCAATAAGTCCATTTACTGTTGCTGCACAGGATTGCATGCCAAATATATCCATTAAAAAGCTATCTGTAGGTGAAGGATAATTTGGGAATTCAAGCTTTGGGCAACCTAATGAATTCCAAATTTAAATCACCGATCCTCTCCTACCAAGCTCCCCATGGAGGGAATAAAAACCTTTAATGGACAGAGATCGCCACCATGATATTTTTTTCTTTTCTTTGAGTAAACATAAGAGTAATGGCATCACTCTAAATTTATACCTGCTTACAGATGTGATCAAGAAGAATTTGTCTTCATTCTGCATATGTTACTCACTTTTCTTATAAATAGTGCATCCATTTTTGGAACTACCTGGTATTTTAAACAACATTTCACTGATCCAAGTGAACAAATAAACATTTCAACACTCAGAGAACACACAGTGACTACTCAGTATCAAAACTCAAAAGGAAGAATATTTGGAGAGTAAATTCACACCACCACTAGACATTATTCGGGGGCGCCTTAGCCATAAATGCTACTGGTGCAAGGCGTCACGGCGACAAGTTCTGGAGGGCGCCTCCACCATGCCATGCCGCGCCACGCCCGGATCCTCCTCCCTGCCAGAGGAGCTGCCTCAAGCCCCGCCAGCAGCGCGGCCCTCACCCGTCTCTTCTCGGGCTGCGGGCGCCATTGCGGGGAAGCCGGCCGCGAGCCTCCCGTCGGTGTGACAGCCAGGGCTCCCTGGACAGCAGCGCCGCACAGCCGCTTCTGCCGAACAGGCGGAGGCGGAGGTGGAGTACAGCTGGCAGTGTCCCTGCACGTTGGGACACCCCCCTCCAGCTGCCCAACGTGCCTGGCCCTGCCCGGTGGAGCACGAGTTCAGTGTCGCCGTCATCGGTCCTGCCCGTGGCGGGCAGGAAGCAGAAGGCACACCATGGCAGTGGGGGGGGGGCAAGGTGGGCTGCAGAGGGGCCTGAGGGAGAGGTGCTGCCCACCCGGAGGGAAACGTGGTGGGGGTGGGTGGGTGGCGCCTGAGGGATCCCTGCACCATGGCGCCAGATAATCTTAAGACGCCCCTGACATTATTAATATTATCCCCTGCTGGAGGCAAACAAAAGAGGATGTATTGCTGTCAGGAGCACATTCCAGGACCAGGTCAGCAATAACTCACACGGCTCAATGAAGTTAACTCTTTATTCAAAGAAACAAGACAACCCAGAAGGCAGCTCTTCCTGGTAGATCTTGCCCCTATGAGGCAGCTGTCTCCTCCTCCCCAAACTAATTTAGCTTACTTATTTAGGTGATTTATATGCCACCCTTTGCACAGGGTGCTTTATGAAAAAAAAATCCCTAATAAAACAACAATACAATAAAATTCATTTAAAACACAATCCATTACTAATAGCAGCAGCAACAACAACAACCACCAGACCCTTTGTTCAAATGCATTGTGCTCCAAAGACAAACAATGCTTAATCCTAGAAATGAACTTATCCAACTTTTGGGAGATGCACAGCGGGTGTATAAAATGGACAAATATAACAATGTAGAAAATTCATTTGAGAAGGAATGGTCGATGCGGAGCAAAACTTTGGAGCTCTGGCAATAAAGCAATAAGACGAGTACAACCTATTACCTAGTCATACAAAAAAAAGGTATGGCAGACGAATGTTCACAGCATTTCCTGGCAGTTCTCCTACAACTGAATCCTCCAGATAAGATTGCAAGGCACTTTCTGTAATAACTTCCTCCTTTCACTTGATCATAAAACTCCCTCAGACATTAATCTTGTTGGGCTGCAATTTGCCAAGCTCAGCGCATGCCCTCAAAAGGCATTTCTCTCTGGACAGGCCTTCCGAGTTTCTACCTCTTGTTGCAATACCTGTGGAAATGGCTTGGATACACCATGAAGTGCTTGAACAAAGCACATGGTGGGGTATACTGGGAGGTTGAGCTGGCCATCCCATATGCTGAAATTCCTGTGAGGACAGCTTCAAGGCCCCAAAGGGGTGCACCCTCCCTGTAATGGTGGAGAGTTCCAGTCTACGTTTTATGTGTGTTCCAGTTCACCAAGGTCTGGAGAAGTTCACAAAGCTCTGGGGTATCATTTAAACACCACCACCACAATAGGTCTGGCTGGATTCAGAGGCGTAAGAAGGGGGGTAATAGGGGTGCTCTGCCCCGCACAACGCGATCCCGAGGGCGCCATCACCAGCGCCGTCTTAAGCATCCCTGTCGCTGTGGTGCGCTGGATCCCTCCGGTGCCCCCTGCCCCGTTTCCCAGCACGGTGGGCGGGCGGGTGCAGTGCGGCTGCCACAGGCGCTGCTGCGCGGCGGGCGGGCGGGCGGGCAGGCACAGCGCGGGTGCCGTGGGCGCACCTGCGCAGCGGACTGGCCGGCCAGCGGGCAGGCGCAACTTGCGGCACCCACCTGGTGGGCTGGCGCCGTGGTGCCCTGCGCTACCCAGCCTGGCCGTAGGGCCGGCCCTGGCCATCATGGCTGCCCCCTGCCCGCGCTGAGTGCCCCGCCCCCGCAGGTGACGGTCCCCACCCCATAGCACGTGCCACGCCCCTATGGGTGACGCACCACGCCCCCAGAACACACGCCAGCCCCGCCCCTGCCTGCTCTCTGCCTCCGGTGCCAGAGCATGAAGCTCCGCCACTGGCTGGATTATTTATGACATTACATCTACATCACATCAAAAACTCTAAGCGTATTCTGCAAACTGACAACTCTGTCATACACAGAAAAAGGAGATGACACGCTTGGGGTTAAGTTTCCTTTCTGGGTGGAGTTATGGATCTAGAGAAACTCCCACACAGGGGAGATTACCTGTGCCTAGATAACCAACTCTTTATTTAAACTTGTCAACTAACAAATCTCTCAAATGGTGTCTATCCTGGAGACCTCTTTGGTTTCACAACTGTTCTGCAGTAACTAAACAGGATTCTACTCCTCTGAAAGACACATTGTTTCTGAGGACCACTTGAAATTTCTACTAATTGGCAATGTATCACATTTTGGTTTCATCCTTTTCCTGGCCAAACCAGCATTCTGCAGCTGTATGCAAGATTAATTCACCAGAACATTTTCGGTGAATCTCGTCTGCATTTTAATTCAATTAGTCTGGAGAATCCTTAATTAATTTAGATGCATAATCAACTTATGCTGATGCTAGCAAATTATGCTAATGATTGCATGTTTTTCAAAACAACTACACTGAAAGGTAGAAATATATTCCATATTACTTAATCTAGTATGTCACTTGACAGAACTTTCCTGACTTTGATACTTTAATGTACATTGCTTATATTAAAAGCCAGTTTCCTTTTAGCACAGGTTGCTACTGAGAACTGCCCTATGGCTCAGTTATCTTCCCAACCAGGGTGGGTGCTTCCATAAGCCAGTGTGAGGCAGACATGAAAGATGCTTGTGTGTAGGGTGGGGACTCTCCTGTTCCCCAAGCCATTCCCATCCTTTGGAGCTAGTTCCCAGTGACCTCTGGCCAAGGCTGGTTGCTTCATTTTGCTGCCTTCTTCAAGGACCTTACAGACAGTGCCACTGGGAAAGACTACCTCATCTGGAGATGATGAGCACACACTGTTCTGCTCATGGGATACATGTTAGGGTCTTCACTGCTGCACTGTAGCATTTGGTCAAGGATTCAGACCTCAGGTGCTAGGCAAAGCAGTGAGCAAGCAGTAGCATTGTCTTGGAAGACAAGAGCTATGATTCCTAGGTGTGCCTGCTCTGCAATTCTCCAAAGCCAACCTGCTCCATCAACAATATTTGTGCACCATTCAACTTGAGAGTACAGCCTAACACAGGCATCCCCAAACTGCAGCCTTCCAGATGTTTTGGCCTACAGCTCCCATGATCCCTAGCTAAGAGGACCAGTGGTCAGGGATGATGGGAATTGTAGTCCAAAACATCTGGAGGGCCGAAGTTTGGGAGTGCCTGGTCTAACAGACCAAGCCTATGCTCAATTTCCAGGGACACTGAACTCATCAGGATGTTTTCCTAAGCTCCAACATGTTTAACAAAAACATGATATATTTGGAATAAAATAGCACCAAACAAAGAATAGCTTATAATTCCCCAGAAGTCAAAATATTTGCATCTTATTGATGTGTAGGTTGTATTTCATAGCACACAGCTGAATCTAACAGGAAATTTCTAGTTACGTTACATGCTTAGGATCGGTTCAGATGTAACAAACCTGGTTTTATGAACCATGGTTTATTGGCCTCTAGTTTAGCCATACGCCAGGGGGCTTTTTATGTCCAGCTTTGGAAAAAGTATCTTAAACCACCATTTCCTCGTGATTCCTGAACTAGGAACCTATGGGTCAAGTGCTTCCTCCAAACAAGGATCAGAGCAGAGTTGGAACAACCATAGCAGCAGCAAAAATAACTCCTGCAAGAGAACTAATCTACTATTAACTTTCTCTCTAAAAAATAAATGGCCCCATGAAACAATGGTAATTGGCTCCACCGTAAAGAATTTGCTTTGAGATTTGCAGTCCTCTCCCAAGTATGAACAGTTGGTGACATTTGGGATTAATCTGCCATTTACCTAGAATTCTGAAGCATTATTTCAGAGCTCTATCTATCTATCTATCATCTATCTATCTATCTATCACACATACACTCACCTTAAAAGACAGATTCTCATGTAGATCCACAGACACCTAATTACAGAGCTTCAGACTGAGTTTTGTAGAAAAGGATGAGATTTGTGCATCATAGTGACACTTTTTGTTCAAACCAGTTAACTACCAGCATAGCTGAAGGAAGGGGATGTTGGGGATTCAGTTCCACCTTAAGGGACAGGCATGTAGCTGTTGTATGTCACATGTCTGTCTGCACTTCCGTTGTATATTGCTTTTGCTCTTTCTCTCTGCTATGCTGCTGAAGGAGGAGAGGACATGTTTTTCTCTCCCCTGAGATTTGCTTAATAGACGCCTGTAAATATGCCAACACCTCTCTCTCTCTCTCTCTCTCTCTCTCTCCACTCAAGCTACGTGGACTCTGCTACAGCGTATCTAGGCTCTTGGAGTCTAGATCAATATCAGCTGGCTACACCGGAGGGTAGAGATGCCTGAAAGGACAACCGGTAAGGCACGGGGCCCTGGTGTCTACATGGTGTCTGCCAACAGCTGTGAGGAGGGGGGTATTGGTTGGTTCTTGTTTTTATCATGTATTTTGTGCTTTTATATTGCATTTTTAGTTTGTGAACAGCCCTGAGATCTGCGGGTAAGTCTACACCATTTGTATATCTTGAGGCAATTGGGTGAACTTGAGATAATTCTTGCTGCTTTTGCATGTATTTCCAACCTTGGGCACAAGGGCTTTTCTTGTCTGCCTTTGAGTCACTGGGAGGAAGTTAACAGCACTTCTAAACCTTGCTGAAACATTATAGCTAAGAGATAAAATGCCCTTCATAATTCAATTACTTAGTTTCTCAAGTCTTTTATGGGAATAAATTGTTGTGGCCACTGTGATGCATTGGCAGGTTGGTAAGGTGGTGAGGGGATGGTATTAGCATTTGATTTCCTGTAAAACATCCTTTTGAAAATAGGCCTGTAGGGGGGTTGGGGCCTGAAGATATAATTAGTTAAATAATAATAATAATAAAGGGGAAAATATTCTATAAAGTTCTTCTTGGGAAGCTGCAAATAATATGTGATCATAGTTAAGCATTTTATTCATTTAAATATTATTATTATCATTCATATTTAATTACTGCTGTTATTGTCTACTCAGTCTGTTTAATTTACTTCACCTAGTTTGGCTGTGGAGGACAACAATTTTGTTAATTAGGACACAATTGATAAGTTATTAACATTTTCCATGTGTGGTTCTGAATTCTCTTTGAGGTTCGCGTATCCTGTTTGAAAGGGATTATTATTACTATTATTATTTACAGGAAAGAATGACTTAGATGCTACATTCGTATGTACAGGAAGAAAAAGTAGAAATAGAAAAAATGCATAAATAAAAACAAAATGATATTTAGATTACCACTCAAACAGCAATTTTTTTTTTTTAAGAAGGACTTGACACAAAAATCTCAGATTTAAAAAAATTATTATCAAATAATATGAAGACATTATAAAGACCATACAGGTTAATATTGGCATTCCACGTGATGGACTGATGGACATGCCCCAAAATATAACAAAACAAAACACTGACATATGAGGAACCAAAATAAATAAATAAATGCTAAAACACACAATTTCTAATAATGAGCATCTCAAATGAAAATAAAGAGTAGCAATCTAAAGTTGTACAAGTATGGTTAGATTAATTTAATAGACATAATGGAAAAACTGATTTAATAAATGGAAGCAGATTATTTGTAAGCTAAAGAGAAGCGTCAAAGCCAAAGAGAAATAATAAAAGAGGAAAAAGGAAATTACTGTTTGTATCACTTCACTCCCCCCCCTTTTTTTTTTGCTGTGGGAGAAAGGAAAAAATAAACACTTGTTACTGGAGTTTAGTCTTCTTAAAGGTTCACATATCCTTTAGAAATGTTCTTCCTGGGAAAGCTGTGAGAATAATTTTTGCATGTTAGGTTGGAACTTTGCAAGGGGGGAGGTTATGCAGGAGTTAATGCTTGGGGTGAAATGCAAATGCGAGATAAGTATCTGAAGGTGCTTCCTGAATACCCATTGGAAAGGGGGAGCAGACCCTTGGTTTGCATAGTCTGGAGTTTTTTCTAAGCCCTTGACTAAAATCACAATCAGTATCCTGTTGAAAGGGGAAACAAACAACAACAAAAAGTACTCAAGCGATGAAAGTACTCAAGCGATGAACTCAAAGTGGGAGTGCTGAGATATTTACCTCTGGAAAGAATTTTGCATATTAGATTTGGAATGATGGTCCAACACTTGACCCTTTTGTTTTCTCAAGTGACCCCCTGGAGTCAAAGACACATAAGGAAATTTAAACAAATTTTCCCCTGCATGGCACAGGCCCTTCAGCATTTGGTTGCTGTTTTTGTTTTGTTTTGTTTTTAACCTCCTTTTTCTCTCTATTTTTTCTCTTCAAGCTGGCATAGCCTCTGTGCATGTACAAAGTTCATGATTCAGAAATCCATTGTACCATTTGAAAGTGTTGCTGGTGTTGGCTGAATTACCATTTGAATAGAGGAAGGGAAGGGTGAATAGGTTAGATTTTACACAGAAACCCAACAATTTACACTTCCACCAAACCAGCAACAAAAAGTGGTCAAATTAAATTATTTTTGGTCAGTTTAAATCCATTTCTATAGCTTTTGTGTCCTGAGATATTTCTGACACCTCTTACTTCCTGTTCCTTGCTGCTTAGGAAGCAGGCTTATAAATCTTAAACTTTAAATATATAAAACTTCAACATCCAGACAACCCAATATTTTCACAGACAACCCAACCCAATATTTTCACAAGAAAGCTGCAAGAAAAGTTTGGTCAAATTAAACTCCTTAATGAAGTCATGGCACTAATTAGCCATGTTTACTGTACTATATAAACATCTCATACCCCAGGCAAAAGAAATCTAGATTTGCCCCCTTTATCTACAGGGTTTTTGGGGATACCCCAGGCAAAAGAAATCTAGATTTGCCCCCTTTATCTACAGGGTTTTTGGGGTGCAGACTTTTATTCAAAATATTTCACAAATGTGGATTATTATTATTAGTGTGCTTTCCCTCTAGTCATTAGCGGAACAATGACCCGCCCCCTTATGTACGGGTAAATGACCAGTCAGAATTCATAAATTGCAAATGTTTGGGTTTTTTTTAAATAACTTCAGCCATGGGCAGACTAAAATTCCCTGCCCCCTCATATATGGGAAAATGGCTACAGGGTCACAATTCATAAGATATTTTCTGCCATTTATTTACAAGGGAAAATGGTCAAGACTTTCATATGTGCTTAAACTTTAAACCTTAATAGACAAAATGGTAAAAACTTATATAATCACTCCTTAAAAACCAACGACACTCTTGTTCTAACTCTGAAAACCAATAATCTTTCCTTGCCAGAAAGCAGAGCTGGGCTGAATTTCAACCCATCACCACATCAGACACATTGCCTTTCACATAGCTCTAAAATGGAAGTTAGAAGGGACCCTGAGGTCATTTAGTCTAACCCTCTAAGATGCAGGATTCAGAAGATTTGACTGAGAATACCAACCCTATACAGAACCCTTTAGCAGATGAGTTTTTTCCTTAAGAGACTGATATGGGGAGCCCAACAATAACCCTTCTGTCCAACACAATTGAAGTTAAAACTAGACTCAGATAGACAATTCCTGGCTATGGAAGCTCTACTTTTGACAAACAAATCGCCTTTATAGGAATAGCTGTTCAATTTTCCTTTAGTCAATATTCCTCTAGTCACTTGGAGAAAGACTCCCCTTTGTAGCCTCTCTCAATAACAACATTTGCACACCTCATTCTCATATTTATCATGTTTAAGATTGATTGGTTCAACATTGTTTCTTTATACTAGAAATTTAAAACAAGTTGGCAGTTTTAACTATGCACACTTAAGAAGGCAGTCTATGGATGTTGTGGCCAATCTAAACACAACCCCACAACATTTCTAAACATTGAGTACATCTCTTATCCACTTATAGCTGGAGTTTATGAAGTGAATATTTTCAAGTTTCGAAATTTTTTCAAAGCATTGAGCAAGCATTTTCAAAGTTACAACTCTTTATTTTCCTTCATCCTGCCCCTCTTTTCTGTTGAAAAATGGGTAGGTACACACACACACACCTCTTTATACTTTTGGAGAGAGAAAAAAAAAAACCTTCTACAGCCTCTTTAAAACAAACCTTTACACACTACTTCCACTCTTTTTAATATTTGCCATGTTTTTGGGTTGATCAAGCCCTTACATAAAAATTATTTAAGCAAGCTTGCATTTTGTTTTGGTTTTTTCTTTTGTTTTTTTAGACCCTGAAACATTTCTTAAATACAATTGGAGGCGTCTATCAGAGTTCAGACGGGAAGTAAGCTCTCCTTGGGCTTATTTCTCCCCTGAAGCCTGCAGAGTTGTCTCTTTGGACAGGGGTGCACCCATTTTTGCCCTGGTCAGTCTCCGAAGGGGCACTTGCGCAAGTTCTAGCCCTGGGCAGTCTCCGACGGGGCTGTGGGGGGGGGTCTCTCGGGGTTCTGGGGATTCCTGGGGAACCTGGGGCACGTCTAAGGAAAGTGGACAGACTCCGATAGGAAAGTGGACCGACTCCGATAGGAAAGTGGGCTTGGGAAGGTTTGCTAAAGGGCTCTCTAAGGGAAAATGGGGTTTGGAAAGTCTCCTTAGGAAAACGTTCTAGGAAAGTGGACACACTCCGAGGAGGACTCCTATTCCCCCCCACAATTTAATAGTGCCACAGCAATCTCCCTGCCTCTTGCTCTCTAGACTCAGGTCCTACTGAACGCTTGCCTACGCAATGCCAGATCGGACCTGAGGAATGCAAAGTAGGAAAAGGGAACGGGCGCACTTGCAATCTCTGGTCATGGGTCATACCTAACAAAAGGTCGCCATGGCAGAGGGGCGTCTTCACCCGGGATAGCTAAGCGAGAGAAGGAAGAGTTGCCAAGGCTCGCTATCTGGGCAAAACTCCGACGGACAACAAGCCTTGGGGAGGAAAAGGGCAGCCGCAAAACCTCCAGCCTGGGCAGACTCCGACGGGCTTTGGGCTTTTTGGCTATGAAAAATAGGAAAGAGTTTGATTGCTGTGACAATTCCCACCCCGAAAAGCCAATTTCCCTATTGATACTCACGTCGCAGCGCGCTGCCTTCTTTTCCTGAAGCTTGATCACCTCGCGACAACAGGAGAAGAAAATCTTGGAAAACAACCCCCACGGCCGTCTGGATCCTGTTTGTTTTCCCTGTGTGGTCCCGCTAAGGATCCCAGTTAGGCCAGAACTCCAGGGACAGTCGGGGAAGGGGATCCCCCCTGCAAATGGCTGGGTGCGCTTGGGCTCCCCAACCACGGCGCCCCAAGAGTACGGCTAAACGGAGTCTCCTGCCCTGGCTCGCCATATTGTTATGAAAAATGTACCCCAAAATGCGTTGCCTTTTAAGAAGGACAGACGCGGGTCGGAAGCTCCAAAATTTGCACTAAGTTCAGCTCCGCCGGGAAAATGACAGAGACCACACGATGCTGTCAGGAAAAACAAACTGATCCCTTTATTGCAGAATGCAAAGCTACAGCTGTAGGGTCCCTGCCTCTGGAAAGAAGGAAGGAACCCGGGAAATGGTGAAGTCCCCCTATATACCCTCCTGTTCATGCATGGAAATCTCTGGACTAGGAGGGAGGGGGAGACAAGGGCGACGGGGTGCGGAGATGACTCTTCCTTTCAGATGGAGAGATGTCAATCTCTCTTCTCCTGTCGTTGATGGTGCTCCCTGTTGTTTGGCAGGAAGGGCAATCAGTCAAGATGGGTGCAGAGGTGGGGCAGTTCCTGGCGATTTCCATGGGGTGGAAGTCCGCCCGGCAGTGTTTTCCTCCAGGCCATGGAAGGGTGGGCTACGTTGAGGATGGCAATTTATTTGAATAAAGTTGTCAAGCTAATCTTTCTATTGTCCGTGTCTTCCTTCGTTGGGTATGGGACGGTGATGGGGAGGTTTCAGGGGGGCTTGGGGTCAGAGAAGGGTTGCACAGAAAATAAGTATGGAAAACATTTCTAATACATCCTGACGTATACAGTTCTAAAATATAAAACAGTGGTTTTCTAATACAAAGAGATACTAACAAACCTATTTTCTAATACAGAGGAACACTAGTCTAATTAATCAAGAGTAATACTGAGGTTGTGGTTAGGTTCTTAGGCATATAGGGAGGGACGCCTTTCAAGGGATATAAGGGGTTTCTCACATTTAAGGCACATAAGGCCAGCAGACATATAATCACAAGAAGCAAGCATATAATCACGAGAAGGTAAAGGTTCATAGCAAGTTTGTATAAGGTTTGTATAAAATGGTAAGGCTGTATAAAAATGGGCTGCGTTACTTGGTGGAGTTTATGATAATTGTCTGTGATAATTGTCTAGGCGAGGGTTGCATATGCTTGTCCTTAGGCGAAGGGGAAATGCAGATGTCTAGGCAAGGGTTGCATATGCTTGTCCTTAGGCGAAGGGGAAATGCAGAGTTTATGTTGGATTTTAGGAGGTGTTTGAATATGTTAATCCCTGCGGAGGGGGTGCGGGTCTGTGGAGGGAAGGAGAGCCAAGCTGTGGCGGCGAAATGGTGGTGCGAAGGACTCTGGGTAGCCGTAGCTGTCAAGCTGTGGTTACCCCTCTCTGTTCATTAATAATGGTGTCCTGCAACCCCCCCAATATGATTTTATAACAGCAGTATGCAAATTAAATAAATAAAAATAAACATTAAGTTGGAGTCCAAGAAAAATCTGTGTGGAGTCCACATTGCCTATCACTGGCAAAGGCATATATGAGCTCTGTTTTCTTCTTCCCCCTCAGTGTGCTGGGCCATTATGGGGAATGAAGGCTTGAGTTCCTGACCAGCCAGCTCATGGAGAGCTGATATGATGTTTGCTCCCTTCTCAATATGGCCCAGCACAGTGCTTAAACATGTACCAGCACAAAGGCCCCATATTCTGAAAAACATTGAGGGGACCCAACATGACTTCCTGACCTCACTCTACAGTATACCTGGCTCTGAGTTCAGCCTCAACAATGGGGGATGGCCCCCTCAAATAAATAATAATAATAATAATAATAATAATAATAATAATAATAATAAGATCGAGGAAGCCCAAACAGCCTCGGCTTGCAAGCCTTAAAAGCTGAGTGACTAAGCAAATAGCATTGCCCATTTCATCTGGCTTAAATTGGACGTCCTGTAGACCAGCACTTTCCTGATAGCAAGCCCTTAGAAAAGTAGAGGGTACAGTCACCTTTGAGAAGAGGAGGCTCAGCAGAAGGCTCTGTCAGATTTGCCTAAGCTAGGAAGAATTGCTTATTAAAATAAGAAAAGTCTGCAGGGTTTTGATAACATTTAGACTTTTGGTAGCAAATTAAAACATATATCATACATTCGACATAGCTGCCTTTTCCTCGCCCCCAACCTTTCCAGTTCTGAATACTACGTCTAAAGCTTCTACTGGTGCTGAATTTTGTTAACAGCTCGGTATTGTTCACCATGGTGGCTCAGAGTTTCAGTATGCACAGGCCTGGATCACGGTGACCAGATTTCCGTCTTGTGAGATCAACATTGTGTTGTTGTTATTAGAACTCTACTGCATGGTGCAAACTTGTGGTGGGCAAGCAAGGAAGGGGGGGGAGATGTCAGATATATGGCTTCACCTGCTGAGCTACCGTGTTTCTCCGAAAATAAGCCATACCCCGAAAATAAGCCATAGTGATAGGCAGCTTAACCTTGCAGGTTAAACTGTACCATACTTAATAAAAAAAATAAGACATCCCCTGAAAATAAGCCACTGTGTTGTTGTTTTTTGAGGAAAAATAAATATAAGACAGTGTCTTATTTTTGGAGAAACACGGTATCACATGAGCCATGCACTGAGATGATACACATAAAGAAAGATGAATCCACACTAGGTCAACTACAGACCAGAGGTTCTAATGCAAAACTCAGAAACTGAAGGCCTGCAGATCTGGTGGAAGCCAAGCAGTTAATGGTAAAATTTAGGAGGTAAGAAATACTACTGAGCCTAAGAGGTGAGTAGATAATACCAGAGCTCTGCTGGTCCAGGTTAAAGGCCCATCTAGCTCAGCATCCTGTTCTCAGAGTGGCGAACCAGAAGCCCATGGGAAACCTGCAAGGAGAACCCCTGAGTGCAACAACACTCTCCCCATCTGCAATTCCTAGCAACTGGTATTCAAAGACATACTGCCTCAGACAGTGGAGGGAAAACATACAGGTAAAACTCGGAAAATTAGAATATTGACGAAAAGTGCATTTATTTCAGTAATGCAACGTAAAAGGTGAAACCAATATATGAGATAGATGCATGACATGCAAAGCAAGACATGTCAAGCCTTTGTTTGTTGTAATTGTAATTATTTGTCATTAGGTGGGTTAATTATAAATGGAATTTAATTAATGAAATGTAATAGCAATGTTGTTGTTTTTTGTATTATTGTAACTATTTGTTTTATTACTGTGGAATTTCCAAAAGAAAGCATTTGTAAAAATTAAAAGAAAAAGAAAAAATAATAAGTTGCATTATTGAAATAAATCACTTTTTGGCGATACAGTATTCTTCTAGTTTTCCGAGTTTCACCTGTAGTCATCATGGATAGCAGTGGTGTAGTGTGGGTTGCCAGTGCCCGGGACCCTGTGGAGGGGTGGGAGGGAAAATGGATGGAATATGCATGCACATTCAACTGCCTAAGGCAGGCATCCCCAAACTGCGGCCCTCCAGATGTTTTGGCCTACAACTCCCATGATCCTTAGCTAACAGGACCAGTGGTTGGGGAAGATGGGAATTGTAGTCCAAAACATCTGGAGGGCCGAAGTTTGGGGATGCCTGGCCTAAGGCGTCCACATCACCCAGAAGATCACAGCCACAGAGATAAAAAAAAGAAGAGTCATTCTGTTCTCTGGAGAGGTCACTTCTTAGTTCGCATGGAGAAGACATTTTCAATGGAGCCCAGTGATAGAAGTGTGCAGCTTTATTGAGGCAGCACCGGGTGTTGAAATTTTGCACCCCTAACACATTTTGCACCCAGGGCAACAAACCCTGTGCCCACCCCCCTGATACTATGCCACTGGTGGCTAGTAACCACTGATAAATTTGTTTAATCACCCTTTTAAGCTATCCATGCTGATGGCCATCGCTACCTCTTGTGGGAGTACACGAGGTAATTTTGTTTGTTTGTTTTTTAAAAAGGGGTCACAAGACAACTTTTAAGGAACATTAAGTTACTTAATGCCAGCACCTTAGGATTCCTATTTTACAGGTAAGGGACACAAAATTATCCTGTCTCCTGCCCAAAACATGACAACAAAGGCTCTTATTTGTGCCGGCAGATATAACCTAGCTCTAAATGTGCCATAAACACACTGTATTTTGCTGTGAAAATCAGATTTTCAAACCAAAATGACACACATTTATTTATGCAATTCCCTTTTTCTAACACTGCTACCCTGGTGATAAACAAAATGTGTTTTTTTTTAAAAAATAGGCGAGTTGCCATTAGGTCAATATGCATACAGAACGCTTCTCATGATGCATACAAAAAAGCAGTCCTCTCTGCAGAAACCAATATGCTTCTGTCAACTTAGTCCTAAAGAAAGCAACATAGGTTATGTGCAGCAGTGAAATGCACACATTTAGTTTTTTTAATTTATTATTTTTTTTGTCCAAAGGCGATTGAAATACCAGCCACATTATAAGAGGAAAGGCATTTCTAAATTAGCAGCAAGAGATCCAAGACCAATTTGCATTGCATAGCTGGATGTTACACAACCCCATGGATTTGCACAATATAAGAAAGAATAATAATCAGGCACCCCTGGTAGATTAATACATTTTCAGCAAGTGCAAGGCACACAAGTTCCTCAATTTACAACTCCCATTTCAGCACTAGGTCCACGTCAATGTTGGAAGCGTTCATAAAGCCATTCCATATGGGTTTTGCATTTTCGTGTGTGTGTGTGTGTGTGTGTTTAATACATACAAAAGTTTGCATTTAGGTGTGTATTTAATGATAAAATACATATTAAAATATTGTATATCGTTGTATGCATTTCTAAACATATTTTATCCTAAAATATACTTTCCTGCAATCTGGTATGTATGTTTGTTTTTTGAGCCGACAGTCACATTTTAAAATTCAGAAAAGTTCCAATCAGTGTATTGTCTGAGGTCAGAATTTTGCCAGTTTTCTTAAAAATGCAGACCTAAAGAAATTTTCCTCCACCCTTATTCACGGATAGTGCAATGAAGTATTCGTGCTAGTTAAAGGTTATGTGGCTGAAGTTATGGATTCAGCTGCCATTTATCCTCAAGGCAATCTTGTCCAGTAGAGCATGAGCTGAAGGCAGAACAGAGTTATCCTAAAAACAAGCTTGCCCATTGCTTTACCTTCTGACTATGCCTTGAAACTCCAGGTGAAGAAAATGCAAGGTATTGTGGAATGGATGGAACATGATACTTATTCCAGTAGACCACAACAGAGGCAGCATATTAACAAAATAGCCCCTGTACATTTATCCAAATGGCGGAAATACTAAGACAGGCATCCCCAAACTTCGGCCCACCAGATGTTTTGGACTACAATTCCCATCTTCCCCAACCACTAGTCCTGTTAGCTAGGGATCATGGGAGTTGTAGGCCAAAACATCTGGAGGGCTGCAGTTTGGGGATGCCTGTACTAAGGGATGTATTCAAAGTAGCGCTAAGGAGATGGCTCCATTGCTACAAGCATTTCTGCTTGTCGAAACACAATGATCTCTGCTCCCATGCATGCTGTTGTAGGCACTGAGGGCCTTCTGGCGGTTCCCTCACTACGAGAAGCCAAGTTACAGGGAACCAGGCAGAGGGCCTTCTCGGTAGTGGCACCCACCCTGTGGAATGCCCTCCCACCATACGTCAAAGAGAACAACAATTACCAGACCTTTAGAAGGCATCTCAAGGCAGCCCTGTTTAGGAAAGCTTTTAATGTTTGATGGATTACTGTATTTTAATATTTTGTTGGAAGCTGCCCAGAGTGGCTGGGGATGCTGGGCGGGGTATAAATAATAATAATAATAATAATAATAATAATAATAATAATAATAATAATCTCTGTGTATGTTGTTGACCCCAATATGAATATGTCTTCACTCATCACCACCTCATCTAAAGTCTAATTTTTTATGATTTGGCTTAATTGATATGTATGTGTATAATTGGATATAACTGAAATAATTTAATTGTGTTTTAATTGGAAAATTTAATAAAAAGTATTTTTTTTTAAAAAAAGAAGGCATCTCAAGGCAGCCCTGTTTAGGGAAGCTTTTAATGTTTGATGGATTTCTGTATTTTAATGTTTTGTTGGAAGCCGCCCAGAGTGGCTGGGGGAACCCGGCCAGATGGGTGGGGTATAAATATTATTATTATTATTATTATTATTATTATTATTATTATTATTATTATTATAGTGGTTCTCTTAATCCTACAAAGAAGATTTGGGGAGGAAGGAGGGGGAAGTTCTATTGCAGTAGCAGGCATCATTGCACTGGCTTCTCTTACTGCAGCTGTTCAAGTTACAGGTAGGTAGCCGTGTTGGTCTGAGTCGAAGCAAAATAAAAAAATTCCTTCAGTAGCACCTTAAAGATTGTCAAGGAGCTACCCCTACACATCCAAGAACAGATCCTCACAAACACACCAGCGGAACCTCGACCAGGAACTTTCTACCTTCTACCTAAAATACACAAACCAGGAAATCCAGGACGCCCCATCATCTCAGGTATTGGCACCATTACAGTGGGTGTTTCCGGCTATATGGACTCTGTTCTGAAACCATATGCTATCAGTGCTCCCAGCTACGTACGTGACACCACAGATTTTCTGAGGAAAATACAATCTTTGAACAATCTTCCTAACAATACTATACTAGCCACTATGGATGTTGAATCTCTATACACCAACATCCCACACAATGATGGTTTACAAGCCATAAGGAACACCATTTCAGATAAAACCACAGCGGACTTTGCTACCAAACTCTGCCACTTTGTCCTTACCCACAACCACTTCAAATTTGGTGATGACCTGTTCCTCCAGATCAGCGGCACAGCCATGGGCACCCGCATGGCCCCACAGTATGCCAACATCTTCATGGCAGATTTAGAACATCATTTCCTAGACTCCTACCCACTCAAACCTCTCTTGTACCTACGATACATTGACGATATTTTTATTATCTGGACACATGGACAACAGACCCTGGAAACCTTCCACCAGACATTCAATGACTTTCACCCCACCATCAACCTAACAGTGAACCAATCCATGCAAGAAATACATTTTTGGACACTACTATAAAAATACAGGATGGACGTATAGACACCACCTTATACAGAAAACCAACTGACCGACAAACATATCTACATGCTTCTAGCTACCATCCCAAACATACCAAACAATCCATCGTACTGTATACAGCCAGGCCCTACGTTACAACCGTATCTGTTCCAACTCTACAGACAGAGAATCTCACCTAAGAGATCTACAGCAAACCTTTTTAGAACTAAAATATCCACCTGATGAAGTTAAACAACAGATCAACAGAGCCAGACTGATACCTAGGGAGAACCTGATGCAAGACAGACCCCCCCCCAAAAAAACAGAACACCACTAGTCATCACATACAGCTCCCAAGTTAAAACAGTACAACGCATCATCAGAGATCTACAGCCTCTCCTGGACAATGACAGCTCCCTTTCTCAAGCTCTGGGAGGAAGACCTTTCATTGCCTACAGACAGCCACCCAATCTTAAACAACTCCTCACCCACAATAATACAACCACCAGACTTAACATGGACACTGGTACCAGAGCCTGCAATAAACCCAGATGCCAACTTTGCTGCCACATACACCCGGACAACATCATTACTGGCCCCAACAACATCCAACATACCATCTCAGGACTATTTAATTGCTCATCTTCTAACATTGTGTATGCCATCAAATGCCAACGGTGCCCTTCAGCTCTCTATATTGGACAAACAGGCCAAACCCTACGCCAAAGGATAAATGGACATAAATCTGACATCAGGAACCATAAGACTGAAAAACCAGTAGGAGAACACTTCAATCTCCCAGGACATTCTATACAAGATCTCAAAGCAGCTGTTTTATTACAGAGAAATTTCAGGAACAGACTGGAAAGAGAAGTTGCTGAATTGGAAATCATTACCAAGCTTAAAACCATGGAAGCACCTGGGATGAATAGAGATATCGGATTCTTATCTCATTATGCATGATCAAGCTTTCTTTAGCACCTCAGCCCAGGACTAATTGCAGCCATCAGCAGCCATTAACAGCCATCTACAGGTTTACCACTCCCATCAGCCCATCACCCATTCCCACCCACCCCCACCACCCTCTGTATATATATAGGGTCTGACACTTCTGTTTCTAGTGTATCTGAAGAAGTGTGCATGCACACGAAATTTCATACCAAAATATAAACTTAGTTGGTCTTTAAGGTGCTACTGAAGGAATTTTTTTTATTTTGCAGCTGTTCAGTTGAACAGAGCCCTAAGTATCATACTTTTAGATGTGATCCACCATAACGTTTACTGCACAGAGAAACTGACTAATGACATTTAATTAACGTTTATATACGGGAATTCCATGAATGCACAAATACGGCACCATCCTCTTGAACATCTAGTGGCAGGTGAGTTGGCAAGGAGAGCTCATTTTCAACTGAACAAAATACAGAATTTGCTTCCTTGTGTTCTCACCTCAGGGAAAGGAGAGGTATCCATTTTTTTGGTGAGGCAGGTCACACACAGGTCATGTACTGTGCCCACAACTGAATAGTAATTATGAGGTAGACTTTATTGTAGCTGCATATTTCAGGGGGGAGATGGAAAATGAGAGGAAGCTATCTTCCAGGGCAGGTTGCCTGTCAGTACTGATCTTCTCACTTAGCCCCCCCCCCTTGACAATGCTGAGAAAATTTCAGATATATGCTTAGGATACAATATGAAACAACTTCAGCATCACATTATTTTTCTACTACACCGTATAAGGTGGGGAAAGCCCAGCAGTTCTACTAGAGTTCTTCCTAGAGAAAAAATATCTTAGAATGGTTTTAACAAAATCAAATAACTACTCAGGAAACTTACTGCTCGAACAGAGAGAAACATAGATTTCTTACACTATGGCCACATTCAGACATAACACCAAACCATAGTTTAGCATTACATGAGTGTTCCACTGTGATCCTTGGGATCCTACACCCTCTTTTCCTTTAGTGTGTCTGCAAGGGAGAGTGTAGAAGCTTTAGCTCCCGTGTTTGCTTGACCACAGATTGTCAAGCTGGATTGTCACAGTTAAGCAAAATCCTAAACAAAAGCTTCTGAATTTTGTCCTCATGGCCATTCTGGAGAAGGTGGGAGCATGTGAACCCAAGGGACACCGAGGCTAACTGATGGTTTAGCATGACATCCAAATGTTGCCCTTATCTTTTTTAATACAGTATCAGTGTTATCATTTAAAAAGAGTTGGGGAAAGGAATCTCTCTACATATATTTCACAAGCTGAAGAGGCAATGTTGGCCCCATAATTTTGCTACATTTAAACACAAAGTTTCATGAAAGGGGAAATTCATTATTGCAAAGCAATAGTTACTAATTAGAGTTTCTTGTAAATTGCCATATTAAAATGTTCCCATGGAAATTTTATGGTGCACTGACACTATACAGGTGCTAATTAATTGGATTTCCTACCCTAATCTCCTCAAAAACAAACATCAAGTATAAACCACACTTTTACCCATTCCCTTATCACATAAGCACACAAAAACAATGAAGAATAAGCTAATGCATATGGCCACATGAGAATTTTTGTCTTAGCTTAATCATCTAAAGTAACTCTATCAGTTTTGGAAGAACGTTATGCAGGGTCAAATCTCAAAACTTAATCATGTTTTCCACTCACCATAATAATTAAAGCATAGTTATACATGAAGCGTTTTAAATCTTATCTTCACATGCTTCTTGTACTCAGCCTAATATTATATCTTTTAATTTCATTTCTAAACAGCACTTTGTGCTAGTATGTATTGAAATAAGAGGGTTATGTTCAATAATCAAGATCTCATAGTAACCAATACCATCAATTTATCAAAACCCTCTCCAATTATTTGGCTCCATGTGGTATCTGTTTGCATTCAGAGTATAGCCACTGAAATCCATGCAGTTAGTCATGACTAATTTGACCACTGATTTTTGTGTGTTGGCTCCAAGTACTGTATGAGTTCATCCGATAACACTCTGTGCACTGTATCTAGCTTCACTGGTGCTCAGCATTCATTAGAACAGTGGCACCTTCTAATATTGTGAACACCTGAATCATACAACAGAAGACTTTGCCCAGCAGAGCTGACTGGAAGGTGGCAAAGCGTCTTCTGTAGAAGGGCTAGTGGGGTTCATAGGAAACTTATGGAATTCCCATGATACAAAAGTGTGTCTTGGGGATTACTAGTTTAGAGGTATTGGATCATATTCCAGACTAGAGAAGTGTTGAAGTAAGAGTAGCAAAAACATAGCTGGGAAGCTCAAATCATATATATGACTGATAACCCTTTGGTTCAATGTCCAGATTTTAACATTCAAAAACTTGCACAAACCTATAGTTATAGATGAATTAAAACATAATATTTGCAGTAAAATGCTTTCCAAAGCATGGGTTGACAGCCTCTTCTTCTAACTTCCAAACAATTCTTTCCAAGATCTCTTTCCAGAGCTTAGCACTCTGCCTTTCGTCTTTCAGGCCATGCCAACTCCTATGAGAGAGTCCAACTTTTACTTCATCCTTCAGCTTTGCTCTCTTTCTTTCAAGTCGAGAAGAAACACTCCAAGAATCTATTCAACTTAGCAGTGTTCACAGTGGATTCTAAAACACAGTCATCTTGTTTCACATAAAATTGAGTCTCTCCTTCACTAGATACCTCCCACATGACCAACTTTAGCCAATCAACATGAGAACTACTAGATAAATCTCTAGAATTCAGCCACCAACTCATCAAATTTAAACACATAGTAATGCATACAAGCATTTACAACTACAGTGAATTAAATTACTATACTTAACAAGAACACCAATTTTGCCACATCAAAATGGAAAGAATATTTGGAACTGAAGTGTACAGTTGTTTCTGATTTATTTTGACATTTCTGCATTCTCAGATTTCTCCTATTAAGCAAGTGATGCAAATGGAAACATATACAGTAGGCAGTGGTATCGACACAGGTGCCTTTAACTTCAGCTAAGCAGGCATTCAGCTTGGAACAAAGAATCCACTTCTTCCAGGAATTACCGGTAGCTGCAACTGCTAGCCATAATTTGCCACCTATTGTCCTAAGAGGTGGCATATAAACAATTATGTTCCAGTCCCATGTCTCAAAAGCATATGCACCGGTAATGATGCCTTAACATTAAAATGACTGTCTACTCATGAAAATTGGAATTGCGGTTGGGTCATGCTCCTTATGTCATTTTCATTACCACCGTTATGACTCAGCAAGGGCGCTTTCGAACAAGGTTCATTAAAATTATCATTTTTTTTATGGTCGCCCAATGGCATACAATTGGAAGTTAAACCAAATAGGCATTTACATAAATTAAAAGCACTTAAGGAGAACCAGACCACATATGGCTGGTAATTAAAGATTTAGGCAGAAGCCTATATTTTCAAGAGTCTTCTACCATTTGAACTGCTAAACTGCATTAAAAAAAAAGTTCTCAATTGTTCCCTATCCTAGACTCCAGGTGATCCAACACCAATTAAAATTTATCCCAAAAAATCAACAATATTTAGTAGAAGAATGTTGACACACTACTCAGTGCAATGTCCAGAAGTGCTAAACTGTCTCACCCTTTTTCTGCAAAACAAGATTTTGGGGGTAACGTTGGGAAGTGTAATCTCATAAATGAAGTTGTAACTTTCATCTGCCATCAGTAGTCCTGATTTTCTATTAATTTATGGAATCAAGTTGTCTCCCATTAGATTTACATTTCACTTAAGGCAGTTTAAACTCCTAAATCCAAATCATTTGCGACTACCTACTCCTTGATGTTATTGACATGTGAAGACAACTAGATGACACCTTAATTTGCATCAGATACTGTAGGCTGACAGTTGTCTGAAGGCATATTTGCTCATTAAACTGAGCAAATGTAGAGTGTGCAGGAATGCAGGATCAAAATGGGCTGCTTTTCATTTGGTTCAGCAAACTAATTCTATGTATCAAAGACTGGGGGATGATCCTTTAAAACCCCTGTTCAAATTGAGCAGACGGGGCAGGACAGAAGTTATTATGGATAAGAGTGAGCAAGCAGAAATTAATTAGGCAATTTCCCCCACTCCAAGCAAAATAACTCCTTCCTTCTGAACATTTGAAATCACCAGGTTAATTTTCTGCTCCTAAAACATGTTTCCTTGATTAAATATATATTAGGAGTAACACCACTTGAAACAGGAGCCAGTAAAAAGATGAAAGAGATAAGATAATAGCTGTCTTTTTTCTTTTCTTTAGACATTTGGACAACTGAAAAATCCCACTGAAATTTAATACAGTTAGCAAGAAGAAGATTGCCAAGAATTTTCTTTAAAATGACATCCAGTGGAGCATAGATCTGGACTCATTACCCCTTGATCCAAATTATATTTATGGGATGTGACCCAAGTCTGACCTACAAGCTTGATAGAAAGAAGTTACAGCAAGTGTAAAGAACTTCTTGCATTCTGTTCCTCCAAGATTCTCAATCTGGCCTTTGGGAGTCCAGGCCACACCCTCTCCGGCCCTCCTCTGTCACTTCTCAAGTGCTAGTCTACTTTGCCAAAATGAGTGTCCCATCAGCTGCTCCACCCACTTTCCCCCTTGATCCCTAAGAAACCCTGAACAAAAAAGTGACAACCCACTTTTCACAGGCAAACAAATATGTTGGCAGAAAGCCAACATAAAAAGTCAGATGTTTCTGTGAAGTGAGTCCTTGGGCAGAATTATCAGCTACAAACCACACAGTCCCAAATTACAAACTGATGCAACAAATTAAGTTAAACATTCAAACTGAATTAAGGAGACAGCAAACAAATACTCAGATTTGATTCATCAGCTGGCAAATATGCAATTCATTTCCACTTGAGCCATGATGTTCTTTCCCTAATAAAACTATTTAAAGCCTATAATCATTTATTTCAGTTTGCCTATTGAAACCCAAACTTGGTTTCATTGCAGAGTAAGCTTACAAGCCAAATTTAACAGCTGGCTGCCACCAAGAAATAAACTTTCGATTGCCTGATCAAGTACAGACCAACTTCCAGCATCTTATTTAACTGGATAGTTTGTAATCGTTTAGACTTTTGTTGCCTGTACTAGCCACGATTTTACTAAAAAAAGTTCTCTTCAAAACTTTTGCTCATATGTAGGGCTGAGCCACAAGCAAGGCAAATTACAATACTTTGGGCTAGGCATGTCACTCTCATTTGCTCTGGTCTAATAGCAAGCACTTGGCAAGCTATGTTAGTCTGAGCTGCTGCCCATATCAAGAGGCAATTACACATTAGGTTGCATGCCAGAAAGCATTAAAGAGTTCTGAAAGGATTAATTTGATTCTGTGATGGTCATCTCTTTTGTATTTTATATTGTTGCAATGTTATGGTGCTTTAATTATGTCATTGTACACTGTGATTTTTTAAAAGACTTGACAGTTTATAAATACTTTTATAATCAGTCAAACTATGGCCCAAAATTAGTAAGCAAAATCCACCTCTGCATCTTCACATTTATTCCACAGTCTGCAGCCTACCATCAATCGAGATGTTTAAATTAACAATACTATGTTGCAGAGTTTTTTATTCTTTGGGGGAAATTCTTTTATCATCACCTGAAATACCTACAAACTCATGACATTTAGATAATTATTAAACTGTCAGTCTTTTAACAATAAGTGCCTGCAACTTACAGCATAGCCCCACGTGATTGACAAATGTGTGTTTGTTCTATGTACAACTGGAGCACATTGCTGGAGTTCAAATAAATGTTAACAAGGAAGGTAGGAGTGGTGTCAGATTATGAAATCTTTGCCATAGATAGTATTTCTTCTGTCTTCTGTCCAGAGACTAAGCTGATGCCATATTTGAAAAGGGAGGCCTTTTACTTCAACTTTTTTGTTTAACTTTTGCTGGATTAGCATCTCATGCGTGGAATGACCAACATGAAACCATTCCTGGCCATAGTGCGTTTAGGAAGTGGGTACCAAAGTGATAAAAAGCATGCTTAGGGCAACTGAGGTTTGCAGAAGTACAAAACAAACACATTTGAAAAAGAAAATATAAGGCGGCACACCCCACCCCCCAAGAAGAACAACCCAACAATGACTGAGGATGCTTAGTACTCACAGAACATTGAGGGTCAGTTGGGGGGGGGAATAGAATGAAGTATCTTGGGTGAAAGGTCATGGCTGGCAGAGTAGAACCTTGAACAGGAGCAATGTTGTTAGGTGGTGAGATTACACTACAATATTTTCATGTAGGTCCCACTTGTCGACCCTAAATTTGGAGTCAAAATTCAAATTGTCCAAGGCATCATTAAAAATAAATAAATCCATAAGGCGCTAGTGTCACATCTTGTTAGATCCTGCACCAGCAATGAAGAAAAAAGAAGGGGGGGAGCAGGAATGAAGAGTTGTGGAGTTGCAGTGAAATGTAATGAGAACCTATAAACTGCAGTTTACTCACCCAGCCCCTTTGCAAGTTATTCCTTGGAACAGAATGCATGCTTAGTGGGTTCACATTCGGCCACAGTACATAGAAAAATCATGGTGCTACCAGGTCAGTCAGAACACTCTGAAATGAATCAACCTGAGATTCCCTAGGCCTGATCATACTGCCCATGTAATTCTGTTCTACAGTTCACCCAACTTTATAGAAGGAAAACATACACGTGACCAAGGATTTAGGTATTCCCTCTCTCACTCACAAATGCACACATTATATTATTATTATTATTTATTATTATTATTACTACTACTACTACAGGTGAAACTTGGAAAATTAGAATATCATCAAAAAGTGCATTTGTTTCAGTAACGCAACTTAAAAGGTGAAACCAATATATGAGATAGATGCATGACATGCAAAGCAAGATATGTCACGCCTTTGTTTGTTGCAATTGTAATTATTTGTCATTAGGTGGGTTAATTATAAATGGAATTTAATTAATGAAATGTAATAGCAATGTTGTTGTTTTTTGTATTATTGTAACTATTTGTTTTATTACTGTGGAATTTCCAAAAGAAAGCATTTGTAAAAATTAAAATAAAAATAAAAAAGTTGCATTACTGAAATAAATGCACTTTTTGACGATAGTCTAATTTTCCGAGTTTCACCTGTATTATTATTATTAGTCAACATCTAAGTTGTAAAATGGCACTTGTTATCCGTAAAAGACAAAAACTAAAAAGTGGCATTAATTCATCAACCTGCATTGGATGTCAGAAGTTGTTGTAGTTGGTACAGGCCAAGGCACATGCCCCAGGAAAAAGTCCACTGCTAACATAAAGGCTCTGTTCCTCCTTGAGCTGTTTTGTATTGTTTGGCTGTCACTGGTGACTCTATGGCTCAATGCAAGAGGACACCTCCATTTGCCATGCTCTTCTTTCCTCCAGGACTGTGCCCAGAGGGAGTGGGCAGTGGCAACAATGACAAGGATGGGAGTCCCTTCAAGGAAGGGGCTCTTCAGAGAGCATTTCTGTGCAAGGGCCAACAATAAGAACACTAAATTAAGGCCTCTAAGTTCTTATATGTTCATGAGGTGAACAAGAATATCCTGGTTATCTCAGGGAACATACTTGCAGAACCAGGAAAGAGACTCTGAGCCGTATGAATTTATTGGCACATACCCAGTTTGAAATGAGATGTGAAGTTTCATCGCAGTTTATCATTAAGGAAAATCATTGGGACTAAAATGCCGTAGAGAAAGAGGAGCAGGATAGAGGAAGGTGCTGCAGAACCAAAAGTCTGGATAGAGACAAAAGATCCTGTCTCCTGCAGAATTTCCTCCACAGTGAATTACCAACATATTTAACAGTATAGCTCCACAAAACACAACAAAACCACAGCAGAATGACCCAGTGTTATTGCAATGAAGCATCTACCCAAGGGTATGATAATAATCTGTTCCCGTCATTATTTTCACACATCAGCAAATAAATACGCCAAGCAAATTATTAACTTTGCTCTAATACACAGCAACTAATTATTAAGCATTTGCTATAGCGGACCTTGGAAGGCAGGATACAGCTTTTAATTGGCAACTGATTTGTAAGGACAGCAACTATGCCTTAAGGGCAGGAGCAGGCTATAAGTCCAAACCCTGTAAACTGATGCATCATTAAGTAAGGCAGAGAACACCGTCTGGTAATTACAGCTTATCATCTAGGGCACTGCAATCAACCTATATCCAGCACCTTGCCCACCTTAAAAACTGGGGAAGGCAGTATCAGAAATGGTGGCAAGTGGACTAGGGGCCTGGCAGAGCATATTTTTACAACAGGTTAGGAGAGGGGGACTGGGGACTCATTTTAACAGGCAAGAAAACTTAAGGGAATTAAGTATTAGCTCACATGAATGAAGAAACGAAGTACAGGAGAAGGCCTTGCTGGAGACACTGGTTTTGAACAAAAGCCTCATAGCCGCCTTGCACAAAGTATACATCTACGACCAGGGGTGTCTTGCCCATAGAGGCAAGTGGCCAAGTTCGCGCCCAGTTCTGGAGGGCACCTGAGAAGAGGCGGAGGCTGGACGCGGCACCTCCCGGCATTGGATCACTGCCCTCGTCCGCCGCGCCAAAGCAGCGTCGCGCCCGGAGCCTCCGACTCTTCCCTGCCAGAGGAGCCACCCTCCAGCCGCTGCCCACCTCCTCCAGCCCCACAAAGCTGGAAAGGGGGGGGGTGCCAGAGGAGGCTTAAGGTGGCCCTGGCCTTGAGTCTCGTCCTTCAACTATTTCTCCCACAGATTGGGTGGGGGAAAAGTATGCTTTCAGCCACCTCGGCTTGTCTGCTTATCATTTCTGCAAAAAGTCTTCCAAGGCATCTTGCGCAGAAGAAGGCACCTCGGACACCAAAGCCAGCTCGGCATTCACCCGCCACTCTGCAAAAGCATGGGAAAGTGAGGCAACAAGTCTGGCGCCTCACGCAGCGCTGCTCAAGGCGCAGTTGCTCAAACAAATCATGTGCTCGTCTCCCCAAGGCAGTGCGTGGCTCCGGCTTTCTGGCTGGCGGGAGGGGGGGGCGGGGCGCCGGAGGGATCTCTGAACCGTGGCACTGGATAGTCTTAAGACAGCCCTGCCTACAACTGTTGAATGCATGCCTGATTCTGGTCTGCTTCACGTCCCACCCCAACGTGAAGAGGTGAGACACAATAACTTCAGACCTCGATTTGTAGAGCAGTCCACAAAACATAAACCTGGGCATGGCAGGATCCATGTATCAAACCAAAAGGACAACATTAAGCCCAGATGGGTGGAAAATCCCTTATCTACTTTCAAGTGCATGTGTTCTTGAAAGTCAGTAATAGTATCAGCTCTCTCGCTCTCTTCTCCCAAAGAGTAAACGCTGCTAGGAAGATTAAATATTACTTGTTGTCAATCATTTCTTTTAAAATTCTTAGGGGGCAGCTGGATGGGACAATGCTTTTACAGTAATATTTGCAGTAATCAAAGCAGCGGGAAAGGTTATATACAGTGTTTGGCTCATTTTCTACACACACACACACGAGATGGACACACACACACACACACGCGCACACACACACACACACACACACACACACACACACAGAGAGAGAGAGAGACCATTTCACAGGAGGCGTGGGAAGGCCCCAGTAGGAGAAAATGGAATCATGCACTCAGGGATTTATTTATAACCAAATTGCTTTTACCTGAGAGAAGTATAAAAAAAGGTAATCATTATATGTTCCCCCCATATAAATGAATTGTTTCTTGGCATCGTATGCAACTGACAAATAGGAATGAGTTTTTTTTATTGCTAGAAGGGTGTAATATATAAAGGATATAGGATATTTCACACAAAAAGGGGAAGATTGGTGGATATTAGAAACAGATTAATTTCCTAGCCATTCTTTCTGAGAAATCAGCATCAAAACCTTTATATACTGTCCTTAAAGATCTCAAGGCAGTTAACAGTAAAATAACCATGTGCAGTACAATAAAAACAGGAAAAATTATATCAACCCTCTCTCTATTTTTGGCTGTACATGGGTGGCTAGCTCCGCCCCCAGGTGAACAGCAGGTGCCAGCGCATCTAGCTCCGCCTCTGGCCAATCTCCATTCCAATCTGGGTTCAAGCCTGGGCATGGGACTGTCAGCCTTTGTCACCCTGATGGACAAACAAAGGCCTTAACAATTTGGTACCAGTTCACCTGTGAGATCGTCTTGCTTTGTTCTGCAAAAATGGCAGTGTTGCAGGCGCTACATCATACCTGTTCTACATTTGAAAGAAATCCGGTATTTTAGTGTGGCACCTTGGAACTCGCTGCCTATTAATATCAAGCAGATGCCTTCCCCTGTACTGTATTCATTTCAGTGCCTGCTAAAAACATTTTTGGTTAAACAAGTTTACCCAGATATCTAGAATGCTGGTGGGTTTCTTAGTTCATCCGTTTCAATTTTTGCAATATTTTAAATGGTTGTTTTAATTGCTTTTATCAATGATTTTATTTGTTTTTACAATCAAGCAGTGTATTTTTTTTTAATAAAATGAAATGAAATAAACAAATCCTGCAATTATCACTGTTCAGTGTCTACTGACCATGCTCAGTCAACACTGAGCTTTTGGGGATCACCAGTCCCTTAACATTTCCACCCCCTAAATCATTTTTAACTCCTACAAATCTTTAGGTTTTAGGTTCCCCCAAATCTGCTAATGCCTATATCCTGTGTATCAATGACACCATTATAGCTACATAAATATAAATTCTCAGAGAATTGAGGTCACTGTGACACTGAAAGGTGTGCAAAAATGCTATCACCGGGATCCCATTCAAGGCAGGGACAACTCTTTTTACCCTGGAGACACACCAAAAACATATTCGTATGTATTCATGTGCTACAACAGCCCCTTTCCAATGCAGAATTCCCAACCCAGCTGCTGAATCCCTTAGAAAATTGGTAATCAAAAGTCCCCCTCCCACAAATTCAGTTTGCTGAAAAAGAAATTGGTATTCACCCAAATGAAACAGAACAAAATTACAATGACATTGAATTCACAGTAGAAATCAAAAGGTGAGGAATACAGCCTATGCTTAAAGTTAATGTTCTTTTTGTAAAAAAAATTTTTTAAAAAAAGCTTTAAAAGTATCAGATATGAAAAAAGCCAATTTCTCCTAAGCAGACCTATCTAAAAGATGACTTTGCAAAACCACAGAATGTGATTGGAGCGTTGCGGGATACAGCCAGCGGGATACAGAAGATAATTGCCAGCAATAGATGTTAAATTGATTAGTAGCCTGTGTGAATAGATAGAATTAAAGATTCCCTTTCATTTCCTCCCACCACTGATGACCTCATGAATCAGTCAAAACCTTTCTAAAGAAAGTGTGATTTAAAAGTACACGAAATAGCAAAAATCAAAATATTTATCATGCTGTGGGTACCTTTAGGATATACATTATTCATCTACTGTTACCTGCAAAAGCTTCTAGTTTCTCTAGTATGTTTGCATAGGTATGTGTGAACACACACACGATTCCCTTGACTGTTACCCAAGGACTGAAATTCACACAGATAAACAAATAAATGTCCCAAGACTAAGCAGTAAAGAATATGCTTCATTTAGATGCCAAAAACTGAGATATAAATGCAAGCAATAACTTTCTGAAATTAAGAGAGCACATCTAGATGGGCAGTGACAGAACTTCAAATCTGAACCCCACTTTTGAGAATTTTAATTAATGTCATGCATGCACACTTCTGTACAATGATTTATTCTTTATTAATTTGAAGTGGTGATATATTTTCTTCCCAATGGGCCCCCAAATCAAATCAAATATGTTTATTCGGCTGTACGCCCATCATAAAACACAACACAACAAAACAAATCAAATAAAAACCACAGACTCATACAAACCACAGATAATATAACACAATTCACAGCTCACGAGGACAAATATTAACAATTCAAAGAACATATCTTGAAGGTTTAAGATTAAGATTAAAAATTTAGCCGCCTAACTAAAATCAATATCTGATGTCATTAAAAAAAAAAATTCTTATAACTATCAATAATCAGCTAACATTCCATTCCGTCTCTTGTACGAGAGGACAGCTGTTAGGAATTTAGCAACCTGTAGAGTGATATAAGGGTCCACATCTTGAAGAACCCAGGCTAGCTGAAGGTCAACTGGATTATCAGCCATAGGCTGGATTATGGAGTTTAATATACTAGCACGAGCCGAACTGTACATAGGGCAGATAAACATAACATGGTGTAAAGATTCAGTTGATTTCATTTCGCAAGCACACATTGAAGAGACTTGGCCCTTAGTAAATCTATGTCTCAGCACATTAGTTGGAAAAACATTGAACCTAGCTTTAAGGAAGGCATATCGATGAGACGCGGCCGTAAGCGTTGTTAAGTAGGATGGAGTACGGTAAATAGGGGTTATGCCGATATTTAACGGTGAGCAGACTCCCCCGCCAGCTAGACAATTTTGGTATAGCTCCGCATCATCCAACCTTTGGTTTATACACCTTTTTGCTGCATTTAAATCCAGTTTGAGCAATTCAGAGGGAGAGATCTCATAGGACAACAATTTGGCATGGATTTTTCCGGTCCACAAATTTGTGAAGTCATCCCGCCACATGCATTGAATAAGATAGTGGTTCGGGAGTTTATGCCATAAGGATATCCAGTAAATCAAAACTCGCCTCCATAAGACTAACTCAACTGAAGGGATCTTCATTTCTAAACGAATAGCAGCATTACTCACGCATGTTGGTAATTTTAAGAGTCGACGTAAGAATTGGCTTTGAAGCGACTCTAAAGGTGAGAGATTTGCAAAAGCAGCCCATAAAGGGGCAGCATAGGCCATTGTAGCCAACACTTTAATGCTATACACTTTCAAGGCCGCAGGGATGAATAGGGCCCCCTCAGAAAAGAAAAAACGGAGGAGGGAGTGCGATAGGGCTTTTGTCTTGTTTTGAAGGTATTCAACATGCGCTTTCCACCCTAAATTATACTGAAAATAAATTCCTAAATATTTAAATTTATGTACTTGTTCGATTTTCGTACCCTCCAGTTTCCATGAATAAAGTTTACGACTCCTTGAAAATATCAGTACTTTGGACTTGGTGTGGTTGATAGACAGATGATTAAGAGAGCAATAAGTTGCAAAAATCTTTAGTGCCCTCCTTAAACCCACTCTGGAGTAAGAGAGTAGCACCGCATCATCTGCATAGAGAAGTAATGGACAACGATAATCAGCTATTCGAGGGGCATGGATAAATTTTTGTGAGTCAGCTAATGGGTTCCTCATATCACTGATAAATAAGTTAAAAAGAAGTGGCGCTAAGATACAGCCCTGGCGTACTCCCTTATTTACTGGCACTGGGTTTGTTAGGTCGCCAGCAGGGGTTAATCTCACCCTGGCCACAGACCCGGCATGAAGTTGGGAGATAAGCCACAGAAGTCTTCTATCTATACCCCAACGGGCAAGTTTATCCCATAGTAATTTCCTTGGGATACTATCAAACGCAGCTTTCAAATCTATGAAAGCTGCGCAAAGTTGGCCCCGTCGAGGTGACGAGTATTTCCGGGCTAAGTGATGAAGAATAATTGCCTGATCTGTTGTGGAACGGTTTAATCTAAATCCAGCTTGCTCGTGCTTAATCAGGTCAGCCTCAACTGACCACTTCATCAACCTTGCGAGCAAAAAACGGGCATATATTTTCCCAATGGATGATAGCAGACTAATATTCCGGTAGTTCCCTGGGTCACCGGGGGGGCCTTTTTTATAGATAGGAATTATAATGGCCTCCTTCCATGTTTCTGGTATTGAGCCCGTGGCATTTATGGCGTCGAAGGTTTTAGCTAAAATCCCTGCCCACCATGCAGAGTGTAGCTTTATAGCCTCAACAGGGACCAAATCCGACCCGGGAGCCTTACCAGTTTTCAGCTCAGCTATCAATTCTAAGATTTCAGCAGGGTCGGTGTTGGGCCAGACAGGAAGGGGATTAGAGGAAGGTCTCCAGTGAGTGGTCGGAGCTTCTGCCACTGAGAAATATTTTCTCAGGAACTGCTCCCACGTAGGGGCCGGGATCACCGTTAGGGGATAATTCCTCGTTCTTCCCTTTATTAAAGACCAAAATTTCCGGGAGTTATGAGATTTTGAGGCAGTAATTATAGTCTGCCAACGATTTAGTTGCCATTCCCTTTTGGCCGATTTCTGGGCCTGTTTGTATGCTTTTTTAGCCAGGGGATAAGATGGAGGTAAGGCAGGAGCACCGGAGAGTTTATAGTCATTATATATTGTGTGTAGATGGAGTCTGGCTTGTTTGCAAGAGGAGTTGAACCAAGGGGCGCCAAATTTAAAATAATGGTTTTTAACTCCATAGGCTGGAGAAGTAAAAAAGCGAGTTAAAACTACTATCAGGCAAGAAAAAAACCTCATACACTTAATTGGATCATGCGGGGCTATTCCTACGTCTGGCTGGTCGCCAGGAAACTTTTCTCGGATAAAATCCCTATATCTATGGGCAAGGGCAGGGGACCATTTAATCCCCTTTATTTTAGTAGTCGACTCCTCAATCACCGGGATTGGGTGGGAACGGTCGAGCAACTGCCAGTCAACACATAACTTGGTTGACAGGGGAAGATGGTCACTAAATTGAGCATTGTCAATTTTAAAAGAGGTGACATTCAAAAATAGATCCTGGGAGACCAATACATAGTCAAGGACACTGTTTGATTTTAACCCTAGATGGGTAAATTCTCCTGGAATATCTGGAGGACATCTACCATTTAATATAATTAAATTTAGGCGTAAAGTCATCTGATAAAGCATCACTCCAGCCTTATTGACTTTTACATCCTTTGATATTCTAGTGGGGATATATACTGGATCGTATGTTTGAGTGCCGGGGTCGACCCACCATTTAGACTTTATAAGAGCCTCCCGATTTGAAGCTATCCGAGCGTTAAAATCGCCTCCAATAAGGGAAGGGACATTTGGAAACTTAAGATAGCAGGAAAGTAAAAAATCCTCTAGGGATTCCCATCTAGAAGTCAGATCAGCTGCTAACCCTCCCGGGGGGAAATATACATTTGTAACCAATAAGGAGAAGTTTTCACCAGAGATCAGTCCAGTAATAGCATAAGGCGGTAATGCATGCACTAGTGAAAGTTTAGCCCGAAGTTTAAGAGAGATACCAATTGTAAGGCCACCTTTAGGGCGGCCACCACTCGCTGACGGGCTAGCAGGCAGACATATAGACTCAAAGCCATTTATCTCAATTTCCTCCTCCACCCAGGTTTCTTGTAATAATATGATAAGAAAGGAATTAATATATTTTTGGAATTCTGGATCTAATATTTTACTTTTCCATCCAGCAATGTTCCAACTTAATATTGTAGGCTGGGGATTCCTCTCTCTTCTGAGTAACTGTCATTCAGAAGGTTGGTTCAACTTTAATACTGGAAGAGGGGAGCCACTAAAAAAATCAGTTATTTTCCTCTGATGAAAAATCCCTCGCAAAAGCTGAATGGGAGGATTTGCAAAGTTATCTGACTGTTGAACTTGGCCACTCATACCTCTAGGAGTAGGACCTTGGGCAGGGGAGGTCCCCTTTTCCAGAGAGGTTTGGTGGGCCACCAAATGCGATCCAGCTATCTCGTCAGACGTTTGGTCTCTCTGTGGCCTGCTACTGGTCTTTTGGACTACTTGATTTATGTGGCCTGTTGGGTCTTCGATCAGTTCCGTCTCTGGTCTTGCTGTTGAATCCATAATACTCCGCAATGAGGGATGAGGCTGGGAGAGTGAGCTGTTTGGGAAAGTTAGCAAAGGCACCTCTTCTCTTGTTTGGTCAGTGCTATAAGAAGGTTCCAGGTCGGGCATCGATGAATGTGTAGAAGGGGATTTTACCTGTTGTGATATGTCATGAGTGCTTTCTTCAGGAATATTTTTCGAGGGTGAGTCTTGTAAATCTATTAAGAGCACGGCGGGTTGTTCTGCTTGGACGGAAGGGCCAGTAGTTACTACTTGGGGTTGTATCTTATCCTCCATTACCGACATACATTTAGCATTTGATATTTCGAGTTCCATATGATCTGATTCTTCTAGGATGTCATGTTCGCTATATGTGGGTGTTCTTGTGCTGAGCTTCCTAATAAGTTGGAGTTTAAGCGATTCCAGCCTATTAATAATTTCTTTTTGTTCCACCGCTGGTAAATCTGCAAAGGAGGCAATGAGTTCGATCTCTTCTGGAGGTGTCAGGCCACTTACCAGATGGTCATTGTTCTTTTTCAGAGGAGTGGAGGCCACATAACTCTTCTCCTGAGGTAGAACACCTACTCTGTCATCCACTAGTGGATCAGGATTAGCAGATTTTGAGACCTCTTTGGTTATTGCCTCCAACAATAGGGGTTTAGGCGTAGGGTCTATGAAGGCTCTCGTTGGTGTTATCCCACAGCGAGACAAAAATGCTTTCCTTCGTAATATGATAGAGGGAATTCTTGTAGATTGAAACGCAAGCAGGACTCTCTGGGATTTGTGGTGATGGGCAAGGGGGAGGACTGCACAAAGGTCAATTTGTGCTGCCTCAATATTTAAAAGCACCTTCAGGAGTTCCTTAGCACCGCCCAGAGTTCTCCATCTTGGGTCCCCATTTTGTATAGTTAGGCTCACTTGCCTTGGTTTTAGAATCAAGGATTGATGACCTAATTGAAGGTTAAGGTTGTATTTAGATTTGTCAGTACATTTGTTATTTAAGGACAAACTCCTCGTCGCCTTTCTCTCTTCAAGGGACTTAACGCCGGCTGACGATAGTGTAGTAGTAACTAGCTTTTGTTGAAGACTGTGCAGCTGGGAGGAAAGATCATCTATTCTTTTGAATATACAGTGCAAGGTTTTAATTATTAAATGTAACTGTTCAAATGTCATATGATTGGCTGCGTCAACGACCAATTCCTCCTTCTGAAGAGAGACTACACTTTTGCTGTTGGCCACATCGCTTGTTATTTGTGGCATAAATTGCTCTTCGTCTTTAAGTACTGGCGTGTGATCAATCAGGGGGTTGAAGCGGTTCTGAGTTTCTACCGTGTAGGAACATTCCAGTAGATTACTCCCTTCTTTAAAGTGACATGATTCAACCCTTGTTTGCTTTGATCTTGGAAAGGAAGAGGGAACTGTCTCCTCGGAATCTCTAAGACGTTTCCCATATCCCATAATTCAGATTATCAAGAAGAGGGGGGATAAACTCAGGTAATAAATATTTCCTTCGAGGCTACCAGCACTTGCATTGAGGATATGTTTCACTGCCTGTTCGTATGAAAGTCGGCGTCTTCACCTTCACCCCCACAGCCCGGCAATTTAGTTCTTTGGGGGGACTAAGCGTACCTTATCCAAGCCAGAACCAAGTCTCCACAGCAATGTATTAATCCAAGTTTTTAGCCAGTAGAGAAAACAGCAAGTCATTCACAGCAACAGGCTTCATCAGGCATCCCTTGTTGCAGTAGGACAGATTGAGCAGTAAAACAATAAAACAATAAACTAAAACAATAAACTAAAACCAAGGAGAAGCGATGAGGTAGTAAAACAGCCAGTAAAACGTTAAAACTGTGAGTTTAAAATAACGAAGTGGCTAAAAACTACTTAAAAGCTTAATTGAAAGCAGGAGAGTCTGACCAGGCTGCTGTCTCCGTCGCCATCTTGAAAGGAAGCCGGCCCCCAAATTGGATAGCGCTCCACATCCATTATGTGCAGGAGAATTTCATACATTCATTATTTACCACCCAAACACCGACTGAGATCTCCACATGATTGAACAATCCATAATCTCTTTTGTTTACCATTGAACCATCATGATGAACAGGACAGAATCTTTTCTTAGCTGTGACCAGTCTTGGCATTGGACCAAGAAGCACCTAACCACTGGGTTTGGGCAGTGGGAATAACAGTGCACAGCACAAGTCCTTGAAAGGTGCTGTAGGAGGGGTATTAGCAAGCAGGCTGGCAGGGCTCATTCTGTGCCTAGTGTTGATCAGCCCAAGTAAAAGGAACAATGTTTCCTGCATCGTTCATAATGTACAGGCACCCTACCTGGTGGCACAAGCAGTCCTTGGGAGACGGCAGGAAAATCTGAGCTGCTCATCATAGCAACAGATTTCAAGGGAGCAACAGATGAAGCCGGTAATTCATTGCCAAAAGGCAGCTTACATTGTAAGACATGTGGCATTCAGAAAGATGAAAAGCATTGGCATTCAGTGAATCAGGGGTAGGGCTGCTTGAAAAATTCAGTACAGTGGTACCTTGGTACTCAAACACCTTGGTTCTCAAACGCCGAAAACCCGGAAGTCAGTGTTCCGGTTTTTGAACATTTGCGTGTTCAAACCACCCCTCAAATAACTCACCACGTAGACAGAATTTTTGTTTAATGGTTTTTGGCATGAATGTTGGCCACAACTTTTATTGAATACAAAACATGTGAGTGGTTGCGTAGGCATTGGTTCTCAACTGTCACCTAAGGACAGAAATAATAATAACTTGCCTTGTCAACACGGGGAAATCCTACAGGGAGAGACGGGGACCCGGGTGCAATGAACTCTCCCCTCTCCCTTCAGGCTCCCAGGGGCCTCAATACGCCGTCCTGGCCCCCTTCCTTGGGGTTACGGACACAGCATAGAGCCCCTGTATTCCTGACCGGGATTTCCCCAACCACGCAGGCATAAACTTGGGGCCAACATAATCAATAAGACCCTTTAATACAACCAAAATAACCAATGCCTAACCGCCAACCTTACAAGTTGTGACTATTTGCTATGCAGTAGGCAAGAAAACCAGATGGCACCAGCCAATCAGCCAAATGGAAAAAAAATCCTACCAGGCCCCTGAATACAGGCGACCCCTTGAGAGGCACAGTAATGTCAACACAGAGGCCTAAAAACAGTGGAGGGAGGGTGGGGATCAGAAACGCAGCCAAAGAGAAAGAGAAACCAAGCATTTAGCCATTTATACGCCAGGGATTGGATTTACCACTTCCAACATGCTATTTTTCCCAACAACAGCCCAGGTCCAATCGGACGGTGGCCACTCATGCCCCCACATTTGACTCAGGAGTGGTTTGCTAGCCCCCACTGCAAATTGTGCTCTCTATGATAGAGAACCCGCATTTTCAGAAGCCAAACGTCTGATGTGGCTGTCGGCTATTGTTTCCAGGGCACCTGCACCAATCAAAAGCTGCGCCTTGGTTTTTGAACATTTTGGAAGTCCAACGGACTTTCGGAACAGATTAAGTTTGGCGCTTTTGTTTTTACTATTTATTTTGCTTGGGGGGGGGCTTTTTCAGTTAATTTGTTTTTGTGGCTGTGTGGAACCCAGTTCAGCTACTGATTGATTGATTGATTGATTGATTGATTGTGTGACTGCAGAAATGGATAAAAGCCCCCCTCCAAACAATGACTATCATCAGTGCAGGTAAGAAAATAATAATTTAAATTTTTATCATGTACAATACTGTCTTATTTATTTTATAGTACAGTACATTGATTGTTGCTTTCATTTTATGGATCAGTGGTCTCGTTAGATAGTAAACTTCATGTTAAATTGCTGTTTCAGGGGCTGTTTTAAAAAGTCTGGAAGAGATCAATCTGTTTTGCATTACATTCTATGGGAAAGCGCACCTTGGTTTTGGAATGCTTTGGTTTTCGAACGGACTTCTGGAACGGATTAAGTCTGAGAACCAAGGTACCACTGTATCTGCAAACTCCTATATCAAATTATCTGAACTGCAGTTTGGTATGTTTAAATTGCTAAGAACTGAGTCACAATACTTAAAAGTATTATGTTGTACTAGTAATAGGAAAACTAGCATATCTGTCTCCTGTAATAATTAGACAGTGGTTAGAGAGTTCATCAAGGACCTAAGAGACCAGAGTTCAAATCCCATGAGGCTCACTGGATGACTTTATCAGGGTGGCACCGACTGCTGCCTCAGGTGACACCCAAAATGCAACACTAGGGAGGGAGGTTGCATCAGGAGTGAACACATTTTTGGAATGAAATCAGGACTGGTCCCTTACTGATACTGTTACTGGCGGTATCTGGGACCATTTTGCGCGAATGCCACCTCACGCATTTCACCTTCAAAGGAGATCTAGAAAACCCAGTTTGGTAATCTTTGTCAGTTTTAAGAGGTGTTCTAAGTTTCCTTCATTCTGATTCAATAGACAGCTAAAGGTCAGGCAATGAACGAGTCAAAAATATGATAACTCTTATCAGCCCTATCTTCAGTTGCTAAGAAGTCCCTTCAGCAGCCAGCCCAGTAACAAAACCTGGAATCTGGCGCACAATACTGAATATGGTGAAACGTGCAAAAATAAAAGCAAAAATCCATTAAGCAGAAAGATATCCTTTATGCCCCACCAACCATCAATTTACCTTGAATCCAAGAGTTACTTAATTACAGTCGTACCTCGGGTTACGAACACCTCGGTTTGCGAACAGTTCAGGTTACGAACTGCGCACCCCGGAAGTGTTTTCGCTGCGCGCGTGTGTGCAGAAGCGGCGCACGCGGTCTGCACATGCGCAAAGTGCGAAAATCGCGCTTTGCGCATGCGCAAAATGGCGCGGCGCATCGCGTTCGGGTTACGAACTATTCGGGTTACGAACTGCGATCCGGAACGGATCGCGTTCGTAACCCGAGGTATTACTGTATAAGAAATGCCTGCATCCTAGGAACAAAGGCGAATGATAAGTGGAGAGCATATTCTGGATTTAAACATAGTCATAAACGATCAGACAATACCCCAATTATGCAGTAAGGTATTTACTTCATAAGCTATTTGCTTTGATTTACACCAGTGCATAAGCAATTGAAATCTATAAAAATAAGTGATTAATGATGAACTGGATGACTTTTATGGCTTCTGTGAAGGACATTCCAACACTTTAAACTCCTACAAAAACAGCAAGGCAAACAGCTAAATGAATTTCATGGCATGCACAATAGGAAAATAAATGCTCTATTAAAGCTGAAATGAACCACAGATAGCACACACACACACACACACACACACACACACACACACACACAAATACAAGTTTTAGTTTCACAGGGTGGAATTCAATGTCACACTCTTCGGATTGTTCTGCCTACCCAAGCATTTCTGCTTGCCAAATAGAGTAATCCGTCCTCTCCTTTCCCACCAAATGCTGTTCTGGGGTTTCTCCTGACCCTACACAGAAGATTTGAGAGGGTGCAGGGAGCATGCAGAGGGACAGGTGAAAGCCCCGTTGTGATAATGGGAACCCCTGTGCTAGTTTCCACTAGTGCACCAGGTTAGCTGAATCTGGGGTACACTGTTTTGCTTTGGGTATTCCAAGTGCAGCCTTCCTTGAGTGATGCTCTGTAGACATTTCATGTTCCAAGTCCCATCAGCTTCAACCAGCAGAATGAACAGTCAAGCATGCTGCGAGTCCAAATTACCTGCAGGACACCAGGCTGGGCAATGTGGTTGAAGTATAGCACCATTTCTGGGGCGACAAGGACTGCATTTGCCTATTAGCCAACACCATAATAAACACCAACCAGTGAATCTACACCTAGGTCTAGAAATAGCCCTTGCCCCTACACTTGTAGTAAGGAAAAATTGCCTCCAGGTGTCCAGGCAAATGGGGTGTGTTGTTGTTGTTGTTGTTGTTGTTGTTGTTGTTGTTGTTGTTGTTGTTGTTGTTGTAAATATCACCTATGACTTACATATGTATGTGTGGGGCAGGAAGGACAAACTAGTAATTCCTCTGATCTTATTTGCAAGAATCCACATCTATAGGGAAAAGAACTATTTTGAGTTATGAGGAGTTTTTCCATAAATGCAAACTGTATCTCATGGCTTTTTATGACTCACCTATATGACCATTGAATTCACAGAAGTTCATTTCAATCTCAAGCTACATCTAAAGCTATTTCAAACCTTAGTACAGTACAGATGTCCCTCATTTACGCAGGGGTTATGTTCTGGGCCCCAGAGTTAAATTGCATAAAGTGAAGTTGTTGTTGTTTAGTCGTTTAGTCGTGTCTGACTCTTCATGACCCCTTGGACCAGAGCACACCAGGCACTCCTGTCTTCCACTGCCTCCCGCAGTTTGGTCAGACTCATGTTGGCAGCTTCAAGAACACTGTCCAACCATCTCGTCCTCTGTCATCCCCTTCTCCATGTGCCTTCAATCTTTCCCAACATCAGGGTCTTTTCCAGGGAGTCTTCTCTTCTCATGAGGTGGCCAAAGTATTGGAGCCTCCTCTAAACACCCTTTGAACACCCTGTCTGCTACTCTCTCTTCAATCCATACCAAAAACAACTGTATCCAAAATTATCCACAACTAGAATTGAAGCTCTGGGACCAACAAGAGGCTGGAGGACCTGGGGAAAGTGGCTGCTGTTGCGCTATTGCACACATCAGCTGTTAGATGGGCAGGTTAAGCAGCATCAACACAACCCTGCTCTCTTCGGGGCTTCCCCTGCCCTCACTGACGTCATCTTCAGGCTCCAGGGAGGGGCTCTACAAGGATACAAGGACTCTCCAGCCATTTCTGGGTTTGAATTGAATTATTTATTTCACAGTGTCACACGCAGACATGGTCTTGTGTAAGTGGAGGGACGCCTGCAGTGCAGGGTGCCCCAAAAGTAGGCATACATAAATAGGTATACAGTTGATGGACGCGGGTGGCACTGTGGTCTAAACCACACTCTTGGGCTTGACGATCAGATGGTCGGTGGCTCGAATCCCTGTGATGGAGTGAGCTCCCACTGCTCTGTCCCAGCTCCTGCCAACCTAGCAGTTCGAAAGCACGCCAGTGCAAGTAGGTACGGTGGGAAGGTAAAGGGCATTTCTGAGCGCTCTGGTTTCCATCACGGTGTTCTGTTGCACCAGAAGCGGGTTAGTCCTGCTGGCCACATGACCTGGAAAACTGTCTGTGGACAAACGCCAGCTCAATCGGCCTTAAAGCGAGATGAGCACTGCAACCCCATAGTCGCCTTTGCCTGGACTTAACCATCCAGGGATCCTTTACCTTTACCTTTTATACAGTTGAATCAATGAAATTCATCACAACAGATAATATGGATACACATAACTGACACACAATGAAGTGGCAGTAAAATTTGAGGCTGGCAGTTGGAAATAACTCAGATAAAATGATGGTTTTTCTTTACTGGTATTGTGAATGATGACAGCGAACTTGAGCCAAGAACAAAGAAAGTAGATTCTAAAGTTGTATATCTACTTTTGGGTCACCTGTACATTGTTTGACTTCCTCTTTTATGTTCCTTGGCCCTCTCTTTCTGGCCATGTCACCAGTGGTTTGTACAATAACTTCATCAGATGTTCACTCCCATGCAAATTCTAATCCAAAGATGAAAACTTTTTACCATTACAGTGTTTGCACAAAAAATATTTTCCTAAGCAGTGTATCCCTTTACAGCCAGACCCTCGTGTCAACTTGATTCCAGGCTTCTGCAGAGACCTAGGTCTTCAGTACAACTGAAAAGAGCAAAGCTGTCAACACGACTCCATATGAGAGTCTGGATAATTTGCTGTTATGAAACAGCTTACTATTTTCTCTGAATACGCCTTGTGCTCCTATGGTCTTCCTGCAGAAAACGACAGTGTTTGGCTTCTTTATGAAAATACTGAAAAGGGTGTGCACATGCGGCAGCATTTAGACAATGTGCTCTAAAATTGTCCTATTGCAATCACAGTGCAACCTTGCTTTATTTGACTAGTTATTTTATTCACATGTACACATCTCTGACTGCTTTTAAAGCACCCAACACCTCAGACAAGTCTGTCCTTGATCCTTTAAGGTGCAGCTAATCACTAAAACCCATTTATCCCAGTGACTTAGAAAACACAGGTGTTAAAAGTTTTAAAGCAACTTGTTTCAGCTTCTGCATTTTTAAGCAGTTCTGATGATTCTGTAGCAAAGTTGCTTATTTTATTTCAATTTCTTTATTATATTTCGATACCACCCTTCCTCTGAGGATCACGGGGTGGTTTAAAATATAAAAAATACAAAAATAGTAACAAGTAAAAACCAAACCAAACCAAATCCCACAGATCACATAAAGAAGGTGTAAGCTCAAATGTTTTGCTTTTTTAAAAAAATAATATCTCCATTTTATTAGACAGCACACACATATACGTTACGAGTGTGCACTGAACTCAAGATTCAACTTGTATCTGTAGGTTTGGGAAGCTGTTTTGGAGCTGCTCTTAAAAAGGCTGTGACTTATTTCTCTTTCCACAGAAGTGGATGAAATTTGCAGGCAGATCAGCCTTTCTCAAGCGAATTCAGCCTGTCATATTGCACAGCCAGGATGTTTAATGAAGGGCACCTGTAACTTTGATTTTAAAGACATTTCTTTTTTTTTCAATTTCAGGATGAAGTTTGCAGGCATAGTTACCCCTTCAGTGGGGGTGAAAACTGCCATGTCTTATAATTTTATAGCTACAGTAGTTTCCCCACAAGAACAGGGTAAAATAAATAATCATAAGGGGTGGTAGAGAGAAAGAAAAACAAACCATGGTGGTAGTGGGAAAGAACATGGATTCACAGATAGGGCTACGTTGAGCGAAATGTCACATCCCACCCAGAAATGACCACTACTTGAAGGCCTGTTGGTGGGTGATTGGCTTCTTCCATCCCATAGTTCAGTGATGGCCAAACTTGGCCCTCCAGCTGCTTTGGGACTACAACTCCCATCATCCCTAGCTAACAGGACCAGTGGTCAGGGATGATGGGAATTGTAGTCCCAAAACAGCTGGAGGGCCAAGTTTGGCCATCACTGCCATAGTTTGTTGTTGTTTTTTGGAGGATATGGCCTCTTTTTTCTGGAAAAGAGATCTCATTACTCCCAAAGCAGTGACACAATTAGTTGTCTATGTGAAAAACAATTTTTAATCCTTCCCTATGATTGGCATAGGACCCAGGTGGCGCTGTGGTTAAATCACCGAGCCTAGGGCTTGCTGATCAGAAGGTCGGCGGTTCGAATCCCTGTGACGGGGTGAGCGCCCGTTGCTTCCCCCCGGATAAACTATTTGACATTTCTCATGCCCATTCCAAAATGGAGACAAATGACCAATTTTTGAACCATCACCCCCAAAGAGGAGCAGAGTTTGTCTTGGTTTATGTGGAAGCAGACTTGGAAATGTGACTGAACAGCCACCATTTTATTCATGCTCAGAATCTTAGCGGTTAGCTCTGACATTCATTAGAGATTCACAATTTTTATTCGCTCAGATGTTTTTATCATCCATCATAACTTGACTACAATTCCCCAAGGGGACTACTAACACAGTTGTCAGAGACCAAAATACTTTAGAGAAAAGGGAAACCTCTTGTGCCACCCAATTTTATTTTAATACACACATCTGTTTCCTTCCAGAATAACAACTTGCATATCGTACACAATTTCAGGTCTATAAAGTGGGCGGAGGGGGGTGCAGGAAGGAGAACTCTTTTGTGACTGACAAGTCTAGTTTCTAACAAGAGTGAATGGTTTAACCAGGATTTTCCAGTCCCAATGCTTTAGGGCAGTGCCATGGCACCCTGGGGTGTCTTGAATAATGGTTAGGGGTGTCACAGGCAACACCGGCCTCTGTCTCCCCTTCTTTCCCTCCCTCCCATGATGTTCTCTCATGTCTCTGCCTTCCAAAGGCTTGCACAGCTGTTTGTTGCAGCCCTGGCTACAAGCTCTGCAGGTGAATGGGGCCTCTGGGGATGGCCAGGGGGTATTGGTTGTCAGTAGCTGAGGCAGCCTCAGAGTAAGCAAGCAAGCAGGCAGGCAAGGGAGCCCAGCCAGCCAGTCCTCCAACCCTTGCTGTTAGGAATGGACAGACATTCTGCTTTGGTCAGACCTCACCTGGAGTACTGTGTCCAGTTCTGGGCACCACAGTTCAAGAAGGATACTGACAAGTTGGAACGTGTCCAGATGAGGGCAACCAAAATGGTCAAAGGCCTGGAAATGATGCCTTATGAGGAACGGCTTAGGGAGCTGGATATGTTTAGCCTGGAGCAGAGAAGGTTAAGGGGTGATATGATAGCCATGTTCAAATATATAAAAGGATGTCATATAGAGGAGGCAGAAAGGTTGTTTTCTGCTGCTCCAGAGAAGCGGACACGGAGCAATGGATTCAAACTACAAGAAAGTAGATGCCACCTAAACATTAGGAAGAACTTCCTGACAGTAAGAGCTGTTCGGCAGTGGAATTTGCTACCAAGGAGTGTGGTGGAGTCTCCTTCTTTGGAGGTCTTTAAGCAGAGGCTTGACGGTCATATGTCAGGAATGCTTTGATGGTGTCTCCTGCTTGGCAGGGGGTTGGACTGGATGGCCCTTGTGGTCTCTTCCAACTCTATGATTCTAAGTCCCAAGCCCTTGTGGGGCACTGTGAGGAGGCACCTCTCTTTGGGGCAGAGGTGGGAGCAGCTCAGAGATCAGGGGCGACTGCAACGGCTGCCCAGAAGACTCCCAAGGAGAGGGGAGAGGAGGCTGAGGGAACACCCCACAAGGGAGGGTGTTCAAAAAATGGTGAGAGGCCTTAAATGGTGGTGGTGCAAGCAGCCCTGGCCTCTCTCCTTCTTTCCTTCACTCCCTCCTCTGATGCCCTCTTGTGTCTCTGCCTCCCAAACAGCTTTTTGTTGCAGCAAACCTGACTACAAGCTCCCCATATGAATGGTGTCACTGGAGCCAGGGCCGTCTTAAGCATACCAGGCGCCCGGGGCGCCGTGGTGCGAAGATTGCTCCGGCGCCCCCCCCCCCCATTTTCCACTGCGGCGGGCGGGTGGGCACAGCTGCCCTGTGCCACCCAGCCTTGCCTTAGAGCTGGCCCTGACTGGAGCTGGCCAGAGCATGTGGGGCAGTGTGAGGAGGCACCTCTCTTTGGGGGAGAGGGGACAGCTCAGAGACCAGGGGCAGCTGCTCAGAGGACTCTCAAGGAGACAGGTGAGGAAAGGAGGCTGAGGGAACACTCCACAAGGGAGGGTATTTGAGAAAGGGTAAGAGGGGACGTGGCTGGCGCTGTGGTCTAAACCACAGCCTCTTGGGCTTGCTGATCAGAAAATCGGCGGTTTGAATCCCCGCAACGGGGTGAGCTCCTGTTGCTTGGTCCCAGCTCCTGCCAACCTATCAGTTTGAAAGCATGCCAAAAAGTGCAAGTAGATTAAGGTTACCAGATTTATTTCAGTGAACCCGGGGACAATTTTCAACTTCCATGGATTTTGTATGGGGACTGATTTGTAAATCTGGGGACTGCCCCCGGGAAACGGGGACGTCTGGTAACCTTAAAGTAGATAAATAGGTACCACTCCGGCGGGAAGGTAAACGCCGTATCTGTGAGCTGCTCTGGTTTCAGTGTTACGTTGCACCAGAAGCAGCTTAGTCATGCTGGCCACATGACCTGGAAAAAACTGTCTGCAGACAAATGCCAGCTCCCTCGGCCTGTAAAGCGAGATGAGCACCGCAAACCCAGAGCCATCTGCGACTGGACTTAACTGTCAGGGGTCCTTTACCTTTTTTAAGAGGCTGCCAGCTCTGCAGGTAAGGGGTGTCATAGCAGGGGTGCCACAGAAAGAATGTAGTTGGTCAAGGTTCTGGTTGTATTGCTTGGTTGGAAAAAGCTGGCTGTTAAAGCTCTTAGGTCTGTGGTGCCTTTTCACTTAAATTTCCATTTAGTTTCTGTGTCTTTTGGTGCCAAGCGAACAGAACACAACTTCAACTCTCTACCTCCTTCCTAGTTACTTTCCTAGAGAAACCTCTATGATAAAACCACAGGGATGAAAGCAAATCCTTTTAGTTTCCTCCCCTGCTCTCAATCAACTTCAAAAGATGCCTGGCACACAAAACACATGACATTTCTGTCAGCAATTCCATCGCCAGTAGTTCCATCATTGCACAAGCGAGTAAACATTATTTACCATCCTTTCGCAAACCATTCAAATTCCTGCCGTAATCATCTCTTGTCTATGCAAAAACGTTACAGATTTATTGACTTTGCCTCTTCATAATTTTCATCTAGTTGTTACCTCATGAAAGGATTCAAGCGTTTACAACACAAAACCCCTACTAAGCACAGAATTCTTTTCAGCAGCTACATAACAAGACTCATTTCAGGGTAACACCGAGTATCAATATTCTCTTACACAAACAACACGTTCTCTTTGAATCATCCAAGACCTTTGTTGCAGAAGAGTTACACAAAGTAATAGTATTGATTACGCAAATCCACACTGACTAACAAGGATTTTTATTTTAAAGAAAAATGTTGTCTATAGCAAATGTTCTGCCAGTAACCACATTCTTGTTGTACAAAGCCCTGTGGGGTAGCAGCTCGAAAGTGAAAGGAATAAAATTTAATGTAGCTGAAGTTTTAAAATATTGCTCCTGGAGTAGCCTCCTTGGGATTTGACATTGTAACAAAACGGTGTCCAAACTAGACCTGTAAATTCTGACCATTTCGCAGCCATGTTTTTGCAGCATGATGTCATAAACTATAATTAGACACTGTATCATTGCAGAAGATGTCATGAACTGTAACAATATTGTATTTCACTGTAGAATATGGTGTCACATTAGTGGCTGAATAACTTCTACAGCCCATTCACTCTCTGTCACCTTCCCGGCTCACTGATGTAATAAAGAATTATGTTCCCATAATGCTTTTGTGGATGACTGCATAGGAGTTATTCCTTCTAAAACCTAGTGCTATTGTAAAAAGTTCTAGTGTTTATTAATTTCTCAGCCTGCCATTTACTTTTGTCACTGTCGAAAATATCAGGACAGGAAATAGTACTTCTTTTACTAGGTTTTAGTTTTTAAAGACACACAACAAAACACAAACTAAATGCTAGGCAGTTGGGGATGAGAACTGGGACAGAAGATAGAAGAGAAGCAAACTTGATGATCAGATTAAAAGATGTAGAAAATTTCTATTCCCCCCCCAAAAAAGGTAAGATTTTATTAAAGCTTTTTCACAATGCAGAAAGACATAAGAAGCCTGCCTAAAGAAAAGAGAGAAAGAGAAGATACAATACAAGAGTACTTCCTCAAAACCAGCTCTTACCCCTGATCTCACACAGAAAGTGGTGGTCTGTCAGAGACCAGACTGAGGAGTACAACTCTGATGAGGAATGGTGGGAGCCTACCCTTCCCAGAGAGCCAGTGTGGTGTAGTGGTTAAGAGTGGTAGACTCCTAATCTGGGGAACCGGGTTCGCGTCTCCGCTCCTCCACATGCAGCTGCTGGGTGACCTTGGGCTAGTCACACTTCTCTGAAGTCTCTCAGCCCCACTCACCTCACAGAGTGTTTGTTGTGGGGGAGGAAGGGAAAGGAGAATGTTAGCCGCTTTGAGACTCCTTCGGGTAGTGATAAAGCGGGATATCAAATCCAAACTCTTCTTCTTCTTCTTCCCCCTGCTCATAGCCAGGATTCTGAAACTCCACAGGAGCAGTGGAGAAGTGTTAAAGGGGTGTTTGTTAAAACTTAGTAGGTAGATAAATCATTCTGGTTTGATGTGAGAACACTTCCTCAAGCACCACAAAACAATTAATTTATCTACCCCCCCCCAATTGTAACCATTCATAGAAGCTCTTTGATCCAGTGGAGGCTTCCATGAAGGGGCGCGGGGAGGCAATTTTCTATCATTCCCCCTTCCTTCTGCAGCCCCTGCCCCCATCCTCAAATCTCGAGCAAATGTCGTGCACCCAAGGGCAGGGCGATCCGCCCAGGTGTGCAATCAGTATGGTGGCGATCCTGCCCGGGGGTGTGTGCGATCCTGCACAGCAGATTGCTGCCGGGGGGGGGGTTGTCAACCCCCTCAGAGATGACACCGGGGGCAGATCACACACACACACCCCACACACATGGCATCAGGAAGTGACACTGAGAGCTGCAAGAGAAAGGTGGAACTTGCAAAAAACCTGCCTCCTTCTGTCCATGCAAGCCTCCATTGGATCAGAGAGCCTTGAATGAGATGAGCGCAGAATTTGGTTATTATTACAAACAACCCTGTTTGTATCCCTGGGATGAAAAAATCTGGACTGAGGGGTGGGAAAGTGTGGGAAGGCAATGATTTGGGAGCAGAACCTCATAAAGACAACATGGAGGTAGACGAAGATTACCAGCCACACTGAACAACAGTCTGGATGAGCCAAATGATACACAGATATGAGTTTTCATTCATTCCTTTAAAAAGGAACCAACTTGTGAGGGAGATTGGGAGGGTCAATGTCGCGTCGGGACATCAGAAGCGTCAGGGAGTGGAGCCAAACACGGTGGCAGCATGGCTTCAATGGCAATCTTCTGTTCTCAACAGATGAATTGATATAGAAACCATTCCATGAACCGCTGCTCTAAACTGTCCGAATTGATTTTGGTATTTCCAGTGCTACAACCATGACTACTCAACTGAATTAACAGCTATAATCTAAGCATCTTATGAAATGAAATGTTAATAAAACCCACTTCCTTTGAGGTCCAGTCCCTTGGGACCTACAAAGAGCACAATGAGGTATTTTCTTCACTACAAAATTAGATTTTTACATCTCTTCTCTCCAATGAGTCTGGTTGGCAGTGAAATCCCTTTTCTATCACTTGCAATGTGCTAAATGTGGAGAAAAGGATTAATTGCCATAAAATTAATAATGTAAGACTGTCCACATAATAAATTTAATCTCCTTGGTTCTACACATAGGTCATAAACTGAAGAATGACTCCACCACTTCCTTCTTGAAGGCAACTTCATTGTATGTTGGAGGACCACAGAACAAAATCCTTTTTTAAAATGAATTACATTTTATTGAGTTTCAACATTTTTAACAGTCAAAACACAATTTCATCTTTTCTCTTATTTTTGTCTACTTCCCACCCCTTTTTCTGTAGAGCTTTTGTTTATCCCCTTCTGTGCACCCCATCATCTCTCTATCAAATCATAACCACAATATTACCCGAGTTGCTCATAACTCGAAATCCTGCTTGCAAGTTCATAATACTGTATTTCTTTAAATTGTCCAAAAGCCATCCATTCTTCCATAAAACAGTCATCATTAGATTCCCTTAATTTTGCTCTTATTTTTGTCATTTCCACACAAACCATTATCTTACTTATCCATCCGTCTTTGGTTGGAATTTTCCCTTCCATTTCTGCGTATATAGAATCCTAGCTGCTGCTGTTACATACATAAACAATCGTTCTGGGGGAGATTTCTGACCCTATAATAAGAAAACACAATCCTTTCCCTTATTATTAGTATTTTAAATAGTAATTGATGGTTTTACTTTGCAAGACACCTGCACAGAGCTAGTCCAGCACAGTGGTTCAGAATTCAACTGTGATTCACAAAGTCACTGCTTGGCAGAGTAGACAAATTGGTCTGACCTGGCAAAAGGCAGCTTCCTATGTTGTCCCTATACAGATAAAACACAAAAGGACCTTTCTTATTAAGTCCCTGAAGGCCTGACTTATAGCCCAAGTGAGCTGTAAAAGGTAAAAAGTAAAAGACCTCCAACAGTAAAGTCCAGTCGCAAACGACTCTGGGGTTGTGGCGCTCATCTCACTTTAGAGGCCGAAGGATCCGGCATTTGTCCACAGACAGTTTTTCCGGGTCATGTGACCAGCATGACTAAGCCACTTCTGGCGAAACCAGAAGTGCATGGAAACGCCGTTTACCTTTCCGCAGAAGTGGTATCTATTTATCTACATGCACTTTGGGCATGCTTTTGAACTGCTAGGTTGGCAGGAGCTAGGACCGAGCAATGGAAGCTCACCCCGTTGCAGGGATTCGAACCGCCGACCTTCTGATCGGCAAGCCCAAGAGGCTCAGTGGTTTAGACCACAGCACCACCAGCATACATGTCCCCTAAAACATCCCACAGAATCTTTCAAGACACACTGATGTTATGGCGTGTCATTAAGGTTTCCTGGATAGACAAGTCCATACAGACAGCATTTCCTAAAGGCAGACTTTTCAAAAACTTTTAGCTATGTAAATTACACAGTGTATCCCTATTATGCTGGAAGAAATATCAACAACCTCAGATATGCAGATGACACAACCTTGATGGCAGAAAGCGAGGAGGAATTAAAGAACCTTTTAATGAGGGTGAAAGAGGAGAGCGCAAAATATGGTCTGAAGCTCAACATCAAAAAAACCAAGATCATGGCCACTGGTCCCATCACCTCCTGGCAAATAGAAGGGGAAGAAATGGAGGCAGTGAGAGATTTTACTTTCTTGGGCTCCTTGATCACTGCAGATGGTGACAGCAGTCACGAAATTAAAAGACGCCTGCTTCTTGGGAGAAAAGCAATGACAAACCTAGACAGCATCTTAAAAAGCAGAGACATCACCTTGCCGACAAAGGTCCGTATAGTTAAAGCTATGGTTTTCCCAGTAGTGATGTATGGAAGTGAGAGTTGGACCATAAAGAAGGCTGATCGCCGAAGAATTGATGCTTTTGAATTATGGTGCTGGAGGAGACTCTTGAGAGTCCCATGGACTGCAAGAAGATCAAACCTATCCATTCTTAAGGAAATCAGCCCTGAGTGCTCCCTGGAAGGACGGATCGTGAAGCTGAGGCTCCAATACTTTGGCCACCTCATGAGAAGAGAAGAATCCTTGGAAAAGACCCTGATGTTGGGAAAGATTGAGGGCACTAGGAGAAGGGGACGACAGAGGACAAGATGGTTGGACAGTGTTCTCGAAGCTACGAACATGAGTTTGACCAAACTGCGGGAGGCAGTGCAAGACAGGAGTGCCTGGCGTGCTATGGTCCATGGGGTCACGAAGAGTCGGACACGACTAAACGACTAAACAACAACAACAAAAATCCCTATTATGAAACCTACGGATGTGAGAAAAACATCATTATTCAGTTTCTCTTCTAAAACTGTTAATCATCTTAATCTAGGGGATATTTCTTTTGAGGCTCATGCTATTTTATTCATTATAATATATTCAGGATAGTTGACATGACATTATCGGGGAATTAATGCTGCAGATTTGTAAGTATGGATAAGTATTCCAAATATAGAACCAGGTTTCCCAACAGTTACTTGATATGCAAAAAGAACCAGCAGCTGCAACTCATAATAACACAAGTTGTTGTACAGATGAGCCAATTGCATCAAATGGAGAAAATGAATAGCAAGCACATCAGCATTTGACTGAATAACTGGGATGAGTGCTGGGCATGGCATGACACACAACAGCAAGTGAATGAGGAACAATTGCTAAACCAATCTTTGTGCCTTTTCAGTCTGCAGTCACACTCAATTAAGCTATGATCCAAACCTGTGCATTAACCTGTAAGGCAAAAAGGTAAAGGTAAAGGTAAAGATAAGGATAAAGGAGGACGATTAAGTCAAGTCAAAGGCAACTATGGGGTGCGGTGCTCATCTTGCTTTCAGTTCGAGGGAACCGGCGTTTGTCCACAGACAGCTTTCCGGGTTATGTGGCCAGCATGACGAAACCACTTCTAGTACAATGGAACACCGTGGCGGAAACCAGAGCGCATGGAAACACTGTTTACCTTCCCGCCACAGTGGTACCTATTTATCTACTTGCACTGGCGTGCTTTCAAACTGCTAGGTTGGTAGAAGCTGGGACAGAGCAACGGGAGCTCACCCCATCGTGCAGATTCGACCTGCCGACCTTCTGATCAGCAAGCCCAAGAGACTCAGTGGTTTAGACCACAGCACCATACACGTCCTGTAACTCCCATCAGACCCAGCAAGCATGACCAAGGTGGATGATGTAGCCCAGCAAATTCTGGAAGGCCACAGGTCCTCCATCCCTCCTGTAAATGAAAAATTCAGAATATCCTACCCTTCAGAAAAGTGTCTATTCTTTTCATAGTTAAGTGTCTCCAACATGCTGGAACACTTTCTAGTGAAGCATAAATGTCTGTGAAAGAAACAGGGAGGTTCCTTCAGGAGCTCTCCATGCCTACAAATTCTCCCAGACTGAATTATTTCTAAAGAAACATGGAACCAGCATTCCCCACCGGTGATATAAACTAGAATTGTGTAGTAACCATAAATGGTGAGATGTGCTCTTCATTCCCATATCATAAGGTAAAGGGTAAAGGGGCCCCTGACCATCAGGTCCAGCCGTGTCCGACTCTGGGGTTGCAGCGCTCATCTCGCTCTATAGGCCGAGGGAGCCAGCGTTTGTCCGCAGACAGCTTCCGGGTCATGTGGCCAGCATGACAAAGCTGCTTCTGGCGAACCAGAGCAGCGCACAAAAACGCCGTTTACCTTCCCGCTGGAGCGGTCCCTATTTATCTACTTGCACTTTGATGTGCTTTCGAACTGCTAGGTGGGCAGGAGCTGGGACCAAGCAACGGGAGCTCACCCTGTTGCAGGGATTTGAACCGCCGACCTTCTGATCAGCAAGCCACAGCGCCACCTGGGTCCCTTTCCCATATCATACCAAAGACCAACACAGTGGGGAAGAGCAAGCACAATGTCCAGGTAATTGAGTTCTCTAGAATTAAAGTCCATTATGATTGTAGAAAAGGAATAAAGCAGAGGAACAAGAGTTGACAATGAGCTGCTGCTACTAAGCTCATTTGAAACTCTGTCAGTTTGACTGATCCAGTTATGTTACAAGAAAACTGTCACTGGCTGTATGATTAATTTATTTATAACCCACTCTTTGTTGTTCACATTGCCCCAGAGAGTGAAACAACATTAAAATATAGTAATGTATAGTTTGTTTTAAATACAACTTAATGTAATAGCAGATGATATATATATATATATATATATATATATATATATATATATATTTAAACATTTTATTAGATTTTTCAATTTAAATATCTAATCCATTTTCAAATTATAAAAATTATGCAAATATCAATTAAACAATTAATCCAAATCCTCTGCCAAATTATACAAATTTATCGACTTCCCATGCTTCAGACTCAGAAGGCCTAGTCCTCTTATAGTTACTGCAGTTCTTTTCAATACAGTCATACCTCGGTTTAAGTACGCCTCAGTTTGAATACTTTCAGTTTAAGTACTCCGCGGACCCATCTGGAATGGATTAATCCACTTTCCATTACTTTCAATGGGAAAGTTCGCTTCAGGTTAAGTATGCTTCAGGTTAAGTACGGACCTCCAGAACCAATTACACTCATGGGGGGGAAAGTACAGAGAACCGCCCCCTTGCATCAGAAGTAGCTCCTCTCCAAGCAGCGATGGAAGTGAGGGCTCTGAGGAGGCTAGTGAGGGAATGGAGAGAGAGGGCCAGGGCCCCAGCAACATGAGAGAGCCCCGGCCACACAGGAGTGAGGAAAGGGAAGGGGAGAAGGGAGAAACTGAAAGCCGGCGGCGTAGACCCCTTCCTCTGGTTCCGGAATTACGCAGGAGAAAGAGAGGGAGGAGATTCACTGTCCCAAGGCTATTATGTTGGAGACGATCACGTGGGGGGGGGCAGTGCCGGATTCTGCATCAGACTGAGCAGACATGTTGTACATATCCAGCTCACTGTAAATAGCCTGCACTAATAAAAACTGTTTAAAGACAAGCATGTGGAGCGTTGTTACTCTAGAGTAGTCGCAAGAACCGCTGACATTCGGGTTAAGTACGCTTCAGGTTGAGTACTCCGTGGACCCATCTGGAACGGATTAGTCCACTTTCCATTACTTTCAATGGGAAATTTCGCTTCAGGTTAAGTACGCTTCAGGTTAAGTACAGACTTCCGGAACCAATTGTGTACTTAAACCGAGGTACCACTGTATAGTCCAGATCTTATTCCATAATCTATTCTTATCTTTATAACAGACGATATATCAACAGCAAAATTAGATCAGACAACCACTGCTTCAGTTCCTCCTATTCTTAGAGAGTATCAGTAGAAATGTTTTTTTCCTTCCTCTTCCTCCTCCCACAGCTGAATGTTCCCATACAAACCAACAGAACAAAGTCATCACTTCAAATGGGTTTGGGGTGTGTGTGTGTGTGTGTGTGTGTACACACTATATGCTTCACCATCTGGATTCCTTGGGAGTATGTTTACTACAAAAGCAACAAGAGAAAAGGATCGCACATAACTCCCAGTGCTTTTGTTTTCTTCTCGTCAGTCATGCTCATTTGTAAAATGTTCCATCATTTCAATTATGCTGCCACATAATGTACATGAAGGAAAGATGAAGTCCTAGCAGCTGTTGCTCAGAGCAATCAATCATTATAAGAAGCCCTTATGTGTAATTATAACTTCATATTGTTCAAATCCTGTTCGTCTCTTAGTCATGCATTCCGATTGTTCCAGTCAGACATTGTTGAGATCCAGGTGCAGAGCTCCATGTCCACCTGCCCAATTATCTTCCCAGTCCCTGTTATCAGTCACTCTTTTCCTCTGCCCTTCTTCCCACCCTACCCTCACCCAAATAAATGAATAAATCTAAATTGGGGGCAATAAATCTTCTTAAACTGATCCAAGTCTCTTTGACAGCTCCATCCGTCCCATTTATGAATGGAAAAATAAAGCCCTGTGCGCATTTGTTTTCCCCAGCAATCTTCGTTTCTTTAAAGCAACCCATTTCTAAACAATAACATGTTTTGTGGGATAAAAGAGGGTATCACATAAGCTTGCCAGCCTCTAGTATTGTGAGGATGTGCGACTACCATAGACAGAAATTATAGAAAGGCAGGCAAACTTGCTCTCCCTTGCCTCTCTCACTGCTTTACAAGTCATGTAGTAAGTTGTGGAGTTTTTGAGCAGGGGTCAGCAAACCTTTTTTGGGAGGGGGCTGGTTCACTGCCCCTCAGACCTTGTGGTGAGCCAAGAGTGTGCACACATATGCATGTGGCAGAGGGGGGCTCCTTTCTCTCCCTCTCTCCCCCCAGCCCTTCCCCTCCCCCTGCTTTCCTACCTCCTCCTCCGCTATGCCTGCGGTTGGCAGCCTGCAGTGGGGGCAGCGCCTCTCCTTTCTGGCCATCTTTCCTGGGTGCCAGGCGCAGTGCCAGCAGGCATGTCAAGCTCCAGCCGAAGCCCCATGTCGTACCCGCCACGATGCCCACAGCGCAGCCATGAATGGAGAGGCCAGTGAGCGGGTGGCGAGTCTGGGCCGCAGCGAGGCTTTGGATTGGCTGCCACCAATCAAAGCCCAGCTCCCCTCCTCCGCAGGGTGGGGAGAAGCCAGGAGGAGGGAGGGAGGGAGGAGGCGCCACAGTGTGTGTGAGGGAGAGAGGAGGGAAAAAATGGCACCTGAAAAATTGCAAAAATAAAATAAAATGGCGCAGCCCAAACCATCAAGCCGATCCAAAAGGCGATTCCAGGACCGTCTGCAGGCCAGATCCAGAGGGCAATTGGGCCTGATCCGGCCCATGTGCCTTAGTTTGCCGACTCATGCTTTTCAGTGACAGATTATTTATATGCCGCTTTCCCACTATGGGCATCCAAAGCAGATTACAACACACACAGAGTAAATTGGGAAACGACGAAGACCAACAATTAAAGAGAGAGAGAAAATAATAAATTTAATATTACCAAAAGAAGCCAATATTGGTTTATGTACATAAATACAAAGCAAAACAAAATTTAACTGTCCACGAAGTTTCTGGTACTGGTCTTCCTGCACTCTAAGGAGCCTGGCTTAAATTCAGTTCACGGCATAGGGTGAACTCACCAGGCTAGATGGCATACAGCTGGTGTCTATAACCTTGCTTCAGAGGAGTACTGGAAGCAGCAAAAAGCAAATGTTGCAGAGGCCAATGATGCTCAGTCACTTCCTCAGCTTCCTGGAAGTAACAGCTGCTGGTACCAACTGTGGTGCTGGTCCTTTTTGAACCAAGGAGGTTCCTAGTGAGTTTTAGAACAGCGTTTTTCAACCGCTGTTCCGCGGCACACTAGTGTGCCGCGAGACAGTGGCTGGTGTGCCGCGACGTGCCGCGATGAGAAGGGCGATTTGTTGCCTGGTCACGTGCCGCGACGAGAAGGCGGCCGCCATTAGGGGGCGCTGACCCACCGGAAAGGAAGCCGGCCGGGTCACGACGCGGGGCGAGCGCAGCTCTCAACAGCCACCACCACGGCCTCGGACGCGAGAGGCGGCCGGCGGGTGCTGCTGCTGCTCCTTGTCTCGCTCTCTCTCCTCTTGCTGGCGGCGCCCGGGTTTTGGTCGGCGCGAGGCCACGGGCCGACAAGCAGAACAGCCTCCGGAGGGCAGCCAGCAGCGTCTACCAGGGAGTGAGTGGCCTCTTCGGCGAGGAGCACATGCGCGCCCTGCAGAAGGTGAGGCGCCTGGCCTGGACTGAGGAGGGGCAGGCCCGTTGCTCCCGGGGGGTCGCACGGGTTACAATGGATATTTTTACAGGAAAATATCATCCTGACCTTCCCCCTAGGTTAAAAGCTATCAATCAAGTTTAAATTTAGCTCCCACGCAGTCCCAGATGAACAGGAGGCAGTCAGGGCAAGGAAAGCTTAACGCCTGAGAATGTTTGTACTGTGTGGCAAGGAAAAATAAAATAAAAAGAGCCACCCAGGCTTAAAGTCAACAAAGGGCATTAACAAATGGCCTATATATAAAGAGAATTACTTTATATATAGTCAATATAGGCACAAAGTTAAATTTTTTAACTTTTTTAATGGTGGTGTGCCTCGTGATTTTTTTCATGGAACAAGTGTGCCTTTGCCCAAAAAAGGTTGAAAAACACTGTTTTAGAACATTGATTTTGGTGGTGTTCTGAAATCAAAGGGAGCCTCCATAGACGCAAAAGCCTCTCCACTACAGACAGCCACCTTCCATGAGTTGGGTAATGAAAAAAGTGGGAGGCAGTACTAGTGCGCTCGTCCCCACTCCTGCCCCCTATGTTAAAATGTCTATGGTTCAGATTGGGCTGGATTCTGATACATCTTTTAAAAATGGAGAAGCGGCACACCACCTTGGTTCCAAAAAGCAGGAACGGGTGGAGGCTGAAATTTCCTTCACAAAAAGGCCGGCAGCCATTGGAATTGTTAGTGCTGTGCTTGGTTGCTGTGGGTCATGTTCCCAGGGCATGACGTACCCATAATAGGTACAAAAGGCAATGGAGAGCTTCAGTTGGCATAATGTTTTCCATCAAGCTTGTTGATCATGCATTAAAAGAACATCATTAGCAATCAAGGGAGAGAAAGCATGCAAGGATCTCTGGCAGACAAGTCTACTCCAACCCCCCCCCCCCCAATGTGAAATGTAGCCGTGAAATGTTATTCCTTTTTAAATTTCATTTACCATCTATTTCTTTGGCCAGTTCTTGGTTCCAAAATTAATGAAATGCCTTAGTTTTATAGATTTGTAGGGACTTTTTTTTAAAAAAAAAAAGCCCAGAATGTTTAACCTTAGATGCAAATCCCTCTCATGGGAATAAAAATAGCAATCGGGGTCCAACTGCTGCCTTACTGCTGAGATGTATTTGTTCTTCCTGGAGATTACAACTGCCCAGTCTGCATATGCATATTAGGCTAACATGCTCTAGGAAGCCCCATGCTCAGTATGGTTATGTGAGTTTCGCAGCAATGCCTTGACTCTCTAAGTTTTAGGGGTGAGCAGTTGTAGGGACCCAGGTGGTGCTGTGGGTTAAACCACAGAGTCTAGGGCTTGCTGATCAGAAGGTCGGCGGTTCGAATCCCTGCAATGGGGTGAGCTCCCATTGCTCGGTCCCAGCTCCTGCCCACCTAGCAGTTCGAAAGCACATCAAAGTCTAAGTAGATAAATAGGGACTGCTCCGGCAGGAAGGTAAACGGCGTTTCCGTGTGCTGCTCTGGTTCGCCAGAAGCAGCTTTGTCATGCTGGCCACATGACCCGGAAGCTGTCTGCGGACAAACGCCGGCTCCCTCGGCCTATAGAATGAGATGAGCGCCGCAACCCCAGAGTCGGACACGACTGGACCTGGTGGTCAGGGCCCCCTTTACCCTTACCTTTAATTGCTAGGCTATGGGTCGGATACAACCTGCAGCGTCTTCTCAACTTCAGTTCTACCACAAACAGGATTGGAAAATGCTTTGAATTGACTCCAATAATTATTTCTGAAGTCTGTGATGGCAGCAACGGGGGGTAATCTTACTGGAGAGTAGAGTGGGGATTAGGGAAGCATTAACTCCAGGATGATCACCCCCAATATGGGACTGAGGCCAGTCAAATATTGAAGAAAGAACTATGTAATTTGCTATATTGGTTGATGATTGGTTTTGTAAAATCAATTCAATAAAAATATATTGAAAAAATAAGCTGAAATGCTTTTTTAAATAAAAAAACCTGTGGGGGTAAGGAGCAGTGTCTCTCTCTCTGTGTGTGTGTGTGTGTGTGTGTGTGTGTGTGTGTGTGTGTGCGTGTGTGTGTTTTGGGGATTGGTGACATCCAATTTTGTCTTGGCCATGCCCACTACTGACACACAATTCCTGAAAGGTTAGCCAAGAGGAAATATGGCTGAAAAATTGTATCTCTTTTCCAATACTGCATTTTCATCAGTTAAGACTGCCTAATCCTCACAGTACTATGGACTATTGACCCTTGGCACCTCATTTTCCAACCCCCTATTTCAATCTTTAGAAGCTTCGATTGAAGGCTTAATGTGCTATTCCAGTCAGGTCAAATCAAAGTAGGCGATACAAAGAGAAAAGTTATAAGAGGAACAGTTTATAACATCCCCTTTTATTTGTTCAAACTGCAGGTCATCACAAGATGTTTCCTAAACACAAAGCATTGCTGTGATGGTATCACAACAAATCAAATGCAAGGCAAATATACCTCAATTGATGGCAACTGAGTCATATTTGTGTGTCTTTCAATAGAAATGATGCACACAAATGCTACGATCTGAACACAAAATCAAATTTTGATAACCTTCATTGGGGTGAAAAATGCCTCTCATTGCAGGAAAGAAGATCTTTGCTGGATTAGAACAAAGGTCCATGATTCTGTTGCTCACAGCGGTCAACCAGATGTCTATAGGAACCCTAGAAGCAGGCTAAGTAAGAGAACAACAGCATGTTCATTTTCTCCTTCGATGGATCTTCAGAGGCAAACTACCTCCAGAATTGAAGGTACCATACAACCAATCATGTCTAGAAGCAATCAATATCAACTCAACACACTTCCCCATGTAATGGAGCACCCATGGAAACAGAGAAGATTCTACAAATGACTAATTGCATGGAAGGATTATGTTAGTTGTGTTTTTTGTTCTAATTTTCCTCTCCAAGGTTGTCATGTGTTGCAGCCACAAAATTAGTAACTTCATCTCATACCTATGTTTGTTTTCCTCCCCACTCCAACCTTTACTTATTTTATTTCATAAACATGCAGCTTAATGACACATTATGCTGCAGAGACATCTTGGGGGTGGGGTGGAGGAGAGCAACACACAATACTAGCCCTTCCTGTGACAGGTTAATTAGGAAGCACTCTTAGAAGAGACTTAGCAATCAGCCAGTCATCCTTGGTAAATTGAGAGGAGATAATTTCCCTACATCTCAGAATAATTAAAAAGGTACGATTTCAATTTTATATTACTATATTCACAGGGTAGCACCCATGTGTACATGGCACATGCTACCTCTTTTTAAAATCATCATTCCTGCCTTTCTCTTCATAATACAGACATCAATCTTGGAGTAGCTTTAGGCGAAAGCATGGAGATAAAAATGAATGACTTTCATTTAAGTCCATGGTCTTTTAAGCTTTTCTCAACCTGAAAACTGTAAGTAAAGGGATTGTTTTCCATAAGATTACATCCCAGCACTTTACGCAGTAAGGACACCCCCAGCTAAAACAGAAAGCCTTGATTTTGCTGAAGTTCATTCACTCTCTGTTGGTGAATCCAAGAAATGAACTACTCAGGGATGGCCAACTCCCAAGAGACTGCGATCTACTCACAGAGTTAAAACTGGCAGTGATCTACCCCCCCTTTTAAGGGTTCAGGTCAAGGTTGCTGACCTTTTTTTTTAGGGAGGGGGAAAGCCATGCCTTTTTTGGCATGCAGGGCAAAAATGTTGAGCTTTTCTTAGGGCAGTGGTCCTCAACCTTGGGCCTCCAGATGTTTTTGGCCTACAACTCCCATGATCCCAAGCTAGCAGGACCAGTGGTCAGGGATGATGGGAATTGTAGTCTCAAAACATCTGGAGGCCCAAGGTTGAGGACCACTGTCTTAGGGGAGCCAAACTTGTTGAGCTTCTTTAGGGGGAGACAGCGATCTACCAGTGATCTACCACAGACGTCCAGTGATCTACCGGTAGATCACGATCAACCTGTTGGACGTGCCTGAACTAATGTAACAGAAGCTTTCTGGTTACAGTTAGGTAGCCATGTTGGTCTGACGTATTCGAAACAAAATAAAAAATTTCTTCCAGCAGCACCTTAGAGACCAACTAAGTTTGTCATTGGTATGAGTTTTCGTGTGCATGCACACTTCTTCAGATACACTGAAACAGAAGTCACCAGACCCTTATATATAGTGCGAGGGTGGGGAGGGGTATTACTCAGAAGGGTAGTGGGAATGGGTGATAGACTGATAGGTGTGGTAAACCTGTTGACGACTGCTGACGACTGCAATTGGTCTTACAGGAAAAAGCAAGGGGTGAGATGGCTAAAGATAGCTTTAACATGTATAAGAATCCAATGTCTTTATTCAGATCCGGTCTCTTCATGGTTTTAAGTTTGGTAATAAGTTGCAGTTCAGCAACTTCTCTTTCCAGTCTATTTCTGAAATTCTTTCTGGTGATTCTGAAAAGATTGCTTCATAAATTAGTGCATCATCATGTTTTTAAAAAACAGGGAAAGGAATAGTGTGCTCTATCTTGACACATCTTAAGGAAGGACCAGTACGCTTGGATCCTCAGACCCATGAACAGAAAAGAAATTTGCCATCACTTCCTCCCACCTGTAGCTCCCCAAATCCTTCCTAGAAGACTGGGATAAATAATAGTATTAATAATAATTTTATTATTTATACCCCACCCATCTGGCTAGGTTGCCACAGCCACTCTGGGTGGCTCCCAACAGAGGACTCAAAACAGAATAAAAACTTCAAACATTAAAAACGTCCTTGAACAGAAACTCCTGAATGATATGGGAACAGAACATCATGTTAGGAAGGGGAGGCTCACACCCCAAACAGAGATAACTCACATGAGAGCGCTCCAATTTGAGGAGATTTCTCTTCCTGCACTTTGTCGCCAAATCACACACCATTCAGCACTCAGCAGGCTTTCCCAATGCTCCAGGGAGGCTTTCTGGGAAGCAGAGAAAGCTGCCAGGGGGAGGACCAGATTCCTCTTTGGGGAATTTTCTGTAGCTTCTCTCATTTCCAATGCATGCACTAACATACCAGAGAGAATTATTCCCATAGCAATCAGTTCCTCTAAATCAGGCATTCCAAGCCCTTTCTTTTTTAAAGAGAGACAGACAGACAGACAGACAGGCTTCACCAGGGACAAAGGACAAATATCTGAGCACCCTCTAAGCCACAAACCTGAATACAGCTAAAAAACTGTAAATTCATGTATGCAAGTTAAAAAGGTGTCTGTTGTTGGGGTGTTGTTGTTGTTGTTGTTGTTGTTTCGCAATGCTAATCAGTACATTGTCTTACCTTTGAGGTCCCAGCCCTACCCATCACAAACATTAACAATTACTGAGTACTACACATCACCTGCCTCCACAGATCACTACAGCAACTCAGAGCCACATTCCTAGAAATAGCTTCCCCCCATGAGAGATTCACAAAACGTCAGCCCACAAAAGTGGCAGACCACCTTTTTTGAGCACCACACATTGAATAATGCCTCTTTACCTCATGCTGCACAGAACATGCAGAGTGCCCCGTGACTTGGCTCCACAAACCTGGGAAAGTTTGGCATGGAAGCAAGTAATGTGAAAGACTTCTGTCAAACACACTGGACTAGATGAACAAATATTCCAACATTATTTAGGTTGCCTTCCTATGGGAAGAAAGCAGCAGAGTAGGGTTTAGGGCAGGCATCCCCAAACTTTGGCCCTCCAGATGTTTTGGACTACAGTTCCCATCTTCCCCGACCACTGGTCCTGTTAGCTAGGGATCATGGGAGTTGTAGGCCAAAACATCTGGAGGGCCGCAGTTTGGGGATGCCTGGGTTAGGGGAATAAGGCATAGCTCTGGTTATGGCATAACCAGACTCAGAGGCTAGTCTGCTTTTACATAGGAGTGCCACAAACTCCATCTGCTTATACCACCTATGTCACAGTACTTTCTTCTTAATCTTAGCCGAGTAAGATTGTCTTCCATGAACACAGTCTTAACATTGAATTTGTAAGTGACTGTGGAGGCCAGTTCTGGATCCACAAGTCCTTCCATGGTGGGGACATAGCTTTCCAGACAGAAATTGATCATGGTGAGGGTTTGCCAAATGTGGCTTCCTCTTAGCGCGTTTCTCCCTTTCATCCCGAGTTTGAGCGTCTTCAGAGTCAACAAAGTTGAGGGTCATGGCAATGAAAACAACAGAGTTGGGGCGACAACACAACCCTGATTAATTCCTGATCCCACTGTGAATGGCTCACTTTTAGAGCCATTGTTATCTGTGATTGTTGCTGTCACATTATCATGGAGGAGTCAAAGTTTATCTGGGCAGCCAATTTTCAGAAGGACAGTCCACAGGGCATTACAATTTACAGTGTCGAAGGCCTTAGCCAGGTCAATATACAGGGGTTGGTTTTGCTCTATGCATTTTTCTTGAAGCTGTCAAGTGGTGAAAATCATGTCCACTGTCCCCCTAGAAGGTCAAAAACAATTTTGGGATTCAGGAAGGGTAGCCTCGGATATATCCATATTAATGCCATATATTTAAAGCACATTAAAACATTCATGGCTGTTTAGAATGGTATCTCAGTGCTTTAAATGTAAGGTGAGAATGTGATCTGGGTTTAACAGAGGAAAATCTAGAGGTTTTTTGTTACAACAGAATGTACAATTTTATGTAACTTCAGATATAAGTTTGTGCTGAATGAAACTTTGATTTCTTGGGGATTCCACCCCTGCCTCTATTTCTATCTGATCAGCTTTGTAAGGTGTTTTTTTTTTAAAAAAAATAATCATTTCACCAAGATAAGTCAGTCCAATAAGAGATATCGCTTTGCTTGCTTTGGGCACCTCAAACAATGACATTGCAATGGGAGCCATTTATATCAGAAATGCTGATGGCCCCTTAAATTATGTTATATTGAACAGGAATCCTATAATAAAACAGAATGATTAACATCAGGCAGGTTCAAGTGAGATGCAGTTAATTATCAGGAAGCCTGTTCAATTTTCAGATTTTTATGTAATTAGATTTTCATGTCTCCTGTTTTTTTCTTTTTTCTTTATTATCAGAGCACGTATGGCTTGCTATTATGCTCAAGATCCAATATGTCAAGAAATACCAAGACATAAAGTAATAAGGAAATAACTTATTAAATCCAAATTCTATCAGTGAGAGTATATAAGCAATGGCGTGTCTGCTACCAAGTATTACGAGCTGTTTTGATGAAGGAGCTAGGATGTACACGTTCCAGTATCAAGAAATGAAACCTTCTACTACAGTACTAGAACACAACCCCAGCACAACCACCAAAGTCCAGGCTGGGGAGCACAGCTATAGCACATGTGGGTTCGAGTCCCAGATTGGGCAAGAGATTCCTGCATTGCAGAAGGCTGGACTAGATGAATCTCATGGTTTCTTCCAACTCTACAATTATATGAAAAAATTATGTGGGTTATAATTTGCAGTGTCTCAACACTGCGCCTAGTGACCTAGCACTCAAAGTCTTTCATCAACTCAAGAGTTAACAGCGGCACACACATAGGCCACTGTTTCACAATAGCAAAGGGGATGGATGGCATGTCCCATGTAGTAAGAGTATCAGGGCAGTCTCGAGCAGGTCAGGCGCCCTGGCGCTAAGGGACAGAGATCGCTCCGGCACCCCTGCCCTCGCAGGGCGCAGCATGGTTTCCGTGCGGCGCCCTGCCTACCGGCCTGGCGCACCGCGCCACCGGGGGTCTACCTAGAGCCGGCCCTGAAGAGTATACTAAACCCCTGGCCTACCTGGCAGCAAGTCAGTATGTCAAGTCGCCACTCCAGGGTTAAGCCACACGTCCAAAGTCCAAACTGAAGCACAGTCCCACAGAGATCCCAGAGCTTTCAAGCTGAGCAGACACAGCAACTCAGCATACAAAGTATGCTGATTGCAGAAGCTGGGCTTAATGAGGCATCTGACCCTCACCTGTTCCAAATCTTCTCCAGCTGAGGGATCACACACCTTGCAGAACTAGCGAGCTCCATCTGGCCAGCTAGGGAGCTGGGCTGTGGGCCCTTGCCTGCCTCAGCCTCTTGGAGTGCTCCGCCTGCTACTCCCTATGCCTCAGAGCCCGCTGTGTTTGTGGAGACAGGGGCCCCTCTGGCTCTGGTGATGGGTCCCGCTGCTCTGGTTCCTGTAACCAACCCCCATCTTCCATCACCCTGTGAGTAGTTCCCACACCAACCTCTCCTTCCCCATCCCCAGCTTGCCCCGATGTGTCCAGTCCATAGCTGCCAAGTTATCCCTTTTTTAAAGGGATTTTCCCTTATGCTGAATAGGCTTCCTCGCGAGAAAAGGGAAAACTTGGCAGCTATGGTCCAGTCCTAGCTACACCCCTCCGCTGGGATCCTCTTCCTCCTCAAAGTTCAGGATAAAGAGCAAGACATCTCTATTCCACTCACCAGTTTAGGTACTCAAGTCAGAGCATAAAAGCATGGGTAGCCAATATAGTGCCTTCCAGACTCCCATCAGATCCAGGAAGCATGGCGAATGGTCAAAGATGATGGAAGCTGTGATACAATAGCTTCTGGAGAGTACCAAGCAGGATAACTGTTCTCCAACGCACCAGGTTGCTGAAGGGAAGGGATCTGAACTTGCAAGGTTCCATGCTCTCTCTAGCGTAAATATGTCCAATGGAAAAATGTCACTTTCCTTAACTTGCACTGACAAGATTCACAGTTCACAGAACACGAGCACGCTATTGGAAGTTTGCATGGATGGTGGCTTCAGTCAACAGACATGTGCTTGCAACAGCATGGAATGGAATAAAATATGTCAGAAATGGGTCATAGCTTGGCAGCAGAGCAAACACTTATACAGAAGGTCCCATATTCTGCAGTGAAAAGGATCTGAAGCTGAAGGGCTAGGAAATAGTCTGCCCCAAATCACAGAGAGCTGTAGCTACTTGGGAACCTTTTGACCCAGAGGGCCCCAGTGTCACATTGCAATCCCTCCAGGGCCTTCACACAAGTGTGGCCCAAAAGTGGGAACAGTCACTTCACAGCCGGCATGCACATTTACATACCACACACACCGCAATCACACCAGTGTGTTTGTACATCCACAGAACCAGGGGGCGGGGGGAGAATCCATAACATGCTGGCAACAGATCAGTCTTGTGAGCAGTGGGAGGGAGGAATCTCAGTACAGATGGTGACATTGGGATGGATGGGGGAGGTTTAAACCACCTCAGTGCCCAAGATACAGATGCCCCCTTTTCTAATATACCAGAGCAGCCTCCATATTGGCTGCAGTTCTGGGATGGAGAGCTTTAAATCTCTCTGTCCACTTCCACACCACGATCAGGATGCCCATCCTTCCCTATTGTCAGGGGGTTGTTGCAGCTACAGTCCACACTGTCTTTAAGAGTTTTATTGTGCATACTATTTACAGTGCAGAGATAGCAGAAAACATGACCGCCTAGTCCGATTCAGAACCTGGCAATGGCTGTCGCCTGCTTTTCGGCCAGCATAAAAGCCTGGGCACCCCAAAACGCCGCCCCTTTGCCCTGCGTATGGGTGTGCGCCTCAATTTGGGCGCCAGAAGGAGGTCTCCCCTCTTGCCAGACATTTTGGCACTTAAACTCATCACACAATTAAGCTAATTTTCAACGTATCTGCAAGAAAGACACTGTCCTCCCAGGTTTAGGGTCAGGCTCACACTGACCACCTTACCCTGGTCATTGGAAGCATCCTAGGGGTCCACACATCCAGCAAAGGAATATCACTACCACCAAATTTATATAGACTTAGGTTGCTACTGCTGCAGTGGCAGCCCAGTACTGGTACAGATAGAACAGTAGCTGCCATATTTCACCCTGAAATGGAAAGCAGCGAATTGTCTGTAAGAACAGGATGCTGGCAGAAGAGTACAGTGGTACCTTGGTTCTCAAACTTAATCCATTCTGGAAGTCCGTTCCAAAACCAAAGCGTTCCAAAACCAAGACACACTTTCCCATAGAAAGTAATGCAAAACAGATTAATCTGCTTTTAAAACAACCCCTAAAACAGCAATTTAACATGAATTTTACTATCTAACGAGACCATTGATCCATAAAATGAAAGCAATAAACAATGTACTGCAGTCACACAATCAATCCCTCTGTAGCTGAACTGGGTTCCACACAGTCACAAAAACAAAACGAAAAGAGCCGTAAAAACCAAAAACGCAAAATAAGTAGCAAAAACTGACAGACCTCAGTGTAACACTCAAATCGGAAGTGTAATACTCAAAACAGAGCACGTTCGGCTTCCAAAAAAAGTTTGCAAACCGGAACATGTACTTCCGGGTTTGCAGCGTTTGGGTACCAAGTTGTTTGAGTACCAAGGCGTTTGAGAACCAAGGTACCACTGTATGTGAGTAAGGAGAAGATAGTGTGCAAGACTGCAGGGCACTCCCAAAAGCCTAACTGAGCTTTACGCTGGTGTAAATCCACAAGCGGCATGCGCCTCCATGCCATTTGCCTCCAGCAACTGTGAATGGGTGGATAAGCATTAGATTACAATCCCCAAACCCTTGGGTGCTATATGAAGCTCCAATTCTCTCACTTAAGAATGTGGCATGTCCCCCTGCCCACCCTCTAGCACCCATGAAAAACCATTCAGTATAATGAATGTTTACTTGCTTCGGGCAAAAAAGGAAAAGGGGAAAGAAGTGTAGAAGCAATATACTATCACAGTGGCACCGCTAGCAACCATAGATTCTAGCTGGCATTCTTATCTAACTCTCATTTCCAATTCAGCTAAAATACGAAGATGTTGACTAATGACCTGAAACACAGTGGGTGACTGCATAAATCAAGTCTTTTTTTTCATTCCTACTTGAAAAGTTTCTTGATACCTTAAGGTCAGGACTTCCGAAAAGCCGTGTTTTAAGCAATAAGTAGTACTTGCATTATGCCAAAATGAAATCATTCTCAAGGACAAAAATATCAAAGGGTAGCATAAACAGAAGTCATAGCAAGCCCTTTTTAACATATCCGTTAAATTCTTCCGTGCCTGCAGAGATGATGGTGGAGAAATGGCAAGGTTTGTGTGCTCAACTTCTTCCACCACCCCCCTCTACACCCACCTGAAGCAAAATGGTATGCCATTTGTTCTTGCTTTACAAAATAGTGAGCCGAGTGGTAACTTTTAAGATCCTGAGGATGTATCTGTTATGTAGAACAACAATCTTTCATAATTAGAGTTGAGGTTTTGGGGCATAGGGTAATAAAGGAAAACATATTTCTATTTCAGAACTATTACAAAACACTTTTGAAAACCAGATGATCAAAAAATCAAGCAAAGCCTTTAAAATGTATAAATAATCACTTCCGTTTCACCGCCATTAAAGCTGGCGAGGAAATCTCGGGGCTCCGAGTTTCCTTGCCTGGAGTAGGAAAGGGGGAGAAGTGAGAGCGACACGACCCCCCCCCCAAAAAAATAAACCCCAGATTGAGCATTCTGGTGGACGTGGATTCAGCAGAGCCCCAGCAGGTCTCCTTGCCCCCCGGCAAGCCTCCGTCTCGAAGGTGATGAGAGAGGGTGAGTGGAAGACCTGGGCTCTTGAACTGACTGCTACCTCTCCAGGCGCAGCTACGAGCCAGCTGAAAGTGAGCGGTGGATCCTTCCCAATTTGGACTTTGCAATTTGGACCTCGTGAGTACAAAAGGAAACAAAATTTAATCAATTTGGACTGAGGAGCGGGATTAAAAAAGGGACAGGAAGTCACCCCCCCTCTCCTGCGTTAAAATGAAAGTAAATATAAGCGGCTGCAGCTGATAGTGGATTTTTAAAAATTAATATCTCCAGAACGGTAACTTGGAGCCTCCCCAAATTTGGGGGAAGGGGAGACTGGACTTCGCTAGAGATACCCCTGAAATTAAAAAAAAAAAAAGATTGTGTATTTACGCTGCAATTTGCTCTGGAAGGGAGCTCCCCCGGGATTCAGTCAGCCAGCCTGCTAGGTGACGTCACAAAGGATTCTGCTGTTCTCTTGAACTATTCAACTTTCACTTCCTACTGGCTCTCTTTGAAGCATATTGACAGCTGTTGGAGCTGCAAAAAGATGAAATAAATATTCTCTGCCAGTTTGTCATAAGAGAAGAAATAAGTGCTTTAAAAATAAAATTTAAAGTAAAATAAAGGACCTGGTTTAGACATTATAAATCTGATTAAAATAGTAAGTACTAGTTCAGACATAATTTTTGTACTGAATTTTGGGGAAAGAAACAGCACCATCTCTAGCCAGTCACTTGCCAACTCATGCCAGTCACATGAAATATGAGAAGACAAAGGATGGAGTTAGACAAAACACCGATTCATCTAGAACCAGACTGTATACAACTTCTGTTGGAGCTGGTGCAAGATATATTACATGAAATGCGTGCAAATAAAAGACTGATTTTGGAAGATGAGGAACAATATGTACCCCCAACAGAAAATTTGGAGCTACAAGCAATGGACATTGAAAATAAGGACATTATAAAATTGGAGAAAGAAGAAGAACAGGAGCAGGAGATTTGGAATCATGTGCAACCAGTGAGAGAGGGGGCACAGGACACATGTTTAAGTCAATGGGATCTGGAAGCAGAAGATATTTGGGATCTTGTCCTAGTGAGAGGGGGGAGAACAAGTCCCATATAGAGATTATGGTGCTTGGGCAAAAGATGAAGATTGGGTATGGAATTGTGCTCCCCTAGTGAGAGAGGGGGAGCACAGTTCAGGCAATGAACAAGACACTTGGGGGGGGGGCAAGTGTATAAGAAGAATGGTGTGGGATATGGGTTAAAGAGTTGGAACAACAGAATGGGAGAGTGAGAGAGTGGTGTGGGTTGGAGAGGGCTAGAGTGGGTGTGGGATGAAAGGTGTATACGATTATAATTAGTGGACGGATTTAAAAAGGTCTGAAACTGGAATGTTATAAGGAGCTGGTTGGGGCGTTCGGGGAATTGTAATCTACGGAAGGGAGGGTTGATGTAGGATTGGAATGTATTAAATTAGTTATGTTAGAAAATATAATTTTGGATTATGTGGGGTATAAATTTTAGGTTAAGGGGAATTATTAAAGATAGGTAAAAGCTGATAGAATATATGGAACTGGCCGAGTTAATCGGGAGATTTCGGGACCGGAGTGAAGAAGCGGTGGAAGATGATTGGAAGAAATTTAAAGTTTATTTAAAGAATAAGCCCATAATAGGAAATAAATAAATAATGGAAGTGAAGGAGATACAAAGAGGTTGTAGATATTATAATGTTGAGAAATAAGTATTGTTAGAATTTGGTATAATTATATGAAAAGAAATGAAATAGCTGGGATGGTAAAATATAAAGATATTAAAGATATAGAATTAAGATAGTTTTAAGTAGTAATTAGATGTTGTATAAGATTTAGAAATTACTAAATGCGATTTATAATGAAATGCAGTAAGAGGAGGAATGAGGAAGCCATTAGAAATTAGATTAGAAGATTGTAAGAATTTTTGTTTTGTGTTTTTGTATTTTGATATTTTTGTAGTTTTTGTATTGTGTAGTTTGTTTTTTGTAGTTTGTAGTTTGTATTTTGTATTTTTTGTTTTTTGTTTTGTTATAAAATCTCAATAAACATATATTTTTTTAAAAAAATAAAATGAATAAATAATATACCCATGCATGACTGAGCCATTTCTGCAGACCCCCACAAAGCTGATTTGAGGTCACAGGAGCACGAAGGGTTCTGTGCTGGTTCTCACTAGCTCACTTACTTAGTTGGATCCATTTTTTGTATTGGAATAACAGCTATTTAAAGCAGGCATCCCCAAACTTCGGCCATCCAGATGTTTTGGACTACAATTCCCATCATCCCTGACCACTGGTCCTGTTAGCTAGGGATTATGGGAGTTGTAGGACAAAACATCTGGAGGGCCGCAGTTTGGGGATGCCTGATTTAAAGCTTGCATTAAAGAGAACAGCAGAGTTGTGGAATCACTGGGGCCCTGTGCTGTCCATGGTGCTGATGAACATACATTGGACTACTACAACACTTTGAAACTATTAAGCAGGTATTAGTGTCCTCCTTCCAAAAACTCAAGTACTCGTTTTGAAAGTCAGGCACTTTCTTTACCTAATAAATAATAATAATAATAATAATAATAATAATAATAATAATAATAATATTCATTCATTCATTCGTTCGTTCGTTCATACCCCACCCATCTGGCTGGGTTTCCCCAGCCATTCTGGGCAGCTCCCAACAGAATATTAAAAACACAATAAAACATCAAACATTAAACATTAAAAACTTCCCTAAACAGGATTGCCTTCAGATGTCTTCTACAAGTCAGATAGTTGTTTATTTCCTGGGCGTCACTACAGAGAAGGTCCTCTGCCTGGTTCCCTGTAGCCTCACTTCTCACAGTGAGGGAACTGCCAGAAGACCCTCAGAGCTGGACCTCAGTGTCTGGGCTGAACGATGGGGATGGAGACACTCCTTCAGGTATACTGGGCCGAGGCCATTTACTCATCAATGTCATCTGGCCCTCCTCTTTGCCTTTCCGACCTGGTCTTCAACTGGTGGGTGCAGAACCACCAAGGCACCACAGCCTGATCCAAGGTGGGTGCTACCACCAGGCAAATACATGTTAAACCATTAAGAAATGGGTCCCAAAATGCATGTTTGGGTTGGAAGTGGGTCCTGGGTCAGGAAAGGTTGAAGATACATACTGTTAACTGTATGGATAAGTGTCTTGCCAATTCACTGCAGTGCAGATATGAATGGCTTCATAAGTCTGAACTGCTTTTCCTGAACTGCCAGTTTGCAAACGCTGAAAATATAGCATTCTTAAACATGACATCAGTCATTTCAGCCCAGTGGTGAAAAGTTTTTGAGTTAAGACAGGGAAGACCTATGCCCAGGCCATGAAGCTCCTGGGCCAGTCATCTCTCAGCTTCACAGGGTCAGCTTGAATCCCAGCTTGAGTGTACAATTGAAAGCCCTGTGCCATTTTGTAAGCGAGCCTGGTAAACATGCTTTAATCTCTTGGGAGAGCTGGCCATTCTTGGAAGAGCACAAAGGCTGCTAAGGTCATGCTTCCCAGGAAGTCACCCTGTGTGCGCAGCCATCCCTTTCATGCTGGTAAACATCATTTTAGCTGGGCAGGAAGCCATCCTATTTGCATGAATATATTTGGCCTTGATAGACACAATTGCCTTCATGTGTTTGAATACAAACTGTAGAAAACAAGTCACGTGTCTTATGTTTGAGATGGAATCTCAGTAGGCCTCACAAAGTCTGCAGTAATCAGATCTAGGAAGTGGCATCTTTTCAATTGTTCATGGTCCCAGTGGCTATCAAAGACAACGGAGGCAATAAAATGAGGCCAGTGATCACAGCAGTTCGTGTTTTTAGCAAGAACCAAAAGCTGGCAACAGCCCTGTTTAATTTATCATTGTAAAGTTTCTAATATTTTGCTTGTTTGTTATTTTCCCTTTCGCCACATGATGATTCCCTCCATGCAAAAGAAAACTTGTTTCTGATTTGTGGGAGAACCTCCTTCAGCAACTTGAAGGTGTTAAACAAGTTTCATTCAGAATATTCTGAAATTTAGTGTCTGCCACCCAAGATTCATAAACTGCTAAGGATAATGATTTAATTTCCTGAAATGGGAATGTTTACTTATGTTAAATTACTGTGTACTTTCAACGTGGAATTTCCCCCCTCTGGCAGTATCTCTCATGTGATTGGCTGACTGTGAGTCACATGAGAGAGGCATTCGAGCAACAGTTCTCTCTCTGTGTGTAGCAGAATGGCTGCTGAGAGAGACTTCTCAGGATACTGCTGAGAAGAGTGTTGTGTCTGTGTGATCACTCTGAAGTGAAACAGACAGAGGAAGATCCCTTAAACATTAATAGGGAGAAACCTGTGCAGGAGCTCTCTGTAAGGAACAAAGAGGATACAGCAGAGGTGAAAGTAACAACCTTTCATAAGAAACTGTAAGGTCTGAGTGAGGTAAAACTCTGGTGCAAGGCTCAACTAAGGTTGGATCAATAGTCTGTACTGAGGGCGGGGGCGGGGAGCCCTGCCCACCCTCAGATCAGGATCAAAATTCAGGGGAATCTGGTAAAGGGGTCCAGAGGGAGAGTTCCGTCTAGTGGTACAGACAGGGCCATTAGGCCATAGAACACCCCACTGGCACTCAGGTGGGACCACTTTATATAGTACCACTGTATTCTGCTCTGGTCAGACCTCACCTGGAGTACTGTGTCCAGTTCTGGGCACCACAGTTCAAGAAGGATACTGACGAGCTGGAACGTGTCCAAAAGAGGGCAACCAAAATGGCCAAAGGCCTGGAAATGATGCCTTATGAGGAATGGCTTAGGGAGCTGGGTATGTTTAATCTGGAGAAGAGAAGGTTAAGTGGTGTTATGATAGCCATGTTCAAATATATAAAAGGATGTCATATAGAGGAGGGAGAAAGGTTGTTTTCTGCTGCTCCAGAGAAGCGGACACGGAGCAATGGATTCAAACTACAAGAAAGAAGATTCCACCTAAACATTAGGAAGAACTTCCTGACAGTAAGAGCTGTTCGGCAGTGGAATTTGCTACCAAGGAGTGTGGTGGAGTCTCCTCCGGAGGTCTTTAAGCAGAGGCTTGACAGGCATATGTCAAGAATGCTTTGATGATGTTTCCTGCTTGGCAGGGGGTTGGACTGGATGGCCCTTGTGGTCTCTTCCAACTCTATGATTCTATGATTTCAACACCAGATTACAGTCTTGTACTAATTTCTGCCTTTATAAAATCACCACCTGAATCACCAACCCACTGTGCTTGGACCTGCAAATTTGAATCCAAAGGAAGGCTGAGATAGAGAAGAAAGAAATAATCAACATTCTGGGCTTGCAGCAGTTTGCAACTGAAAAAATATGGCTTGCTGCTCTTGTTTTTTATTCCATATATAGCATCATTTCCCACCCCCCTAGCTCTGAACTCTTAAATGTACTGAATATTAAAAGAGCTACATCATAACAAGGCTAAAAACAAATACCTCTAAGAGAGCACCAACTTGAAAATACCTCTTTACCGGCATTTCGAGCCTCGCCTACATAATCATGCCCTGCATATACAGCAAAATTGTGCTCATGTCTCCATTCAGGAAGCAATAACAAAAAACAAAAACACAAACAAAAAAAACCCCGAAGTTTAATTTCATTCATATTTTAAAAGCACTAATGGAAGAGTACAGAAAGTACTGGAAAATAAGCTTCATCGCCTCCTACCGGCTAGCTAACAACATATAATCCATAACACCTATTTGCAAAGCTCATTTAATTGAAGGGTTTTCCTCCACAGAATTGCATGGCATGTACATTGGAAACAAGGAAAAATGCTCTTTTTAAACAACAGGAGCTTTCTGAGAACCGTTATGAAAGGGGGGAATATATGAGACCCCTTAAAAGGCATAAGACATTAGACAGAGTCTCTCTCTCTCTCTCTCTCTCTCTCTCTCTCTCTCTCTCTCTCTCTCTGTGTGTGTGTGTGTGTGTGTGTGTCTGACAAGCAGTGGTGAGCAGCTTGGAACTTGCCTTTTCCGATGGCTTTTCTTGCCTACCGGAAGGTTTTTTTGTTGGTCCTAAGAGGAGAGAGATATTTCCCCAAATACCATGCAGTGCATGTAGGTGTTAATAGCAAGGGGGAGAGGCTTCAGACTGAAAAATCTAAATCTAAGGAATGCTGCAGTTTGCCCTTGGTAAGGGACTTATTTTCAAATAGAAAGAAGTGGCTGGGGGTGGGGGAGAGAAATAATGGCAGTGAGGGATTAGAAGCACATTGATTTTATTTATTTTTTGCAAGCATTGAGAGAATGTCACAAATAAGTCTCTGAGGCAGAGGAGGTCTGAAACATTTTGGTGCCCGAGGCAGGAAACCCAAAATGGCACTCTCCCACATGGTGGTAAATCTGCAATGATGCACTAAATAATTTACAATTTGCCACTCTTTTTTACAGGGGAGGGAACTGTTTTTAAAGCAAAAACAACAAACTTTATATGGGATTTTTTATTACAAAAACAAAGTATAACGTCATAAACACGTAAGCAATATACAGGTGAGAGCATTGGTTGAATTTCTGTTGTCCTGTAAAATATCTCTTGTTCTTTACTTATGAGCAGAATTCTCCTGTTTAGTTTATAGTGTCACCTTACACAGTTATTCCACAGAAGACCATATGTGGCTAGTGGTTACAAGCTATGCTCCTTTTGTGCTACACAAATCTCGATAAATCATTTTACAGTGGGACCTTGGTTCTCAAACTTAACGAGTTCCAGAAGTCCATTCCAAAACCAAAGCGTTCCAAAACTGAGGGATGCTTTCCCATAGAAAGTAATGCAAAATGATTTAATCCGCTCCAGACTTTTAAAAACAACCCCTAAAACAGCAATTTAACATGAATTTTACTATGAGACCATTGATCCATAAAATGAAAGCAATAAACAATGTACTGCAGTCACACAATTAATTAATTAATCAATCAATTAGTAGCTGAACTGGGTTCCACACAGTCACACACACACACACACAGAGCCACAAAAACACAAAATAAATAGCAAAACAGACCTCAGCGTAACACTCAAAATGGAAGTTGTAACACTCAAAATGGAGCATGTTTGGCTTCTGAAAAAAGTTTGCAAACTAGAACACTTACTTTTGGGTTCACAGTGTTTGGGTTCCAAGTTGTTTGAGTACCAAGGCATTTGAGAACCAAAGTACTACTGTAATAAAGAGATGCCATGTCACTTTAAGCTTTTCTTTTGTCTTTTTAAACAAATTGTTCCTGTATTTCCCCCTTTATTTTTCCATCAATGCAGTTGTCCACATTCCTCTCCAGGGGTTGCTGCAAGGATTCCATGTAATGTGATGGCTAACTTATGGGGTACTTGGAGGAAGAGTGGGCTACACAATAACCATCCATTAAGCAGCCTACATTTTGAGGTACCCAGAACATTTGTATTCAATACCATGTTTCCAATTGTCCACAAACATCAGCTTGGCCAGCCAGGTAGTATGCATTTGTCCTTGCTACCAACTTCAGAATTTTGGGAGATACAGGGATTCCCTTCATTTGCACTGCAGCATGGTGACGGCAAGAAACAGCACAAGACTTTCTCCTACTGCTGCTTGGCTTCTCTCAAGTGTTACCCACAGGAGAGGAGCTCTCTGGCAATTGAAGAAGGCTCCACATTTTTTCTGAGGGGGTAAAGATCTGGATAGCTTCAGGCCTGTTGCAAAATTCTGCAATGAGGACAAGACAGGCTGTGGTGACAGTGATGACCGGCAAATGAGTACTGATTTTAATCTCTGGAATACAGATTTTAGCTGAAGGAGTGTTATTTTTTAATGTAAGTTTATAGGGAATTTTTAATTGCATCTACTTCTTCATGCGCATGTGGCAAATGTTGTTAACTTTGCTGTCTGGTCTTTGACTTTGATTGATCATAGAATCATAGAGTTGGAAGAGACCACAAGGGCCATCCAGTCCAACCCTTCCTATCACCTTAGACAAGCCTCTCTGCAAATGCAACAAGAGCCCAACACACCCTGAAACTTTCTGGAAAGTGCAAAGGCTTTAGAAGAGAAATACTCTCACTTGCAATGCAAAGAGAAGCCCTGGGATCAATCACTTGTGATGAACTGTGGTGAGTCGAACTGCAGACATCTAATATTATTATTACTATTATTATTTATTCAATTTACATACAACTCTTTATCAAAAAGGTCCCAGGGTGGTGTACAACATCAAAAACACATCACAGAACTTCAATCATAAAAACGTAATTAAAAAACATACTGACAGCCTAATAGTAAAATAGTAAAATAATCATCATAATAACAGTCCACTTTCCCACACTTTCACAGGTCATAGATTATTTAATAGCCATAGGCCTCTGTAAAGAGGAATGTTTTTGCCTGGTGCCTCAGAGAGGCTCACCAGGCGAGTCTCTCTGGGGAGAGCATTCTACAATCGGGGAGCCACCACAGAAAAGACCAGTTCTCTTGTTGCCACCCTCCGAACCTCTCTGGGATGGGAGACATAGAGGGGGGCAATGCCAAGCACAGGATCTGGGTTATTTACAAGCTTGAATCAAACTGAAGTTTTATCTCTCCGAGTGCTCTCTCTGGGCTTATTCACATTTATCCACAGATTGACATTTGCTCTGATTTGGAGCTAAAAAGCAGGTTTTTCCCTAAGAAAACAGCAGAGGAAGGGGAAACCCACTCAGACCCATACCTAGATAGTGCACAGGTCAATTGGAAAACCACTCAGGCTTGTGCTTCCTAGGCTTGGGATAAGTCTCCACCCCCATTGCTCTGCCTGGACACTGAGGTCCAGTGCCGAGGGCCTTCTGGTGGTTCCCTCGCTGTGAGAAGCCAAGTTACAGGGAACCAGGCAGAGGGCCTTCTCTGTAGTGGCACCCGCCCTGTGGAACGCCCTCCCACCAGATGTCAAAAAGAAAAACTACTACCAAACTTATAGAAGACATCTGAAGGCAGCCCTGTGTAGGGAAGCTTTTAATGTTTAATAGATTTTTGTATTTTAATATGTTGGAAGCCGCCCAGATGTGCAGGGTATAAAAAATAAAGCAGTGTTTCTCAACCAGTGTGCCTCCAGATGTTTTGGGACTACAACTCTCATCATCCCTAGCTAGCAAGACCAGTGGTCAGGAATGATGGGAGTTGTAGTCCCAAAACATCTGGAGGCACACTGGTTCCCTAGCTAGCAAGACCAGTGGTCAGGAATGATGGGAGTTGTAGTCCCAAAACATCTGGAGGCACACTGGTTGAGAAACACTGAAATAAAGTATATTATTATTATTATTATTATTATTATTATTATTATTATTATTATTATTACTTCTTCTTCTTCTTCTTCTTCTTCTTCTTCTTCTTCTTCTTCTTCTTCTTCTTCTTCTTCTTCTTCTTCTTCTGTATGGACAAGCCCTCTCTCATCTTTGTGAATGCCCATACTGACTCAAATGCACAGAGTGAACCTTTTCTAGTCAAACCCCAATCCTTTATTTTACCATCTCCGACATCCTCATAAACTGCATTAGTTTCCCAATACTTGTTTCATGGAATAATCAAAACCAAGAAAAGCAGGGGCATTAGCCCTTTCCTTAAAAACAACAGCAGCACTACAATTCCTGTACTTGACACAGCCTATAAATATTAATTGTGATTGTTAGACACAAGCAACCCTTAAATCTGTTTCTACCCTGCAGTCAACTTGTTTAAAATTAAATTTATCACCGTCTGGGACACCAGAACCATTTTTTTTTTTTTTTGCAAGACAGGCGTGTGCAGATTTCATTTCTAAAAGTGCTATCACTAAGGAGAAAATATGGTATTTACCCCGAGACAACAGGCTGCTATGAATATTTAAGATGACACATAAAATATGAAGTTGTTTGCTATTCACATGCAATCTATTAAGTGAAAGCGTGTATTGAATAAGAAAAAATCAGGAGGAAGTTCTGCTGACACATAAGTGGGTCAGGCAAGTCGGACATCCGCAAGATTGAGGAAATGCTCACTGTGGAGAAGATGTCAATTCTCTCTCAGGAAGACACTGGTTCCGATTTGGTCAAAGTTAGGAAGAAACATAGGAATCTGCCTTCTTTGGGATCAGCATTTTTGCCTGTCTACCCTAGCATTACTAACTGGGTTTCAAATGGGAGCATTTTTATTGCTCTGCTTGGCATTCCTGGGGATTTCACCTGGCAACCTCTGCATGCAAAGCTTGCATTTCACCATCAAGATATGGTTCTTCCTCAGTGTCAGAAACCAATGGATTCAGGTAGGTAGCCGTGTTGGTCTGACGCAGTCAAAATAAAAAGATTTTTTTTTTTGTCCAGTAGCACCTTAGAGACCAACTAAGTTTGTTCTAGGTATACGGTAAGCTTTTGTGTGCATGCACACTTCTTCAGATACACTGAAACCGAAGTCACCAGACCCTTATATATAGTGGGAGGGTAGGGTGGGGTTTTTCTCAGGAGGGTAGTAAGAGATAGGTGATTGACTCAGAATTTCAGAAATAGACTTGAAAGAGAAGTTGCTGAATTACAACTTATTACTAAACCGAAAATTATGGAGAGACTTGGTCTGAATAGAGATATTGGATTCTTGTCTCATTAAACATGCTAAAGTCATCTTTTTAGTCATCTGCATACTATCCCTTGCTTTTTCTTGTAGGACTAATTGCAGTCGTTAACAGACAACAGGTTTACCATACCCATTGAGTCAATCACCCATCTCCTACTACCCTTCTGAGAAAAACCCCACCCCACCCTCCCACCAAATATAAGGCTCTGGTGACTTCTGTTTCAGTGTATCTCAAGAAGTGTGCATGCACACGAGAGCTTATACCCAGAACAAACGTAGTTGGTCTCTAAGGTGCTACTGGACAAAAGAAACCAATGGAGTTAGAGCCACGGATCCTGTCTCTGCATGCAGCTGCTTCATGAGTCATCAAAATGGCCTCTTAGAGAAGGTCCCCCACTGTGGGTGGGTGCTTTGAACCTTTCCTTCCTTAGCCAATTTATTACACATTAGTCAGCAGGGACTGACGATTTCCCCTCGCTCCAGCAATGCCTCTTGAAAGACAACGTCCTGACATGTGTCATTCCTAATGAGACTCCTAATGAGACATGGAGGGGGGGGGGGGCAAAAGGAGACACATGTCAGCTACTAGTGATGCTGGTGAAACTTAAGGTTTTTTTTTTAAAAAAAAAAAATAGACACCTCACAAAGCCCAGCCTTGTCCAAGGAAGTCCTTCATCCCCAATGGCTTCTGCCAATTTTCCTCTTCCCCCTGAGATATGGTCTGAAATTCTCCCCTCCCTCTGGAATCCCTTTTGTGGGCTGCACATGAAGTTTTGAAAGGAAGAGGCTTTTTGCCTCAACACATTTATACCCTCAAATAAAATAAGCTTCAGGTGGTACAAGATTTGTTTCCTAAAAAATTAATTCAAGAATTAAAATATTGTCTCTGTATAAGAAGTTGGTGATCATATTCATATCGCCTTCAAATACATTTGCAATAACTATTATGCAACAGCAATCAGTTGTCAGAAAGCTGACTAACACATGTGTTAGCCATGGGCGTACCCAGGATCAAAACTAGGGGGGGCAAGGGGAGGGGCCAAGGCACGGAAGGGGAGGGGCCACAAAGTGGGCGGGAACAGCGAACTCGCGCTCCGCCGGGCTGTGCCCCTCCCTAGAAGCAGGGCTGGTGGGCGGAGGCAGAGCCCAGCCCAGCGGAGCGCGAGTTCAGCGTTCCCGCCCGCCGCGCTCTCTGGTTCCCCGCCGCGCTTGGCCTTGCCAGAGGGCGCGACGGGGAGCTGGAGGGAGGGCGCAGCGCGGCGGGCGGGAACGGCGAACTCGCGCTCCGCCGGGCTGTGCCCCTCCCTAGCAGCAGGGCTGGTAGGCGGAGGCGGAGCCCAGCCCAGCGGAGCGCGAGTTCAGCGTTCCCGCCCGCTGCGCCGCGCTCTCTGGTTCCCCGCCGCGCTTGGCCTTGCCAGAGGGCGCGACGGGGAGCTGGAGGGAGGGCGCAGCGCGGCGGGCGGGGACGGCGAACTCGCGCTCCGCCGGGCTGTGCCCCTCCCTAGCAGCAGGGCTGGTGGGCGGAGGCGGAGCCCAGCCCAGCGGAGCGCGAGTTCGGCGTTCCCGCCCACCGCGCCGCGCTCCCTGGTTCCCCGCCGCGCTTGGCCTTGCCTGAGGGCGCGCCGGGGAGCTGGAGGGAGGGTGCGGCGCGGTGCGGCGGGAATGGCGAACTCGCGCTCCGCCGGGCTGTGCTCCGCCTCTGCCCACCAGCCCTGCTTCTAGAGTAGGGCAGCTGCCCTAACTTGCCGCATGGTGGGTACGCCCTTGGTGTTAGCATTAACTCATGGTCTGTGGAGAGATAAAAATGTAAAATCGAATCCCTCCACTCATTTCTTACTGGCACATATTTTTCTCCTTCTACCCTTCAAACCATAGTCAAGGCATTGCTCTATAAGCTTGAAAATTCAGGAGTGCTAAATGCCCGGTTTCATACCTCCTGTCACAGTGGCCGGAGTGGGCTACTTCAGAGTAACGACTCTACACAGCTCTGCATTTTATCTTTTTATTGGTGCTGCATATTTACAGTGCTAAAGGCAGTGCTATTTACAGAGACACATCTTATCCGCTTGAATCAGAACCTCCGAATGGCGTTTGGCGCGTTTTTCTCCAACATAACAACTTGGGGAGACCCATCCTCTTCCCCCTACGTTTTCTGCGCAATTCCGGAGTTGGGGGGACAGGTCTGCCCCCCTTGCTTCCCCCTTCCTGTCTCACCTGGGACGCTGGCTCCGCTACCCTGTCTGAGCCTCGGACCCCACTTCCTGCTTCCCCACTTGAGACGGAACTCTCCCTGCTTTCCCCTGCGCTCGGGGATGGGCTGGAACTCAGGAGGGGAGGGACTTCGCGATATCCCCTGTCCCTCACACCTCCCAAAGCATTATTTCTCTGTTTCTTCATGTGCCCCAAATTTACATGTGATTCTTGAGTGTTTGCCAGACCTAAGCTTGGAATAGCTGCCTCCTGGCTTTTTGCAAGTCTGCCTCTGAGCAATATGCTTTGCTGTCCCTCTGTGACACTGCCAGCCGCCACACTTGTCCATTGTGAGTAATTTAATGTTGGTTTATTAAAAAAGAAAAGATGACTGGAAGGGACAAAAAGGAGCAATGACTGCACTATAACTGATCTTGAGTGACACTTGAAGATTCATTAGCCAGGAGCCTGTGAACCAACAGACAATTCAACAAGAATGCAGTATATGTTGACCCAGTCTGCTAAGGTCAGCTGGAGTTGATTCCCACCCCCTCCCAGAGCAAGGCAACAGGTATAGTATCTGCTTTATATATATATATATATATAAATGAAGCTACAGAACTACTCTGCATATCTAAATCTATAGCCCCACCACTCTGGGACAACCTTATCAGAAGTTATCAAAATAACATTAACCGGAAGGTTCCCTCACTACATTTCGGAAGCACAAACATACACATAGTTCTTAATTTTTACAAGCAGGGATATGGGTGAAAAGCCAGACACATACATTTTTTGTTACAACCGTATACAGACTCTCAGAGTGTCCCTATTTTCCAGGGACAGTCACAGATTTGCAGAAGCAGTCCCGGTTTCTGATTTGATCCCACAATGTCTCACGTTTCCTTAGGATGTCCCTATTTTCATCAGAGAAATGTTGGCGGGTATGGAGTTATGCAACCCCCGAGCCAAGGAGATATGTAACTACGGTATGTTGTTGTTTAGTTGTTTAGTCGTGTCCAACTCTTCGTGACCCCATGGACCAGAGCACGCCAGACACTCCTGTCTTCCACTGCCTCCCGCAGTTTGGTCAAACTCATGTTCGTAGCTTCAATAACACTGACCAACCATCTCGTCCTCTATCGTCCCCTTCTCCTTGTGCCCTCAATCTTTCCCAACATCAGGGTCTTTTCCAGGGAGTCTTCTCTTCTCATGAGGTGGCCAAAGTATTGGAGCCTCAGCTTCACGATCTGTCCTTCCAGTGAGCTCTCAGGGCTACTTTCCTTAAGAATGGATAGGTTTTATCTTCTCGCAGTCCATGGGACTCTCAAGAGTCTCCTCCAGCACCATAATTCAGAAGCATCAATTCTTTGGCGATCAGCCTTCTTCATGGTCCAGCTCTCACTTCCATACATCACTACTGGGAAAACCATAGCTTTAACTATACGGACCTTTGTCGGCAAGGTGATGTCTCTGCTTTTTAAGATGCTGTCTAGGTTTGTCATTGCTTTTCTCCCAAGAAGCAGGCCAAAGACATCTGAGGGCAGCCCTGTATACAGAAGTTTTATAATGTTTAATGTTTCATTATGTTTTTATGTAGGTTAGAAGACGCCCAGAGATGATGACGATGATGATGATGATGATGTTGATTATAGAATATGATGTCCTGATTTTCATCAGAGAAATGTTGGAAGGTTTGCATATGGTCAAATTCAAGTGACGCAAATGACTTAATGACTCAGTTTCAGAAATTTGGCAAGGCAGACTCATTGCTTTCCACTCTTCTGAAAAATAGAAATGGAGGGAAGGGCCTTAGTTGGGGCAAGGTTCTCAACAGTGCCCCAAGCCTTTTCCCCAGAAGAGCTCTCTCTCTCGGGCCTATGTCAGATGGGATCGTGACACAGATCCACTTTGTTCACCAGCCGCACAAACCCTGACATACTTCCACTAATGAACAGCTTCATACCAAATAAGATTCACACTGCATGAAGAAACAGAACCCTTAAATGGGGACCTGAGTTGCTTTCAAGGCTGCAGTGTATTCTTAAGTCAGTCCTGCAGTATGGTTGCAAACATTATGCCTTTCAATGCAAATAAGATAAAAAGCCGAGAAGCACACAGATAGACCCATGGAGCCACCTCGGATGTTTTAAATGCACAACTGTAAATGTAAAGTGTGAATGTGACAAACAGTGTTTGAAAACATACAGTATGTAAGAATGGTACAACAGAAGCCTGTGATTGGCTGAGGCTCCCTGGAGGGTGTTTGCTTGTTGGGAAAACGGGATAATTTTTCAAAAGGGTCTTCTGCACAACACCAGATATGTCATTGGCGTACCTTTAGTAGATTACATGCTGCCTACTTTCTCTGCCAACCAAAGTAAGGATCCAGACTCACCTCTCACAATTTTTAATCTTAAAAACAAACAAACCTGCAGATTCCTTTTTCATATCATCAGATGCCTACGCCTGCCGCTGTTACTTAAAGGAAGTTATAATCCATATTTTATCTTCAAATTGTCAAAATACATGAATAGCAGTGTGGATACTAAGAGATGAACTTCAAATTATCCTGAAGATTAAAGTTCTTCTTTTCCTAGGACAGATTCTCTCAGTACATTTACCCATGACAGCTGACCAAACCCAGTATTTTTTTAAAAAATAAGAAAACATAAAACTATTGGATCTAAAAGGTTCTTTTGCATAAACAGAACACATTTCCACTCAAACAAGGCATGGGTCCCAGTTTTATTGGTGCTGAAGTTTGTGGAGCAGCACAGGTCAGCAAAAAAACTGGTGTCTTCCCACCTCAGATGTTGACTAGACTACATCTCCCACCATCACTAACCATTACCCATGCTGGTCAGGGCTGATGGGAGTTGGAGTCCAAGAACATCTGGAGGGCCACAGGTTCCTCAGCCCTGGCTTACCACCAAAGGCAACTTTGAGTCCTAGCCATTAGTTGTTGCTCTGTGAGGTCTATGCTATTTTCGTTTGAGAAATGAGTGATTTATCTTATGCAGGCATCCCCAAACTTCAGCCCTCCAGATGTTTTGGACTACAATTCCCATCATCCCTGCCCACTGGTCCTGTTAGCTAGGGATGATGGGAGTTGTAGGCCAAAACATCTGGAGGGCCGCAGTTTGGGGATGCCTGATCTTATGCAACAGTTTCTATTAGCACACACAATTGGGGGGGGGGGATGAAGTCAAAGCAAATTTAACTCCTATTCACTTTTGAATCATCTCATTTACATGCTATTTTTAAAAGCCCTATGCGGTACCCTGACGTACCCTCCTACCTACAGGACCGCATCTCCTGGTATGCCCCGCAGAGGACCTTAAGGTCCACAAATAACAATATTTTGGAGATCCCGAGCCATAAGGTGGCTAGATTGGCCTCAACTAGGGCCAGGGCATTTTAAATATTGTCCCTGGCTTGGTGGAACACTCTCTCACAGGAGACCAGGGACCTGTGGGATTTGACACCTTTCTGCAGGGCCTGCAAGACGGAGCTGTTCCGCCTGGCCTTTGGGTTTTGATTTGGGCCATTTTAAAATGAGGTTGCATTTTAAAACAATTTAAAAATAATTTTTAAATCTAAATTGTATTTTAACCTGCATTTTAATCAATTGTTTTTCTTTTTTTTACGTTTTATTGTAATTTTATTGATGTCAGCCGCCCTGAGCCCGACTCTCACTGGAGAGGGCGGGGTATAAATAAAAATTTATTATTAAATTTATTTTTATAATGCAAAATGGCAGCTCAGCCTTCAGTGCTCAGCATCTTCATAAATCCAGGAGAAGGTGAAACAAAGGAAAAGAGAAGAATAGCTATGCAGACCTACAGCAGTATATTCCAGACCCCACCAAAGGGCCTCTATGACAGCACAGATCCAACAGGAAAAAGCAATGCTGTTATATTGTCTCTTATAACTATGAATCTATTAAAAACAACCACTGAACTGGAATGTCCTAGCCTCAGATGATGGCCTGGGGAAAACATTTTGTTTGAGGACCTTCACAATGACAAACATTCTTGCCTGAAAAACCATTGCTCTCCATCACTGATCATCCCTGGAATGCACAGCCACAAAAGTAAGACCCATTCATTCTCCACAGAAGACAACGACGAGACTTCAGGATGTGTCTGATAGATATGTGGGGTGAGGAGCAGGTCTTAAGAATTGGAAGTGTGTTCCCTAGAGTTATCGAAACTACTCAGGTAAAACTACTCTGGAATCAGACAATAATGAAAGTACTTTAGGATGGCATTCCTTGCACATTCCATACCTAACACCCCTTGTTGTTACTGAGAAATTGTGTTTTGAGCGCCACGAATCTGCTTTAAGTGACCACACTCCCGTTCCTCATTCTTTTCATCTTCCTCACTCTTTCTGAACTGTGGGTTGTATGACTTCTGAATGATGTATGGAAGCAAGTAATTAATGTCTGGGAGTTCTTGAAACACTGTGTGTTGGGGAAGTCATTAGTGCTAACTGCCCATGTTAGATATTTGCCTTATTAGAGAGTCATTAAATGCCCAACACCAGCTTGCTTTACCTATCCTTGGCAAAGTGTTAAGATTGCTTCAACATTGTTATCATAACATGAAAGACAAGCTGCCCTACTGATGACAGTGAAAGCAGGGTACATGGAAACTCACATGTTCCTAACCATATCCCATGGTCAAGCCGACCCTCAACAAAGAAAAAGAAAAAGGCTTCTCAAATTAAAACCATGCTGCTAATAGAACTTTCAGAATCGTATGAGGAAAGGACTGGGCAAAAGGTGGGGGAACTATAATTTGAGAGCACTGCAGACCTTAAGAATATGTTGAAGCTAGAAACCATGTCTCATCCCAGGAATGTTGGACTATTACCTCGGAGACCAGGATTCAAATTCCGACTCAACCGTGAAGCTCACTGGATGACCTTGGGGGTTGTCACGGACTCTCAGCCTAACCTACCTCACAGGGTTGTTGTGAGGAAGAAATGGGGAGGAGGAGAACCATGTAAACCACCTTGAGCGCCTTGAAAGAAAAAAGTGGTATATGAATGAAACAAACAAGCAATAAGACTAGTTACAGGTAGGTAGCCGTGTTGGTCTGACGTAGTCGGAAAAAAATTAAAAAAATTCCTTCCAGCAGCACCTTAAAGACCAACTAAGTTTCTATTTTGGTATGAGCTTTCATGTGCATGCACATGAAAGCTCATACCAAAATAAAAACTTAGTTGGTCTTTAAGGTGCTGCTGGAAGCAATAAGACTGAACTCCAGTGATGTCAAATTAATTCTTAGCACTCCATGGACACATGTTGATTCACCTTTTGTTAGGACTCTACAATGACATTTTCAAGGACTTTTTAATATGGGGGAATATACTTATGATATGACACTGAAGGTAAAGGGACCCCTGACCATTAGGTCCAGTCGTGACCGACTCTGGGGTTGCGCGCTCATCTCGCATTATTGGCCGAGGGAGCCGGCGTATAGCTTCCAGGTCATGTGGCCAGCATGACAAAGCTGTTTCTGGCGAACCAGAGCAGCACACGGAAACACTGTTTACCTTCCCGCTGTAGCGGTACCTATTTATCTACTTGCACTTTGACGTGCTTTCGAACTGCTAGGTTGGCAGGAGCTGGGACCGAGCAACGGGAGCTCACCCCGTCACAGGGATTCGTACCACTGACCTCCTTATCGGCAAGCCCTAGGCTCTGTGGTTTAACCCACAGCGCCACCCACATCCCTTGACACTGAAGTACTTGATCTCAAATTATGCTATAAAGAGTGTCTCCAGAGATAGTTTCCCTAGTATTAATACCTATAATATTGATACCAAAGTTTTATGAAGATCCCAACAAACCTTCAATGCAGAGATGCCTCTCTTACATGACAGAGTTGTGTCAACAATGCCACGCTCTGTTACCAGTCTTAAGACCCATCACTTTTGCCTACCATGAATGGAGATCATGCTCTAGAACAGGGATGGGGAACATTTTTTCAACCTGAGGGCAACAGAGGCAACCTTCTGGGGACCACATGCCAACCTTCCGAGGTTGGTGGAGTCAGAGGAGAAAGTGGGGGGAGCAACGGAAGTGACTCTTCCTTCATATTCCAGCTATGCAGTCAGAGGGTGACACTGAGGCAATCAATAGACTTTATTACTTTTCACAGAGATGCTCCAGACTGTCAAGTGTACTTGATAGTACAGAGTACATTCAAAGAGGAGTGTGACCTGGGGAGATTTGGCCTAGGCCCGAGGTGTGCCTCTAGAACATCAAGCACTCGGTCCTGTATAGGCTACCTGAAGGAAGTGTCTCCACCCCCATCGTTCTGCCTGGACACTGAGGTCCAGCTCCAAGGGCCTTCTGGTGGTTGCCTCACTGTGAGAAGCAAAGTTGCAGGGAACCAGGCAGAGGGCCTTCTCAGTAGTGGCACCCGCCCTGTGGAACGCCCTCCCACCAGATGTCAAAGAGAAAAACAACTATCCGACTTTTAGAAGACATCTGAAGGCAGCCCTGTTCAGGGAAGCTTTTAATATCTGATGAATTATTGTGTTTTAATGTTTTGTTGGAAGCCACCCAGAGTGGCTGGGGAAACCCAGCCAGATGGGCGGGGTATAAATAAAAAGTTGTTGTTGTTGCAGAGAAATTTTTTATTGCCACAAGCATGCTGTCTTCAGGTGAACTTGGCCAGCATTAAAAATCTTCTCATCAAGGATTCCTGATAAGCTTAAAAGGAAACCAAGCATTCCCCCAGAAAACCATTGTCTTAAAGTCAGCCTTGTTACGTATCCTCTATTTTAATCACTGATGAAAACAGTGGAATATGCTACAAATGTATTAAACCGCCCCAAAACATGTTACTATTTTTAAATAGTCTTCATACTCTGGAAGGTCATGCAACGGCTTTCCTGGAGCACCAAGGAAATTCATGAGCAGGCCAAACCCTGAAAAGCAAATTCCTGATGCCTTAAAAGGCTTTGCTGAGGTAGGTTTGCAGAGAAATTCCAGCTAATTTTTTTTTTAAAACGATAACCAGATTACATTATAGCATAATGAAATGTGCCGATTCACTTGCTCAGTAAAGAAAGCAATAAAAGTACAATGTGTGCCATAACATTTCAATTTGTCGTTCTTATTAAAATAAAGGCCGGGCGGGGGAAGGGAGTGGAGGAAAGGGAGAATAAAGTCTAGGTTGGCAATGTAATTCTCAGAGTAGCATCAATAAATATTTTCTTTTACAGAAGTTATACTCCTGCCTCCATCACAAGATTCCTGGAAAAAAGTAGGGCTGGAAATAACATTGATGCTTTGTGCTTACATCCAGCAGAGAACAAAGACAAATGGATTTCCCCTTTTTTTTAAGCAGCTTTGGAAAATATAGGTCTTGCAGATATCATCTGATTTATGTAACAGAGATATCTCAATCGCTAGGAGAAAAAAGTCGCTTTTATACAAACCAGCATAATATTTATAATATACAACGTGAATACACAGGGAGGTAATTTGCATCATGGAAGAGTCCTTTGTGTCCCCCCCCCCCCCCCCGTGAAGTGAAATACAATGGGCTATTTCTACCTTTGAAATAATTGCCGAGGACTCAATCTAACGATATTCCATCCAGATCTGATCATTCAGCCTTTCACAGAAAAAAGGTTTTATTTCTTTGCCAGATGGAGAAGCATTCAAAGACGACTCCTTCTCTTAATCATTCGGGTTGCCACTACACTGAAATTCCCACTGCTTTCAATTGCTGTCACCTAGAAATTAACCTTATGAGTTTTAGGATGCTGGAATCTTCGATGAAGTTGGAAGTGACAGAACCACAACCGTTTTAGACTTGAGAGGTGCTGTTTCAGCTATTTCTGACAGGGGCATGCACCTCTAGATGGTGGAGATCTTAGGTGCCATCTTTACTTGCTGGCAAGTGACCAATAAAGGTAAAGGTAAAGGGACCCCTGACCATTAGGTCCAGTCGTGACCGACTCTGGGGTTGCGCGCTCATCTCGCATTAGCCAGGTGCAAAATGTGCCTGGCTAATTTCGAACACTGTGTGCAGCATGACTAAAGGTTTGGAATATGCTCCTAGATGGCAGAAAGAATGGGTTGAGACTCAAAGAAAAATACCCAAGGAACCATTGAGGTAGATAGGAGGCATTTTCAGCTAACATGTTGAAAAGGGAGGGGGGCGTAAGATAGCAGAGAGAAGCAAAGGGGGACCCATTGCCTCAACCCTTTTCCTTACCAGTGCTCTGAGATGGTGACTACAGACTAAGGCAGGCATCCTCAACCTCGGCCCTCCATATGTTTTGAGACTACAATTCCCAGCATCCCTGACCACTGGTCTTGCTAGCTAGGGATCATGGGAATTGTAAGGCAAAAACATCTGGAGGGCCGAGGCTGAGGAAGCCTAGACTAAGGGATGTACCAATATTTTTCCCCTGATCAAGATGTCCCAGATAAGTGAAGAATTATGGAAATACAAGAAGGTTCCTGCCAACTTAACAGTTTGAAAGCACGTCAAAGTGCAGGTAGATAAATAGGTACCGCTCCAAGCGGGAAGGTAAACGGTGTTTCCGTGTGCTGCTCTGGTTCACCAGAAGCAGCTTTGTCATGCTGGCCACATGACTTGGAAGTTGTACGCCGGCTCCCTCGGCCAATAACGCGAGATGAGCGCCGCAACTCCAGAGTCGGTCACGACTGGACCTAATGGGCCCCTTTACTGAAACACACAGAAATACTCACTGGGTGCTCTAACCCTTGTGCAGTATGTACAAGGGTTTCCATTTCTCTCTCCCCTCCCTCGCCAAATCCGCTTTCTGTTAAGATTACTTCTCATGCAAACTGCAAAGAAGTTAGTTCTCATTGGGCAACAATATAAATAATATATTAGAAATACAACTTGAATAATAATGAAAACTCATTGTCTTTGTGCACAGCCTATAATGCTCGAAGCAACAACATGGATTTCTTCCCTGGGCTACATAAATATGAATAACACATTTCGGAGCTAGATCATATGCCCAGCTACAAAAGAGAGTAGCTGGGGACTGGACACATATTTATATTTCTCTCCAGAGGGCTTTTGAAAACTCATAACTCTATTAAACAATTTCTCCCAGAATTCGGCAGATGTTTATTTCCTGAAATATACTGCAGAATTGCAAGGAATCTAACGGCCCAAGACTCCTTTACTCCCACATGCTGGTTTTCTTAAATAAGGAGAATTCGCTTTAAGAGGCAGAGTGGTAAAATGGCTAAGCCATCTTATGATGACCTTTTATAATAACACTGACCCCGGGCAACTTTTCTTCTTCATTCCAATGGCTGGGATCTCTGTCTCAGCGCACAATGCAGTGGTATAGGGAGGGGAAAGTTAGTATCTGCTTAGAGCACATGAGCCAAAAAAAGGAGAAACCTGCAGTGAGAAGAATGGGGAAAACAAAACAGGAAATGAGCAAAATCAGATAGCAGGCCTTCTCTGGCCCCATCATCTCTCACTATCATTGCCACTCAAGTCAAGGTCTTTAAAGTTCTGAAGACTGCAGAGCTCGTGGTTGGCAAAGCAATGGTTCTGGACTGCAACCCCCTTTAACCTTGATGATTAGGCCATGCAATGGCCCATTGGCCCATTTTCATACCAAACAGTGGTCATATAACAACAACGTTCTTGCATTTAAACTTTAACCCATAAAAATCCAGTTGCAATAATAGTGGAGAGGATGATTCTCCATCGGGATCTAAAAAGTTTGTTATGGTAGCAGGGGGAGAACTGGGTAAATGTTAGAGGCAAAATGCCATTAGTTTGGGCTTCTGCACCAAGAGCCTGGTTATAAAATTACAGGAGAGAGAGGGGTTTGCACAGTCTGAACAGGTCAAGCCTTAGGCTCCAGCATAAAGGCTGTGCCTTTTATCCAATAAATGTACAGCTGAAGAGGCCATGGATTGCATTCAACTAAGGTTTACTTGGAACAGACCCACTGAAAATAATATTAGGGAGTCAGGTAAGCCCCACCCTGCATAATCAATCACATGACATGGTGCACACACACCATTTGAATGGCAATGCTTGCCCATCAACTTTGGGGGCCCCCAGGCACCTGAAATATTTTTTTGCGGGAGGCCAAAGACTCCTCAGCCCCTAAGAGTTGGCTTGTATGTTTCTGAATATGACTTACAACCCTGTAAGTTCTCTCACCTATCCAGCTTTCCACACAGATGAGCATAATTTTAGAGATGTACAGGACCCTGTAGAGAAAATTCCATAAATGTTATTGAAACTGGTTATTTCCTTAGGGTATTTTTTTTTGCCCAAGCAGGAACTTCCAGATGAACCATATCACATTGCCTACTCAACAGATTGTTCTAGATAACTCAAGCAACCATCCCACTGATCTAAATTCTCCTGGAACATTTTTAAAAAGGCAACAAATGCAAATTAAAGACAAGGCATGGAGTCAAATTCTCACTCAGCTAGACAGCTCACCAGCTCAGCTTGGGCTAATCACTCACACGTAATTTACCTTGAAGTGGTTCCCCACCCCTTGTTTTCATTATGTATTTTGTGTTTTAAATCGTGTGTTTTGATGTTGTGAACCATCCTGAAACCTATGAAGGGAGGGTGGTGTACAAATTAATAAATAAAATGGGAATGCCTCCATTTTTCACCCTGAGCTCCTTGGAGGAAGGTTGAGGTATATATTTGATGAATAAATAAAAAGAAGCTCAGTTTGCCACTGTTACGCTTCTATAGTGCTGGCACATTTGTTAGGCAAAGGCAAATTCATCTGATTAGGCTGTTTCACGACTATATCCCCAGTTGGTAAGGAAAGAATTAGCCTCCAATTGTACTTATAAGTTTGGCTGACAGACATTCTGCATTTCTCTACAAACACATCACAAGCAATCAGGAGCCTCTGGACAAAAGCCCCAGACACAGCCGTCATAAGCATTCTGTCTGTACTTCTAAAAATTGAATCATAGCACTGTTTCTTGTACACATCTCCATTATTAAAGAAATGTGGAAGTTCAGAGAAAAATCACACAAGTCCCTGTTTAGAAGATATGACACCATCAAGTACTGAAACAGATTCCAGTCACATTCAGTTTGACAGAGAAAACTCAATTCCACTCTAGACTGCTAACAGAGGTTTATGAAATAGTATCTGACTCAAACATTCTTTCAACTTGCAATTAATTCTACAAAACAGAACAGCAAATAGGTTTCGGAGATAGCCAATGTAGAGCTCTCCAGAATGTTGTTAAGACTATAATTGGCATGAGCCCCAGCTAGTACAGGCAATGGTCAATGATGACAGAGTTGGAGTCCAACATCATTAATATGGAGGACACCATATTAGCTACTCTTGTATAGAACAGAGCTCACTGCCCAACAGTCATTGCTTGGAGATAGCAGCCTTAGCTTAACCACTTTTACTCAGAAGAAAGGACCTCCAAGCCCATTGGAACTTAATTTTCAAATAAATACGCAGAGGACTTTTAATACTTTTTATTAAGTCTCCAAAGGTATTTCAAACCACACATACATACACAACTTCTTCATTTCCCACCCCTCCATAACCCATCAATTGCTTCCATTCTTCCTTAAAAAGTTTGTCATTATATCCTCTTAGTTTAGCAGTCATTTTTGCAACTTCTGCATAGTCCATCAGTTTTATAAGCCATTCATCCTTGGTTAGTAATCTTCCTTCTTTCCATTTCTGTGCATAGAAAGTTCTAGCTGCTGTTGTCACATACATAAATATGCTAGTCAGCTTTCCTGGGACCTCTGTTCCCATTATTCCTAGTAAAAAAAGGGGGGTTGGGTTTTTTAGGGGTCAGTTTAAACATCCTTTTCAATTCATTATATATCATTCCCCCCCAAAAAAAACCCTTCACCTGCACATGTAAAAGAGATGTAGAATTGTGTGTCATCAGCATATTGCTGACAACATACTCCAAAACTTTGGGTGACCTCACTCAGCAGTTTCATGTACCATAGATGTTAAACAGCATGGGGGGTAAAAGGAAACCCTGAGGAACCCCACATTGAAAGCTCTACAGGGCCAAAGATCACTCCCCAAGCATCACCCCAGGGCTGTCTTAAGCGTATCTGGTGCCGTGGCGCGAAGATCCCTCCAGCGCCCCCCCCCCGCCCGGTTTCACAGCGCGGCTGTCTGGCGGGCGTAGCGCGGCTGCTGCAGGTGCCACCCAGCCTTGCCTTAGAGCCGGCCCTGCATCACCCCCTGGAAATAACCATCCAAGTAGGACCGGAAGCCCTCCAAAGTGGTACCACCCTACCCTAACTTGGACAGCAGTTCCAGGAGGATACAAAAAGCTGTTGAGAGGTTGAGGAGAATCAGCGATAACATATTTCTAGAGACAAAAGCAGGGCAACCAAAGCAGTTTCTGTGCCAAAACTGTGCAAAGCAGTTTCCCTCCAAGAATGCCTGGATCTTGCCCAAGAAGGTGAGATTGGCAACTATCTTTTCATTACTTAGATTTTCTGAATGGGGAGAGTTTCTTCAAGCAGGCATGGACCACCCCTTCTCACAGGGAGGCAGAAAATCACCTTCCTGCTAGTTTTCCCAGCTGTCCCCTCCCTGCTAGTTTTTATCAGCCAAGATGGGCAAGGATCCAGGGCACAAGTGGTCACCCTGACCAATCCAAGCACCTTTTCTATGTCCTTGAGCCTTACTAACTGAAACATATCCAACATAACACAACTAGAGACCTTTCGAGATTCATTTGCTATAAAAGTGGAGTCCAAGGTCCCAGTGGATGCAAGCAATTTTATCCTCAAAGTGGAATCTCAGAAGTTATCTCCCCACCTTCCTATGCCAGGGGCCTGCATTGGCTCTCTTATTTTTGTTTATGGAAGAGACACTTCAGAACCAATCCCATGTCAAATAATCACATTACACTTATTGTTATTGATACTCTTAACATACATATTCATATGCACTTGCGGTATTTCAACAGAAAGAGCACTACTCTGGTAAATCCTACTCTAAGGCAAGGGCCAACACAGAAATGTCCTCTCCTAGCAAAACTTTTACACGCAAGCATTACAATGGAATAGCCTGCAGTCCATCAATTAAAAAAATGAAATTCCTCAGCAAAGCAGACAGACATCAGATTCAAGGTTCAAAGTGAATTCAAGATTAGCTTCTCATCAGACACACACCTCTGATAATTTTGATTGCAAATAATCATCACACGTATTCTTTTACGGCTGTTTTCTGTAGAAAGGAGGGGGAGGGAAGAATACCAGGAACAAAACAAAACACTTGGCTTGCCTCCTACCAACAGAAAGTGGGTCACTGAAATGTAACTCAAACATGCCATGAAGAGTTTCCATTTGCATGGCAGAAATCCACAAATCAAGCTGGAACTAAGTTACCGTAGTTAAGTTTTGAGGAGGGAGGGAGAAGTGGGTTATGATTCACACTGTGCATCTACTTTTATGTGTTAAGACGCAGGTGGTGCTGTGGGTTAAACCACAGAGCCTAGGGTTTGCCAATCAAAAGGTCAGCAGTTCAAATCCCCACGATGGGGTGAGCTCCCATTGCTCGGTCCCAGCTCCTGCCAACCTAGCAGTTTGGAAGCACATCAAAGTGCAAGTAGATAAATAGGGACCGCTCCGGCGGAAAGATAAACAGCGTTTCCGTGCGCTGCTCTGGTTCGCCAGAAACATCTTAGTCATGCTGGCCACATGACCCGGAAGCTGTACGCTGGTTCCCTCAGCCAGTAAAGCAAGATGAGCACCGCAACCCCAGAGTCGTCTGCGACTAGATCTAATGGTCAGCGGACCCTTTTCCTTTACCTTTATGGTGGGCATCACCACAAGACAACAGAATGAATGAGGAAACTTTGCAATACAGATGGTCATTTAATACTTCTAATTACCATCAAGTTATAGATTGTTATTTGATAGATAGAAAGTATTCTTCCTTAGAAAACATCATATCTGGAAAAGCAGGGTGGTGGTGTTTTTGTTCTTTAAGGGGGAAGAACAGGTTGAATAACAAACCCAATTAAAATCATTTTACACCAACCATCAGACCAACTCTTCAAAGAACTGTAAATGGATCTAACCCAGAAGGGGTTTTAATTGTATCTTCCATTTGCACAAAGCATTGTTCTCTCTCTTAAACTAGTACTTGCAGATTCAAAACATAGAACATAGAAATGTTTCAGTTGATAGAAAGGGAAGGAATGCATTTGCTTGTCTGAAGTCCATCAACCTCAGTGTGGCTGATTCTCAGCTTGGTGTAGGAGAGGAAACCACAAAATGTCAATGAATCAGTGTAAAAGCATTAATTGAAGAAATACATCTTACAAATGTGAGTGTGTGTGTGTGAGAGAGAGAGAGAGAGAGAGAGCAACCTCTTAATTTATGCCCATGATGTAGAACAGAAGTTAAATTGACAAGCACACTAAGAAATATATAAGATTAAATCCATTTGATCTGTAAAATACTGTATGCCCATATATGAAGCATTAAGAAGAGACTTCATGTGAATAAGGAATCCTAGTCAACAGGGTGCAAAAAAGTATGTTACCAAGTCACATCTAACCAAAGTTCATTCTGAAGCAATGGCTCAAAGGAAAGTGTGCAACTTCATTAAGAGAAGATCCTGAGATCCCTCCAGGGACCCTGCTCAGCAACTAAAATACTACCATTTGTAAAGGTTTAAGTGTGTGTGTGTGTGTGTGTATGTATGTATGCAAACCTGTATTAGGACTGTAGGAAGTGATAGGCAGACCTATAGGCAGGTCTATATTTGGATACCCAATCTCTCATAGCTTGATTTCTCAACTATTTCAAGATCATTCAAGTTCTTCTCACATGCCCCAATTCCACAAACCACCAATTGAACCTTATTCAGTGACTTAGTGAGTTTTTTAGATCAATCTGTGCTCTCACCCTTTGTTTAGACAGTTCCATAGACTCAATATATTAAGAGAACAGCCTTAAATTAATAATAAAAAAACAGTCCAACTTTGGACTGCATATTGGTGCAGACTTTTTTACATTACCATGAAAGCAAGCCTTACCTTCCTCCCTGCCCCTCACCACAGCTGATGTGTATCTCTCTCCATCCTAAGAAAAGAACCACTAAGGTTCACCTATGATGGTGAAGGAACCAACTTACAACCTTCAAGACCACACAGGGCCAGCCCTACCATTAGAGAGAGTAAAACTGCCACCTCGGGCAGCATGAACTGTGGCAGAAGAGGAAGTGAAGCAGCACTGGAGATCAAAGCTGTGCTACTTCTCCTGCCTTGATCCTGCTAAGTTAGCCTGCTTCTTACAGATACAGTGAGAGAGGTTCTCCATTTGCCAGCATCAATGTAAGAGCTGCTTGACGGTGGAAAGGTCTCCCTCGGGAGGCTGTAGACCAGGCATCCCCAAACTGCAGCCCTCCACATGTTTTGGCCTACAACTCCCATGATCCCTAGCTAGCAGGACCAATGGTCAGGGAAGATGGGAATTGTAGTCCAAAACATCTGGAGGGCCGAAGTTTGGGGATGCCTGCTGTAGACTCTCCTTCCTTGAATAGCAGAGGTTGGATTGCCATCTTTCATGGATGCTTTAGTTGAGATTTCTACCTTGCAGGGGGGGGGGGGAGTGAACTAGATGATCCTTGCCAACTCTATGATTCTAGAAGAGTCTATTGCCAGTCTGGTCAGGCTTCTGTACCTGGAAGAGGGAGGGGGCCTCTTATCCACTTCAAGTAACAAAATGCCACCTTCAATGTCACAACTATATGAATACTGCCCCAGAATATAGAGCTTAATTTGTCACCATTTGTTAAACAGGTTATAGGGCTTATAGATAGCTCATCAGCCACAGACAACCATCTCTACTACTTTGTCTTTCCCTCAGCTCTTACTACACAGGAAAACATTTCCACCTAGAGCCCTTTCACAGAATATCTAGAAGCAAAATATTTGCAGAGAGCTATGCCATTGTACCTAAAGAGCCAATCACAGGGAATGGCAATACCCTTTATTCAGGTATTTATTTAGGTACCTTTTACATTCAGTAATTCAGATTGCAAACAGAAATTTCAGAGATGTGCTGCAGTCACATTTAATTTATGTACTATAGGTAACACTGAGGTGTAGGTTAGATGTTTCTTTTTGTTTGTTTGTTTTTTGTTTAAAAGGGGAAATGCAAAGGCATTTTAAACAGAACATTATATTTAGTAGCCAAGTCACAATACTGGAAAATGAACACACATTCTCTGTTGGAGCAAGAAACCTTTTCATGGATGTGCTCCCTGGAATGGGAGTTGCCTCTAGCAGAGCGGTGGCATTTTGATAGTGAAGACAAGTGACACGGAACAAGCTTTATAGATGGTCTGCTCTCAGAGGCTGTGTGCACATTTATCTGGGAGTAAGCATAATTGAACACAGTGGGATTTGCTTCTGGGTGAGCATGCACAGCACTGGGCTATACATTTACTCTGTCCTGCAACCTAAATGTTGCATACTTCTTTCACCCTGTAGCTTCCCATATGCTTGCAGACTCCTGCTCGATTCCCATTGATGTGAGATTGTGCACTACACAGCACATGACTCACACAAGTGCTTTGAGGTATATTTCATGCGGCCGTTCTCGCCAGCCCCTAAAAAGCCCACACAAGACCACAAGAATAATCTTTTATTCATTCTTCTTTTTGCAGGTCATGCTTTCTTTCTCTAATGTACAGCCCCCCAGGTGATTAATTTCACACTTAAGGCATTCTTGCTGGGTTTTGAGCTAATATGAAGGCAGCTCTTTTCAACATCAAAAACATATATTTTAACATGCCTCTCATTTCTTGGCAAACCACTCAAGTTTTCAGTTATATTTGGGAGGAACTTAGTCAGCAAAGCTTCATAATTTCTCTTTCTTTTTTTAAAAAAAATAATGTTACTCCAAAATGACAACGGTTCAAACAGCGACAAAATAAAGAACAGAAAAGCTGAATAGACAAATGCTGTTAGTAAGCCTTTGATCCGAAGGCTGCAACCAGCATTAAAACCATATTGAAAACACAATTATTACAAAGGACATGAAACAATATCTCACAAGTACTGAAGAAATTTCAAACTTTTCCATAACGGGCAAAGCCACACTGGCTCACTAAAACCGGTGGCTATAGGTTTTTGTCATCACAAGCAACATCAAGGTGAACACTTCTGTATTTGCTAGACACCTCCTGTTACTGCATATTGCAAAGAAATGCTTTGTGATATGAACTTGGCAGCAATTAAGCCTCTGCTTTAGAAACAAGACAGTTTCTACATAGCATGCCAGCCCCTCTCATGTATGAGACAAATAATGCTCTTTCAAAATAATGCAGTGTGCATCGCAGCCTTTGCATGCAATGGATCTTCCTCACACCGAAGGTACAGGGAGGGCTTACACCACCTGCAAATAGTAATTCTGCCCATCAATGCTACATTCATAGTTTCCTCCTTTTAAGCTCCTATCAGCACCTTACACCCACCCTCACAACCTGCAACCTCAGCATTTCTATTCAAACTGTAGAGCAAATATCTGGCCTGGATGGAGAGAGTGAAGAACCATTACTGTAATATTTTTTCTAGCACACACAGATACACAGGCATGGGTTTTCTTTCTCACAACTCAAATCACCTGCTAAAACACACATACCCTGACCATAATATGAGAGGGGACAGGTGAAAGCAGAAGACTGTGTCACTTGTGAGCCTCATCAGTCAAACCATTTCAGCTGACCATGTCTCCCCTCGCAGCCTAGACATCAGAAACCAGAGCCACCTAGAGGAAGACCAATTTTCTTCTGCCTCTGCCTAGTGGTCATCCAAGAGGAGATCCCTGGCTTTTCCAGAGCCTTCGCTATTTGTTAAGGTGCCGTTTTTCTGTGGCACAGAGACTCACCCCAAATCCCAGGCAAGGATAAATTAGTAATCTATAGTATAGGGAAGCTTTTAAATGTTTTATTATGTTTTTATATATGTTGGAAGCTGTCTAGAGTGGCTGGGGCAACCCAGTCAGATGGGCGGGGTACAAATGATATTATTATTATTACTATTATTATTTGTTGTTGTTTAAGGGCTACATCTCCCTCCACACGGCACCACCTTTTCAGTATCAACTATGCCAGCTGTATCCTGAAGCCTTATGGTAGCGTGCCAGAAGAAAATCTGAAGGTAGTGACAACATGGCAATGTCTTTTAGGTTGCTACAGGTTTTGGCTTCTTTCAGAACCTTCCCAACCCTCACCCTCATTCACCCATGGGTGCTCAAGATGCAGCATATAACACACTGAATCCCGAGATTCAGTGAGCTCTCTCTTTTGAAGATCACACTCAGGAACGGTAGGACTCCAGCTCTGGCCAAAGTAGACTACTGGAGGAGCTGAGGATTGAATCATTTCTGAAAATGAATGGAGAAGACCATATAAGAGGAAGGGAAAGGTTTAGTGAGAACTTGTGTGAGAGAAAGAGTGAGTGGGTGTGGGTTATGTAAGCTTCAGAATAAAATAAAATAATACAAAAAAATAGTATTTGGGGGTGGGGGTGTTGATTTGACTTTGTTTTAAACTTTTGAATATTGCATTTTGTGTGTTTATGTGGTGAACTGCCCTGCGATCTGAAGGGTGACATACAAATTTATTAAGACACTCTCATGGTGGTGTGTGGAAATTATATGAAGGGGTTGGAAGGGGAAGATCTGAGATCCCTAATCCTGGTGCTTGTTAAATAGAAAATGTGGGGGGGGCACAGCCTACCCTGCCCTTGCAGGAGGAAAAGCCAAGAGCAAGGCAAACAAACTAACAAAACAAAAACAAAAACCCCAAACCCAAATTCTCCATCCATCCTTGCTGGTTTTTCCTTTCTTTAACGCCACAGAAAAATGGGTCACCAAAAAAGCTCTTGCCTGGGGGGAAAATCAAGAAACAGCAATGTAGGCAAGGGGGGGGGGGGGTGAGGAAGGTTCAGAAATTTATTTCTGAAATATTAACGAGCCCTATCCTGAGAGAAACATCTAGGCTTGATTTTTTTTCCGCCCTCCCGCAGAGAGAAGAGGGGTGTGAGCAATTGGCAGCACGCAGAAGAGCATTTCCGGAAGGGGTAAACTTAAGAGGCAAGGTGAAGTTTCGGGAGAGAGCGGGGTAGGAAAAGGAAAACCAGAGACCCCCCCACCCACCCCAAATCCCAGTCTCCCTCAGGTGCTGCTGTGACACCACCAACCCTATTCTCTAGGATGCTAATTCTCTCTTTCTTTCGCTCGCCCCCCCCCCCTTCAACCTTCTCCATCTCACGCTCCCGGGGAACCTCTAGTGGCCGAAAACGGAGGCGCTCCTTCTGGTGAACACGAGTCTCTTACCACCGGAGTTAAAATCCCTCAGACAACTATTTGCTTTGTAACTGAAAAGCTCGACTGGACGATCGGGCAGATTCTATGCATCTCCCTTCTCCCACAGAGAGGAGAACCCACACGCGTTGGGCTCCTTAGGACTAAGAAGACTAGGATGCTGAACCCCACGGCCACCCCACCGCCCATCCTTGCGCGCCGTACATACGGATAGAGCCGGGGGGGGGGGGATATGACAAGCCTCCATAGCTGTGAGATTAAACATTGCAAAGTACAAATGGAGGACTCCCCCACCCCCACCCCATTCACCCACCTTCCTATCCGCAATCTCCAACCCGATTTATATAGACAATAACTTTCCCTCGGATTGGCATCAAGGGGGCAGCGGGAGAGAGAACGAGAGAAAACGCCGGAGCAGCTGCGAAGAGGAGAAAGATCGTTTGGTAACTAGATTGCACTTTTTACTGAGAAAGGGTGGAGTGAAATCTATAGCATTTTTTGGGGGGGGATTAAGGATATAACGGGGAGAGCGCAAACGGAGAGATCCCCTTACCCGGATGCCGTCTGAATTCTCCTCGGCGTCCTTTAGCACAACCAAGCTGGTCCCTCTCCACAACCACGCGCGCACACGCGCGATCCGTGCCGGGCTTCTAATTCCACGGTTTCTCTCGCCGACGGGAAGGAAGAAATAGGACGAAAGCGGCGGCGCAATCCTCACTCACATTGCCACGCCACAGGCAACGACAGAGGCAGTAGGGTGGGCAGGGAAGCCTCGCCGCTTCTCCAAGTTGGCTAGCGTACACGTCTATCTGTTGGCAGGTTTTCCACAATTAAGATCCCCGAGATGAAGGCGACCCAAAAAGAAACGTGGGGGGAGGACGGGGGAGGTTCCCCAATCAGTTGTTGCTGCTGCCTCCTTTTTTTTTGCTCCTTAATTGGCAACCCTTTAAAAAGAAGAGGAAAGCCTTTTCCTTCCTTTTTACTCCCCAATTGCCTTTTTTCGGGGAGGGGTTGTCGTTGTTTGTATGTATGCAGGGACCGGATTCTCAAGTCCAGATTCTCAACGGCTCCAAGGAGATGGCTTCTTCCCCGCGAGGCTTTCGCAGCGCGCTCCGCTTGCAACGCGGCTGCTTTCCACGGTGGAAACTTTCAGGTGGAGAAGGAAACAGCGGCGGTAGTGGCAGCATCTAGCGAGCAAGCAAGCCCAGGTCTAGGTGAGGATGGGCGGGCTGGTGCTTGCGCGTGTGCAAAAAAGAAATACACACACAAAACACACACACAGAGACACACACCGGTTCCTTCCAGGGCTCGAACACGGGCCGTTGAAGTCCCGCAGCTAGAGGGATGGGGGGGGGGGACAGTGGAAAATGCAAAATAAAACAATACACGCACCTCCCCCCAAAAGCCCAACGACTCTCCGGCGCCCTAGAGCCGTGTAGCAAGCCAGCCAAGGTCCTCCGTGTACCCTTTCTCACGACCAGCTGTTCCGACGCTGCGATCTTCGCAAACGGCTACAGCCGAGGCGAGCTGCTTAACTCTTTCCCTTCCGCTCTCCGCGCTGCTCCCAGGAAAGGAAGGAGTAGCTGCCGCGTTTGCCCTTGCAGTTGGGCTGGGAGCTCCAGGGAGTGCCGCATTTCTCCGAGTAAGCGCGCAAAGATCCCCCCTCCCCACCCCACCCCCGGCCGCGGTTCCTCCTCCTTCTCCCCAGCGTGACCTGATTAGCTACAGCAGGGAAAGAGGACGCAGGCAGCACCTTCCCAGTCAGCAGGAACGCGTCCGCCATGGATGCGCGCCGGCGTCTAGGTGGACGCTTTTGAGGAGACGCTCCTATTCGGAGGTTGGCGGGAGCAGGTGGGACACTCAGCTGGCGGAGTGAAAAGGACCACCCAGGCGGTTTTGGAAAGGTGGCGTTTCCAGAGGTCTGGGCAGCCTGATCCTACGCAGCAGCGCAGCATAGGATCTGGATGCCTGAAGGAGAGAAAGCTAAGGGGTCCTGCACTCCCCCCCCCCGGGCAGGAGATTCGCATTTCTCCTTGAGGCACTAGGAGAAGACGAATTCATGAATGGAACTGAAGCTCGTGCACCGTTTTAATTCTGAGCGCAGGGGATTGCTAGAAATAGACGAATCCTTTGCGCACGCTGCCCGATCCGATTTAATATCCACGATTCCTTCAGAATAACTCTACGTAGGATCGGTTGATAAAACGTTCTTGCTAGGTATCTTTCCTACGCCCCTTTTCTTCCAAGAACCCACTGAATGCTCATCAGGGTTGTATTCGCTTGTAGCACCATGCCTGCCACCCTAGGCGTATGCGCACAGAATTGCAGAAATTGAAACTCTTTCCGGCTCCAACCCTGGGAAGCAAATCACATTGGCCTGACTGAGATTTACTTCAAAGTAAGCATACCTAGGATTGGGACCAGGGGCGCCAACTTGAATAAAATATTTTTGCATAGCTGCCAAGTTTTCCCTTTTCTCACGAGGAAGCCTATTGAGCATAAGGGAAAATCCCTTTAAAAAAGGGATAACTTGGCAGCTATGTTTTTTTTGGGGGGGGAGCAGGTTAGCAACTACAGTGGAACCTCGGTTTATGAACACCTCGGTTTATGAATTTTCGGTTTATGAACACCGCGGACCCATCTGGAACGGATTAATTCATTTTCCATTACTTTCAATGGGAAAGTTTGCTTCAGTTTATGAACGCTTCAGTTTATGAACAGACTTCCGGAACCAATTACACCCATGCTTCAGTTTATGAACGCTTACTCCGTGGACCGTCTGGAACGGATTAATTCACTTTCCATTACTTTCAATGGGAAAGTTCGCTTCAGTTTATGAACGCTTCAGTTTATGAACAGACTTCCGGAACCAATTATGTTCATAAACCGAGGTACCACTGTATGCTGAAAACATCTTAAGCATAACTAAAGGAAAGGCAGCAGAAAGATCAAGAAGAGTATAGAGACCTTTAGACTGTGCAGGGAGGAGGTCACTAGCTTTAGAATGCAATCTCATGCACACTTACCTGGGAGTTAACCCCACTAAACTTAATGGAATGCCATTCTGAGCTGAGCTGTATAGGATAACATTGAGAGACTAGGCATATTTATTTTGGAGCAAGTCCCTTTCAACCTGAGCCCTATAGAAGTCTAAATTTCAATGGGACTTGTTTCTTCACAATGGGCTGCAGCTTTTTGTGGATTGTTCCAGTTAATGTGATCAAGTCAAAGGGAATCAAAGAACTGTGGATTTGGAAGGGACCCTGAGGATCATCTAGTCCAACGCCCTGCAATGCAGAAATATATAGCTGCACTTATAAGCCCATGTTAAACACGTGCCAAAATCCTGTGCATGGGCATGTATATATTTATGGAGGAAGCTTGTTTTCTCCTGCTCTGGAGGGTAGGACTCGAACCAATGGCTTCAAGTTACAATAAAAGGAGGTTCCAACTAAATTTATGTAAAAACTTTGTGATAGTAAGAGCTGTTCAACAGTGGAACGGATTCCCTTGGGAGGTTGTAGACTCTCCTTCCTTGGAGGTTTTCAAGCAGAGGTTGGATGGCCATCTGTCATGGATGCTTTTGCTGAGATTCCTGCATTGCAGGGGGGTTAGACTATATGACCCTTGGGTCCCTTCCAATTCTACAGTTCTATAACGCGCACACACAAAGGCATGATTTGCCATTGTTGTACTGGAACAATAAGTTGGGCCACAAAGAAGCTGAATTCACAAAGCAGTTGATTCTGTTTCACGGGTATTATCTAACTGTTAATTTTTGCATTATATTTGAACTTTCACATGACGCAAAAGTCACTTCCAGATATATAGTGCAATATTACACAAGTTTAATGCTCATCCCCATGTTATTTGCAAACTTTTTTTTTAATTTCTAGAAGCAAATAATGCAAATACGAAGCCTAGACTTGCATTGTACATTTCTTGAAGTGGCTTTCACATCAGGTGAAAGCTCAGATATAATGCAGAAATTAACAGTTAGGAGATGTCAGGAAAATGGAATAAACTGCTGTGTGAATGCAGCCAGAGAAGGGAGTTGGTATATAGCACTCATTAACTCCTAATCACAGCCAGCGCTTACACATGATCTAAGAATGGTCTCAATCCATCCTTGGGGCTCTCTGCTAGTGTTTTAATAGCAGCTGCTTATATAACTCGAGAATCGGATTCCCCATCTCCTGGGTGTCACCCTCTGCTAACATCAACAGCTAACTTTATTTAGTTCAACCAGCTTTCTGTGGTTTGGGTGGTGGTGTGGGGAGAAATTTAATTCAGTTCGCATTTAAAGGCAAACATACCCAATTTGCACTCTCCCTGACAATATGCAAACAGCCACATCCTTCAAGATTAGCTCTTCTCAGGAATCTACAATGCAGTTCTCCAGTCAAGTAATGTTTACAAAGATCCACATCCTACAGTAAACTATACATAGAAATATGCACATACCAGTGAAAATAGGATACATAACATTGGGGGAATTTACTTGGACAAAATGTGTTTATCGGGGCAAAAGTGCGTACAAAAAAAGCATATATACTAGGAGAAATTTTTAAAGAATTTTTTAATTAATAGTTTTCAACATAAAATAACGTAAGTTATTTTGACTGAAATTCGGAAAAAATCCTCAAGTACCCCCAGAATGAGGCAGAAAAATGCATTTTTTAAAAAGAAGACTAGAAGACAGATTTTGGCACAGAAATAGTTTTTATGGCAGGCAATAAGGTTTCCTCCTAGTCCTGAGCTAGGCACCCTGTGACCCTCCATATGTTGTTGAACTACAGCTCCCATCAACTGCAGCCAGCATGACCATTGGCAAGGGATGATGGGAGATGTGGTTCAACAACATCCGGAGGGATCACAGGCTTCTTATTCCTGTCCTAGACTTAAAGCGTGGGATGGACAAGCATGTGCCAAGAGCACACTTCTATGGATATTGGGTCTTAATCTGAAAATAAAGATCTGTAAATGAAATTCTGCTTTCATAACTCTGCTTTGTTTACCTGCAAGATGCTCCATGATCATAGGAATAGACTTAACTATTTCCATGATATGCCTACATATTTAAGTCTCTGCTTCATTCCCTCTTCCTTCTGCAACATTTGCTGCCCGTTAAATTTTATTTTCTTCGCTTCCTCATCTTGTTTTACAACAGTTTCTTTGTTGAAGCTTTTTAATGACTCTTTCTTGAACAAAACTACAAGCATAGATCTATCTGGTTGTTGTTTTTTTAAAAAAATCTATGGTTTATTAGGGTTGTCCCATTATTTCAATAAAACAGTACAGTCCCTTATTTCCACCCTGCTGCCTCCCCCACCTTCATGCTTTATTTATTCAAGTTACAGCATTTTCATCTCTGATATCCAGTACTTAAGCATATTCTAACTGCTCAGATTCACATGCTGAAAGTAAAAGAAAATATATATATATACCATGTTACTCTAAAAAAAACACACCCCTAAATTATGAACATGTTTTACATACATTGTTATGGGATTAATCTGATAAGGAGGACTCTCTGGTTTTAGTGGTTTAAAGGGGGCAGAAGGGTTGCTTAAATGTTCCTTAAGGCTTGGTGGCTAAGCTGCAAACCACAGCTATTTTTAGGTAAATTACAGTCAAATGGCCCTGAATCGAAATCAAGGGGATTTAATTAGTAAGGACTAATTTTTCACATTGATTTCAGTGGTATTTAAGCAGGATATACTTGGTGTGGAGCCAACTCTATATTTTGTATGGATAAATTGCAATAATATGTTGGGTTTGACTGATGGCTCAATGGACTTTGGTGACAGCTACATGTATAGGCTGGAATAGTAGCGATTGTGCTACTGGAAGCATTTTTGAATTTTTTTCACTATAGCTGATCAAACGCTTGCATCTGCTTTTTAACCTTTTTTTTCAGCCAGATGATTGGCTACAGTGAAAACTTTCAAAACATCTCCAGCTGCAAATGTAGCTATTTGAGACCTCTGGGAATTATCTACTTAGCTTTTAAAGTAATCATTTCTCTGAAAGCATTGTGATGTAACACCAATACATATTTTGGGGGAAATCTAGAGAGATTTTTTTTTTAAAAAATAAAATATAACCCATTAAGTTAAAATAACCCTCACAACTAGTTTCTTGGAAGCTGAAGGGGGTGGGGAGTTGTGTTGCTTTCAGAAAACATTCTGGATTTTTGGGGTGTGCAGTGCGGAGGTGAACCACCATGGAATTGGAACTTCAGAGTGGAAGAACAACCATCAAGAATACATAATGGGGAGGCAGGGAAAAGGAAGGAAGGAAGGAAAAGAAAGAATGAAAGAACACTTATTGGTCAGTGAAGATAGCAACATGCCAGTCTTTTGAGATATGAAGGCTACCAAGCTACCTGAGTGATTATAAGCAATGGAGACTGGTCTATTAGAGAAGAGGCACTGCCCCACCAATCTCAGTTTGCCCCCCTCAGCCAGCCCCCACTTGCTTGCCTTACTTACAACCAATCCAGGGGATGCCATTATCTGTCAGCTTCCTCCACCTTAATAATAATAATAATAATAATAATAATAATAATAATAATAATAATAATTTATACCCCACTCATCTGGCTGGGTTTCCCCAGCCACTCTGGGCGGCTTACAACAGAAAAATGAAATAAAACAATTAAACATTAAAAGCCTCCCTAAACAGGGCTGCCTTCAGATGTCTTCTAAAAATCTGGTAGCTGTTTTTCTCTTTGACATCTGATGGGAGGGCGTTCCACAGGGCAGGCGCCACCACCGAGAAGGCCCTCTGCCTAGTTCCCTGCAACTTGGCTTCTCGCAACGAGGGAACCGCCAGAAGGCCCTCGGTGCTGGACCTCAGTGTCCGGGCAGAACGATGGGGGTGAGGACGCTCCTTCAGGTATACTGGGCCGAGGCCATTTAGGGCTTTAAAGGTCAGCACCAACACTTTGAACTGTGCTTGGAAACGTACTGGGAGCCAATGTAGATCTTTCAAGACCGGTGTTATGTGGTCTCGGCGGCCGCTCCCAGTCACCAGTCTAGCTGCTGCATTCTGGATTAGCTGTAGTTTCCGGGTCACCTTCAAAGGTCACCCCATGTAGAGCGCATTGCAGTAGTCCAAGCAGGAGATAACCAGAGCATGCACCACTCTGGTGAGACAGTCTGCAGGCAGGTAGGGTCTCAGCCTGCGTACCAGTTGGAGCTGATAGACAGCTGCCCTGGACACAGAATTGACCTGTGCCTCCATGGACAGCTGTGAGTCCAGAATGACTCCCAGGCTGCGCACCTGGTCCTTTAGGGGCACAGTTACCCCATTCAGGACCAGGGAGTCCTCCACACCTGCCCGCCTCCTGTCCCCCACAAACAGTACTTCTGTCTTGTCAGGACTCAACCTCAATCTGTTAGCCACCATCCATCCTCCAACCGCCTCCAGGCACCTTAGTGTCTGCGTTACTGCTGTAAGACTCAGTAAAGAAAGGATGGAGACAAGAATGGACTTAATTGGCTCCACCTGCCATTGGCTGTCTGGCGCCACCTACTGTTGACCTCCCTAACTTCTCCCCTACCCGTCTCAGTGGGAACCATAGCTGCCAAGTTATCCCTTTTTTTAAGGGATTTTCCCTTATGCTGAATAGGCTTCCTCGCGAGAAAAGGGAAAACTTGGCAGCTATGGTGGGAACCAGTTGTAAGTTAACACTAGATTTGCCGCCAGATCTATCCAAAATGAAATTTGAGGTGATGTATGGATAATTCCGCTGAACTGGAATAGCTGAAGGCATTTTAAGTAAAGTTAGAAGAACATTGATAATGAGGTTCCCTGGGCATTGCTCAGAGGAGTGCGGTGTTGGGGTGGGGGGTTGTACACCCCCAATGAAAACAAATGCATCATCCACCTACAGACAGGGCCCTGTGAGTTGTGAGGAGCGGGTGTGGGGTGGGGATCATAATACAGTCATACCTCGGTTTAAGTACGATTCGGTTTGAGTACTTTCAGTTTAAGTACTCCACGGACCTGTCTGGAACGGATTAATCCACTTTCCATTACTTTCAATGGGAAAGTTCACTTCAGGTTAAGTATGCTTCAGGTTAAGTACAGACTTCCAGAACCAATTGTGCACTTAAACCGAGGTACCACTGTAGTTCCGATGTGAAATCGTGCAAGTATTATAAGCAAAGAAAATGTTGGTTCCCTCCAAATTAAGCTGTTTTTGGCAGTGAAGGATTTCCAGAGTTGATTCTGAATTGCACTTCAGTCAAAATCCAGGTTGTTTTTTAAATAAATAAATAAAAATGAAATGTGCAAAACCTCCCTAAGAAACTCTGCTTATCTGGTGGACTCACCGCCAAATTGCCGAGAGTCTTGAAGAGGAGCTCACAGATTCACTTTCCCTTCTTGCCTTTTGTCAACATTTCAGTGGCAAATCTGTCAGGAGACTGTTTTAATTAAAAGCCTGGGAGGCAGGGGGAGAGGAACTCTTGGCAGGTGTCGCAGACTGTTAGTTATGTCACTGTAACCATTTACAGAATCAAGGTATAAAACATGTGAAAAGGCAGAAGTATGCTGTTCAGCATGATTGGCAGGAAGTCTTTTCAATGTGCGCAACATTAAATCAAGGTACAATGCAAATCCATTCGGTTCAACTTGACCCTGTACCACAAACAGCACTGTGCTACAATTGGACTCCTTCCACTGGATTAAAGTAAAAGCTGTCCGTCCCCCCAAAAAAGAAACCCCCATACAGACAGAAAACCAAGCTGCAATAATGGTACCCCCCCCCCATTACATCCCACCTGTAAGAGGTTCTACAGTGATGTTTTCCCTTCTTGAAATCACATGCAATTGCATGAGAAGTTGCACTGGTCAGTTACCACCCATCACAGCAAGAATAATAAGATTCCCCCTTTCAAATGAGCCGTCGTGCTGCACTCCACCACTGCAGCACTACTGCCAGCCTCCAACTCAATATTCCCCACCAATTTTGCAGCAGGTGAGCCTTGGCTGCCACATACTCAGCCTTTGGCAACTGGCAAACAAGTTGTGAGTGATGATCTTGACCTGCAATGCCAGCTGCCTTTGCTGCAAGGCACACAGGCTGTTGTGCAACACAGAGCAACTAACTCAGAATCCTGTAAGAGCTGCCTATGCTGTATCATACCAAGAGTCCATCAACAAGGTCACACACAAGATGTTATTGTTAGTATCTCAAGTCCTCAGCAGCTGGGGACGAGTTTACCCCTACATGCGTCCACTCAACTTCTTCCATCTGTGGAAGCGGCACTTTTGCAAGTGCCATGTCATAGGTGTCCTACAGTTGCAAGGAATCAATCTTTTAGTGTCACACCATGCAATGATCAAAAAATCAAGGCAGCATAAAACAAAACCACAGAACAAGAGAAGGTTAAACGGTCCAGAAGAAAAACTCATTTAAATGTCTAGGCCAGGGGTAGCAACCTAAGGCCCAGGGGCTGGATGCGGCCCAATCACCTTCTCAATCCGGCCTGCAGACAGTCTGAGAATCAATGTGTTTTTACATGAGTAGAATGTGTCCTTTTATTTAAAAGGGTTTATTTAAAAGGGCACCTCTGGGTTATTTGTGGGGCTTGCCTGGTGTTTTTACATGAGTAGAATGTGTGTTTTTATTTAAGATGCATCTCTGGGTTATTTGTGTTAGAGATTCATTCCCCGTGCTGCACTCATGGGATTGTTGTCTATCACATGATGGTGTGTGTTTTCATTCCACAGAGTGGGACGTGACGGAAACAGGATGTTTGTGTTACTGTGTTTCCTGAAGTGGGACGATTGTCCTTTGTTCTTTCTCTTTGCTGCCTGATGCTAGAGAGAGAGGGAACCAATGTTCTGCCATTTTGTTTGGTAGCATTTTTAAAATTTGCAGCAATTCATAAGAAAACGGGGAGAAGAAGCTGAGATTGGCAATTTCATGCCCCCCAACATTCTTCAGGTGAAAATAGGGACATTTCTCATTCCCCCACAAGTGACCCTCCTTGGCCCACATTTTTTTGGTCCCTCCCCACCCTGTAGAGCATTTCTTATCAGAATAAGGGTGGGTGCCACCTTCACCACACCAATGGGGCACACATGCCCTCCGCCATCTTGAGAAAACACCTTAATCCCCATTTTATCTTATCATCTTATCTTATTCTTTGGTAGATTTACAGAAATAAAAACACACCAATAAATACATTTTAGAAAGGGGCAAGATTAGATGCGGATGCACAAAGAATTTTTTTAATAATCAAGACTCTTTGCACTCCGCTCCCCTCACACGAGGCTGGGTCTCAGCAGCAGCAGTTTATATGTAAATAAACGTAGATTAACCAAATGCTGTGCTACTGAGTTCTGTTACGCAATTGTGCAAACTCTGTGGATCCATAAGTGTGCTGATGTCAGTTGGCATCAGTCGCTGTGATGTTCGTTTTGAAGAATGCTTTTGAAGCTCCCAAACGATTGACCAGGAGGGAGAGAACAAGCCAGTCGGGCATGTGTCTCTGCCAGGGTCCTACTCGCGAGTAAGAGATCCTAGCAATTTGTGGGGCATAGGAATTCGTTCATTCCCCCCCCCTTCAAAATATAGTCTGGCCCACCACATGGTCTGAGGGACGGTGGACTGGCCCATGGCTGAAAAAGGTTACTGACCCCTGGTCTAGGCACATAAATATGTCTTGACACTGAAACAGCAGCAGCCAATTAGGACTTTGAGAGGATGGTGTTCCACAATAAAATTACTATTGGTTGATCCCTCAGATACTTAGAGGCCAGCAGTTGTTGTTTGCAATGCTCTTGAGAATGAGGGCCACTTTAGAAGTTTGAAACTCTCTGCAAGTAGACTCAGTTTCCATGGATATGTGTATATGGTTATAATGGAGCGAATGGGGAGGGCCCATCCAATTTTCACACTGCAGCCTCCAGAAGATTAGCCCTAGGCTGAAAAATGTTCCCCATCCCTGATGCAGTACATCAAAAGCATCTTTGGGGGATACACCTGGACAGAAGATGTAATACCTGAGATAATATATTGCTATATCTGCCACTTCTCAGCAGTAATTTGCATAGAGCTGGATCAAAATTCTTCAGGGGGGGGGGACAACAACATTTGAGGGTTTTCTTTTTCAGATTGCCCCTGAATTGTTGGAGAATTTCAGGGTCCTCCTGGAGAGTATTTGGTGACACCCCTCTCCATCACAAAAAGGATGGAAAATTCCTGCTCCAGTTTTAATATTGCTTAAGAGCCTTATAATATTGCTGAAGGAAGCAATGGGATTGCATCCCACACCTACCCATTCTCTCTAAGCCCGCTATGTCGTTCAGACACCAAAATGAGCTAGCAATAACATTCATGTAGTATTTACCCAAGACAGATTTCTCAGAAGAAAGTTTTCCAAGAAATTTTCTGGTATGTCCCCCCTCCCCACACACAAACCTGTCTGAGAAATCTGTCACTCTAAAGATTAGTCAGTAAAATTTTCAACTTGCAAACAGGGTGGAATATTTCAGGAAGCCTAGATTGGCACAAACATGGCACATTTTCTAGCCAGCAGGCTCATGAGAATCACTGCCAGGAACCAGCACCTGTAGCAGACGAAATGCCAAATTGAAGGTTTCTTCTTCCACACTGCTGTATTCCAGAGATACTCAGGATGCTCCAGATGAGGTGATTTCAAAACATCTAAACCAACCCTGCACTTACAGTTACGCCTCTTCAAAGGGCCTTCATGAAGCAATTCAGATTTATCTTGTTGTCAACGTAGTTTTTAGAGTAATTTATCTTCCTTGATGTTTTGTATGGATTCAGAAAGATCACATGTTACTGGCAAGATGTATCCTCATCCATATAGATATATATAATATTCTCTGCCCATTTCATCTGGAAGCATGGGAGAGTTTGCTTATCGTGCACATTATTGGAACAAACAGATCTGAAGCACCACGTGCAGACATTTCCTTTATCAAGGAGGAACTGTACTTCAATTATTTTTAAAAAAGTGGTTGCAGCATGCAAAGGTTAACCATTTCATGATGTTCGGCAGGTGTGTGGATCTAGGCTTCTGGAAATTCTGGGACAGAAGAGCATCCAAACAGAAGTAGAGACCTGCTGGATGTAGCCAATGACATCTAGTCCAGCACACTGTTCTCATAGTAAAGGTAAAGGGGACCCCTGACCATTAGGTCCAGTCGTGACCGACTCTGGGGTTGCGGCGCTCATCTCGCGTTATTGGCTGAGGGAGCTGGCGTACAGCTTCCAGGTCATGTGGCCAGCATGACAAAGCCACTTCTGGCGAACCAGAGCAGCGCACGGAAAAACCGTTTACCTTCCCGCTGTAGCAGTACCTATTTATCTACTTGCACTTTGTCATGCTTTTGAACTGCTAGGTTGGCAGGAGCTGGGACTGAGCAACGGGAGCTCACCCCGTCACGGGGATTCGAACCGCTGACCCTCTGATCGGCAAGCCCTAGGCTCTGTGGTTTAACCCACAGCACCACCAACCACACAACTGTGGGAAGCCTGCAAGCATTGACAGAGTGCCACTGTCTCTTGCCAAAGGCAAGGTGGTTCTTTTAAAATGAGATTCAGAAGCAATACAAAATGCACAAGTGAGTGAGAAGATGTATACGATGTATACATACGAAGCAAGCACTTCAATCTGCCACTTGGAAGCCCTCAATAAGCAATGAAGCGACTCGCCCAGGTAGCCACATTTTGCACGGCCCTGCAGCCAATCAGTCCATGCATGAGCTTCAGAGAAACTCTGCCCAAACGGTCCGGTTTTCTAGACAACCTGTGTAGCTTTCAAGACTGGCTATGTGCAGTCCCAATACCTCACTTTCTCAAAACATGTCAGATATGAAAGACGGTACCCAGCACTAGCTACCCAAACTGATAAGGCAGTTGTGTGTGTGTGGGGGGGGGGAGGGCTTCGCCTCCTCCTAACGTTCCCAAGATATTTAAGACTGTTCTCACACCATCAAAAAACTTAACAAGAGCGAGGGAAGAAGAAGGAACAGAGGCAGGAAAGGCTCCGTGTTAGACCACTAACTCCTCAATACATTTTGTCTTCCGGATACATTTCCACAGCACTATCTGCAGTTGTGATTCCAGTAACTGGTATTCAGAGGCAGACGGTGGAAGCACAACAGTCATTGCGGCTAGCAGAGGCCCCATCTCATGAATCAGATGGGGGGGGCGACGTCACACGCCACGCCTGACAGCAGCCACACACACATGCACACAAAAGGTGGGTATTTTTTGGGGGGGGGGAGCTAGCAAGAGGGCGTGGGGAACAAGCCCTGATGTGTTCTGGAACACCAATATTTACCAAGAAAGACGCTGGAGGTGAGTGTGAGATTTTCACGGACCTATTTTTTTGGGGGGGGTGTCCACAGATTTGCAGGGAAGGGGTGCAATCTACAGCAGCAGCAGCCGCGGCCCAAAGAGGGTTCGGCAAGGGCTCTGAGGGTGACAGGATGCACAATGAGTTTCTGCTGGCTGGTTGCCCCCTTGCTGGAGGCCAGGGCCCACTGTCCAGGTGCGCTTGTCAGTGCTTGGGCCACCACCATGGTTGTGGGGGGGGGGTAGCCCCTGAGGGGGCCCCTGTCCCGGCTGTGGGAGGGTGCCACCTCCACCGGCTTGCCTGTCCATGTGCTGCTGCTGGCATGTTCCATGCCAAGCCGCACAGAAGAAGCGAGCGAGCAGAGGGAGGAGGGATGGGCAGCCAGGTGTGTGGCAGATATGCACACGGTTTGCACTTGGCTGCACCCACGTCCATCCCCCCTTGCTCCTCCTGGAGGCAAGCCAGATGCAGAGGCTGGTGCCCAGCTAGCAGGAGGCAGCAGACCGAGGGAAGTGGAAAGGCAGGTGGGGCAGGGAGGAGAAATACTGAAAGGGCCCAAAGGACCCCAGCCCCCTAGAGTTGGGGCCTATGGTGGCTAGTAGGAATGGAATGCCTTGTCCTCTAGGAATTTGTCTAAGTTGATGGGTGCTACTACATGTGCCCACCACATTAGCAGGAACGCATTGCAGGAATTCATTTGCTACAAATGCAAATATCCAATTCAATAGTTAAATGCCCTGGACTCTAGGAAAAGGCTTTGAACAGGGCTGAAGCACCGACAGCAATGCAAACGAGGGGGCACAGAAATGCTAGCAGAAAATGGGCATTGCACACAGCAAACAGAAAACTGCCAGGGGAGGTAAAGGTGCCTTGCAGGGTACCAAAATCCTACCTTCCTAATCACTGAGCACCCTTTGCGATAAAAAGAAGAGCACAACCCCTCCACATATCTCTAAGCTTTCCTTGAAAACCTTGGAGGTGAGAGATTCAAGCCGCGAGTCTAACTAAGCTTGCTTATTTGGACATAAACTCCATTGAAGTTAACAGGGTTTCACTTCCAAGGAAAGATGTTTAGCACTCGGCTGTTTCTCTTTTAATTAAAGCAAAGGTGGAGGACTCTGGAGAATTGCCTTTGTATACCCTGCTGTTCATCTAATCCTTAACGAAGAAAACAGAGGTTATATTCCAGAGGAAAGGTACTTGGTACACAAGTAGTGCAGTTTATACCAGCAAAGAGCAGCCCATTGATTTACTATATAAGTATATAGTACATGTTATGATGCTGTGCATCCACTTCCTCCTAAACAGATTTGGACATTGCTACCTGCAGCAGAGGGAGCTGGATTATATGCCCCAAAGTTTGTCGTCCCCCCATTTGTTAGCCTCAAAATGCATACATATTTCTTCCAGTCTAGCTCCACAGAAATACAGAGTTAAATGCAGTATTTTCAGAAACAGGAAGTGATCGTTTTTGGCCCCATCTGCACTAAACATATAATGCAGTCTCACAGCACGTTAACAGTCATGGCTTCTGCCAAAGAATCCTGGGCGCTGTTGTTTGTTAAGGACGCTGAGCGTCATTAGGAGACCTCTATCCCCCTCACACAGTTACAGTAGCCAGAGTGGTTTCACACAGTCAATGCCTCTTCTGGGGGAACTCTGGAAATTGTGGCTCTGGGAGGGAAATGGAGTCACCTAAAAACTTTCCGCATCCATAACAAACTATGGTTCAATGGATTCTTTGGTGGGAAGCCATGATGGTTTACAGTGGTGTGGCTCTGCTCTGACTACATGGTGCAGATGTGGCCTGAATTGTCATCCCCACCTTTAAATTATTTTAAAACTTATGATGATGTTTTATGGGGCTTTTCCAGCAGCAATTTTGTGGGACAAGTTCACGACATGAAAATACGAAATACATAATAAAGCAAAAACAAACAACAAGAACAAACCAATAACCCCCTGCCACAAACACATTTAAAAGGACATAGAAATCAGCCAACAATCTGGTTTTCACCCGGTGCCTAAAGGCAGATATGGTGCCAGGTGAGTCTCCCTGGGGAGAGCATTCCACAAATGGGGACCTACAGTGCCACAGAAAAAGGCCCATTCTCAGGTTACCCAAATAAGGGCCTCATGATGGTGACGGAATCTGGGTGTATTCATATGGGGAGAGCTGGTCCTTGAGATATTGCAGTCCTGAGCCATTAAAGGTTTTATAGGTCAAAAACAGCACTTTGAATTGGTCCCAAAAACTACCGTATTTTTCGGTGTATAAGACTAGCGGGTTATTTAAAACAAACAAACAAACAAAAAGGTTTAAAATTGGGGCTTGTCTTATATACGGGTAATGCTGATGGGTGTTTTCTCAATTTGGAGTCCCCCAAAATAGGCGGCGTCTTATACATGGGGGCGTCTTATACATTGAAAAATACGGTAATTGGCAGCCAGTGCTGTTGGGCCACGACTGGCAGAATATGCTCAAACCACTTGCTTCAGTGAACAACCTGGCTTCTGAATTCTGCACCAGCTGAAGTTTCCCAACCATCTTCAGAGGCAGCTTCGAGTATAACTGAAAGGGATAAATCAGGAGTCAGGCGGCGTAGAAGAACTCTAAAATCCTTTTTGTTCCTGCCACATGTTGGTATGCTGAACCGGATAGGTTTTTGCTGTTAATAGTTATTGGAGTTTAGTATTTTACTGGAGCGAGGAGGGGTTAATATTATGTCCAGTTCTGTTAGTGGTCATTTTAGTTTACATTTTATTGTTTTGATGTTTTTGGTACTATGTTACAGGCTTGAGAGGGTTTGAAAGAAACTTATTAATACTTTATATAACACAAAAATAAATGTTCTAAAACACATTTGAAAGAAGATGAAGCCTGTTATCTTTTTTTTTTATCTTGCTTCTGTGATTTGTTTTCATCTAAGTCAGGAATGAGTTGAGAACCTTCGTGCAATGGGGGGAATCCAACAAACATTAGGCAGTCTGAAGTCCCACTTGTATCTGCGGAACCAAAATTAACATTACATTGATTTCAAGATTCACTTACATTTCAGTGGTTTGTGCCCCAAGGTGAAATTAATGGAACTTATTCTCAAGCAAATGAGGTTAGAATTCAAGTGCATCAGTGAATTTGCCTTCTCTGGAAGTATGGGAGTATATTTATTCAATTCACACCCCAATTTGGATAAGCATGGACTTGTAAAATCAAATCAGGCAACCATGTAAAACAGTGGAAAACACTGGATTTCCAAAGCTATGATTAAAGAAAACTATAATACTATAAAATATGATTTCCCATTGGGTGAAATTTGAGTCCTACCAAATAGCAGATGGTGCAATGGGTCAGTGTGTCTCACTGTTAACCAGAAGGTTGGTGGTTCGAGACCACCCATGGCAGGATTCCTGTATTGCAGGGGGTTGAACTAGATGACCCCCAGGGTCCCTTCCAACTATATGATTCTGTGATTCTATGAATTACATGGCAAAGGTTGTCAGGTTAGGACCCATTTCTCAGTTATCCCCCAAGGATCTACCATCTCTCCCAGGCCCTTTTATATCTACTTGAAACCACTAAATGAAGTCATTTGAAGATCTTGAGATGTCATCAATACACAGCTCCACCTCTTCCATTTCCATTCATCATTTTCCAACTTCTGATCCTAGAAAGCTGGTAGATCTTTTAAATCTTTTAAAGGCGACCCTTTGTAAAGACCATTACAGTGATTCTCTATACCTGGGCCTGTCTCTAGAGAGAGTTTGGACTTCTCAGTTGGTCTAAAACACTGCTGCTGGGGTGTTGGTTGGTTCCTGCTAATTGGAGCATATATAATAGCAATTCTTTACCAAATGTGCTGGTCACTAATTTGTTTTCAGGCTTAATTAAAAGTAGTGATCTTTACTTTTAAAGCCCTCAGCATTCCAGGACCAGGTTACCACATAGCTGCCAAGTTTTCCCTTTTCTTGCGAGGAAGCCTATTCAGCATAAGGGAAAATCCCTTTAAAAAAGGGATAACTTGGCAGCTATGGGTTACCATGAGGGTTACTTTGCCCATATGAACCCAGCTGAGCCTTAAGATTGGCATCAGATAGTCTACTTTCTAGCCCATCACCACTGGAAGTACAATGAACTCACCAGGGGCCTATGCCCATTGAGATTGGTAGAAACACCAACAGCAGATGGAGCCAGAGTCAATGGCAGACACAGCCAACTGATTCTAGTTTTGACCTTCACCCTCCCCCCCCCTGAGTTCTACAAATACAACACAGAAACTAGGTAAAAAAGGGTAAAGGACCCCTGGACGGTTAAGTCCCATCAAAGACGACTATAGGGTTGTGGTGCTCATCGCACTTTCAGGCCGAGGAAGCCGGTGTTTGTCCGCAGACAGCTTTCTGGGTCATGTGGCCAGCATAACTAAACCGCTTCTGGCGCAATGGGACACTGTGATGGAAACCAGAGCGCACGGGAATATTGTTTACCTTCCTGTCACAGTGGTACCTGTTTATCTACATGCACTGGCATGCTTTTGAACTGCTAGGTTGGCAGAAGATGGGACAGAGCAACAGGAGCTCACCCCATCACAGGGATTTGAACCACCAACCTTCTGATTGTCAAACCCAAGAGGCTCAGTGGTGTAGACCACAGCACCACCTGCATCCCTACTACACAGAAACTAAGGAGAAGGAAAGCTGAATTTCAGTGTTTCCCCTTGGACTGGATGTAAGTTAGAAAACAGAGAGCTGAGGGCATACTGCACTTGACAGAGTGCTGCCCTATATGCCCTAATGGACCAACCTCCACTGGGAGGACTGGAAAAAAATGAAAGAAGCCCATTGTGCTGTGGCATCAGAACTCTGGGGTGTCTTTTGCAATAATGTCTACAGTGGTACCTCGGGTTACAAATGCTTCAGGTTACAAACGCTTCAGGTTACAGACTCCGCTTTTTTGGTGCCACTTCAGTGCTATGGTGACACCTGGGCAGTCTCCACTAATATATAGCTGAGGCATTTCTAGATAAACTTCACGGGCATGCAGACAGTGGTAGTAAAGAGCGGAGTAATTTGGCACCAGATCAAGACAATCTAATATCTAAAATTACTGTTTTATCCCATTTGCTTTCAAATGCAGTTTTCATATTGCTCATGCCACACTACAGCACAGCATGTAGTCCCCACACTTCAGTTGTTCAGAATGTGATACAGAGATAAAAACAATTATTTATAGGTAATGTGAGACCAAATGTATCTAGGCAACTTGTATTGTGTCAGAATCATAATATCTAGACCTGGGGGCAGGGGGAGGGGCTTTTTGCATGTTTTATTGAGAACTTCAACTTGTATCGTAAACCAATAGGTACTCAAATCCCAATAATCATTTTGTCCCCAAATAGGCATGTTGTGCTTTTTCCAGCTAATGAAATAAGGGAATAGCTTTGCTAGCTTGAAGCAAAGGGAGCCTCACTAATTCAGCTCTCTTCATTTTCCAGGGACAGTCCATCCTGGATTTACAGAAACCATCCCAGCTTTTGATTTGATCCCGGAATGTCCCACTTTTCCTTAGGATGTCCCTATTTTCATCAGAGAAATGTTGAAGGGTATGGAGTTCCCAACCCCCCGAGGCATCTGAAGGCAGCCCTATATAGGGAAGTTCTTTAATGTTTTATTATGTTTTTATGTATGTTGGAAGCTGCCCAGAGTGGCTGGGGCAACCCAGCGAGATGAGTGTGGTACAAATAATAATAATAATAATAATAATAATAATAATAATAATAATAATAATAGGTAAAGGTAAAGGAACCCCTGACCATTAGGTCCAGTCACAGACAACTCTGGGGTTGCGGTGCTCATCTCGCTTTACTGGCCGAGGGAGCCGGTGTACAGCTTCCGGGTCATGTGGCCAGCATGACTAAGCCACTTCTGGTGAACCAGAGCAGCACACGGAAACACCTTTTATCTTCGCGCCGGAGCGGTACCTATTTATCTACTTGCACTTGATGTGCTTTCGAACTGCTCGGTTGGCAGGAGCAGGGACCAAGCAATGGGAGCTCACCCCGTCGCAGGGATTCAAACTGCTGACCTTCTGATCGGCAAGCCCTAGGCTCTGTGGTTTAACCCACAGCACCACCCGCATCCCTAATAATAGAATAGGGTGTCCCTATTTTCATCAGAGGAATGTTGGAGGGTATGCATCACCAAAGCAATTTCTAAAATCGCACATCTAATCAGCTATTTTCATGGGTTGGCCATGTTAAGAAATGGATGGAAGGTAGTGTACTCAGTCTACCTCGCCCCATTCTCTGTCGTCACCATAGTTACTCTCCTGTATCTGGGGTTGCAAGTGAGCCAGGAGAGTAGCTAGGTCAGATTTGGCTCCTGGATCTTCAATGGCTGATCTGCATCACACAATATAACTTACAACGTGTAAATTCCTTCATTTCTATCTCCCATGGACTTTCTGGCAACAACTAATTTTGCCCAACTAATATCAGTCCTGCAACAGTCCTCGCATTTCAAATTCTGCATCCTCGTAAATTCTTGGATGCGCTTCTCGCATTAATGACTCATATCTGACAAGTTACTGTGTTCTTCGACCAAGAGATGCCATATGGTGATGCTGAGAAAATAAGAGTTTTGTTGCAGTTCCCTCACTGGAAGCCAGATGGTGATGCTAAGGATGCTGAATGATAAATGAGATAATGTCCCCACCTTCTATGGTGCATCCAACTTTCCATCCCATTACCCTGACCCTTCATTCATTCATTTGCTGTCCTGGTAGAAATCCCTGGATGTGGAAACAAAGTGAACCAAGAAAGAATTCCACCCATGATTCCTTTACAAGAAAGCTACGTTGGCCGTAGAGCTGGAATGTGCAGGGACTGATGAGAATAGTCTCTGTATTGAGTTTCAGCTTGGTGGTAGCCCGTTTCCCATCACTGTCTTTTCATTATGATGTGAGCAGCCCATGGTCCTCCAGATGTTGTTGGACTACTAATCCCACCAGCTGCAACCAGCTTGGTCAGTGGTCAAGGATGATGGGAGTTGTAGTTCGCCATGGAACCAGCCAACACATCATTCTGGTGCTTGGCATGGATAAATTCTTAATGTGCATAACCTTGTCTTGATCATGTGCTCATTATGTTTACTATTACTGTTACAGTATTAGCAGTATTATTTAATTTCTGCACCACTCAGTGGTGAAGTTATTGAAGTGACACACAACTAAAACCAAACCAAACAGTACATTCTATAAACACAACCTTATAAATATAGATAGCGCCGACATTTCCCCCAGTTTTAATCAGCCAAAAGTTGAAAGTAGTGGATTTTGTTACATAAGTGTGGCATCTGTTTCCCATCCCAATCATTGAGAACAGGATTCCTTCTGATTTTCTACCAGTTGGTACCACCTCCGTTTCCACCCTTGATCTGCACACTTTGAAAATTGTCCTGTCCTTGTGATTCCAAACATTCATTCTGATTTGATTATTTTGATTTCCATTTCCACTCTTGCTGCCTCTTTCTCAATTGCCAGCAGCTGGAACATACATGAGAGCAAACCTATTAACTGCCTTATAGATCTGACTTTTCATTCTGCTGGGCACTCTTATCAAAGATCACTCTGCTCAAATTGAATTTCCTAATCTGCTTGTAAATGCACCACTACTGACCCAGTCCACAAACTTGTCATGCCAAAATTTTAGATTTCAGATTCATCTCCTCAGACTTTGGTGAGACAAAAGCAGCTTAAATTTGATCATCCCAAGATTAAATGGCTTTCAAACCAGACCTCTGGCTCCCATACGGGGGATCAAACCTGCACCTTTGGCATTATTCGAACCATGCCCTAACCAACTGAGCTATCCAGGCTGAATGAGAAACAATGAGGAATATTCTGCTAAAACCTGTAACATGTGAATAAACCTCAAAGCTTGACGTGGATAGTAAACTTAAGACACAGTTTCAACTACCTTTTGCCAACAATGTGTTTGACAACCATCACATAGCACATGCTGTTGCTTCTAAAATGGTTCTTTAAAAACCAACATTGTTGCTTGCTACATAGGCCGATTACCGTTATGAGCCAGGAGGAGTAATCTTTTTAAGGTAGGGGTGAAATACAGTACTTGTTTTCACCCTACAATGAGTCACTTGTAAGTCGCAAATGATTACTGTTAGTGACATTGACTAATGTTGTCTAATGAGTCTGATACTGATAACCTCATGGGAAGATAATGAGACTCCCTTACCCGCAAACCATATGATAGTCAGCATGAATGCCTGTGTGGCGTCTGATTCATGTTTGACACTTTTGGCACTTCTGTCACTGACACACACAGACACGATCTCCAGTGTAAAGTTCCATTGTGAATGGGATACATAGTCAAGAGCGAGACACCATCGCATTTCAGTTTAGGTATCTGATGCACCTTTTGTGTGAAAGACATGGCAGTCCTATTGCTGTCTGAAGCCTCAGGGTCATGCTATCGTTCATAAAGTTTTAAGGGCATTATTCATTCATTCATTCATTCATTCATACCATGCCCATCTGGCTGGGTTTCCCCAGCCACTCTGGGCAGCTCCCAACAGAATATTAAAAACATGATAAAACATCAAACATTAAAAACTTCCCTAAACAGGGCTGCCTTCAGATGTCTTCTAAAAGTTAGATAGTTATTTATTTCCTTGACATCTGATGGGAGGGCGTTCCATAGGGCGGGCGCCACCTCTGAGAAGGCCCTGTGCCTGGTTCCCTGTAACATCACTTCTCACAGTGAGGGAACCACTACAAGGCCCTTGGAGCTGGACCTCAGTGTCCAGGCTGAACAATGCCGGTGGAGGTGCTCCTTCGGGTATACTGCTATGAACATTTACCCCCATTTTGTCCTTACTATTTACTGTTCATTGGATTACTTGCCCACCCTTCCCCATAACATTTCAGGGCAGGTTGCAACAATATGGAAATACAATATTCAGAAGTTGGCATGAGTGGGATTGCCCAGTGTTGTGCAAATGTATGAAGCCAATGCAAGTGTAGCCAATCAATGCAGACCTGGATACAAAATCTTTATCGCAATATTTATCCAGGTACCATTGAATCAACTTGATGCACACCAGGATATATATTCCATGTTGGAGCCACCAACAGGGAATTTGCGCATCTAGCCATGCTGTATCTAACCCACAGTTGGAAATGAGTCATGTGGGTTATCCAGCATGGTTGGTGTTGACTAGAATGACTTTGGTCCCTTTGAGATTCCATGAAGGGAGGAAATCTGCAACTGATTAGCATCTCTGTCACAGAACCCTTATAATGCTATTTCTGTTTACACAGGGGCAGGAGGCAAGACACGAAACAGCAATATCAAAATAACTTGATAGATCAGTGAGGAACTAGCTCTTGGTGAGAATTACCACCAATATGCCCTTCAAAGATTAATTTTGAATTAGATGAAACTTCTGGGGAATTTCAAGGACAGCCAACAGAGATTCCCTTTGGAGCAAAGCATCTCAAAGAGGCATGCTTCATTTTCTCAACTAGCCCTACCCTATCATATCACCAGAGAAACCTGCAAGATGCATTAGTTTGAGAGATGGTGACTGGTTCATGATAATCCAGTGAGCTTTACAGCGAAGTAGGGATCTGACCCTGGGTATCAAAAGAGTTTTGGAGGACTGGGGAACGAAAGTAGCAAGGGAGAGGGATTCTGAATAGACCTGCCTATGGGGAGTTAGACCAAAGCATTTGTTCCTTCCAAACCTACAGCGACAATCTACCTCGAAATTCTCATACACGAGCCTCACCCCCTCACCCCCAAAATATGCACAGGATCCAAGCAAAAGAGCAGAACAATGGTTTTGTTCTAGATTTCAGTGCTAGGAATCCTACTGGGCTTTTATGTTTACATAAATTTGGTCATTGATATGCCAGCTTTCCCTCTTGTCCAAATAGCAGTTTCATATTATTTAGATACTTGGAAAAAATAATACTGTTTGTCAAGTACATATGGAATCATTTGGACATGATAATTCAACACTACCCTACATATGAATTATAGGCTCTTTCCTCCGTGATCTAATTATCATGCAACAATGCAATGAAGCACTCAAAATTAAAGCTCAAAAAATGTGCACCTCTGATGAATCACTTCCCATTAATCTTATGTAGAACAGGTGATAATAGACAAGAAGGGAAGATGTGCATTTAGTGAGCATGTAGAACTAATGGGAGGAAATGTTATCAATTGGAGAAAAAGAAACGCTTCATTATGCACATTCACTCCCCAGATTAAATCCTGTTAGGAAAAGTGACTGGAAATCCATTTGACTGTGTGTGGAATGAGCTAAGAATGGATAGGTAGCTCTCCATTTACTTCATATCAGATTTATCAGACAACTTTTGAAAAAACTTCAGATTTGAAATTACTGTACATTTTTTGATCCCCAAATGCAAAACATGCATTGTGTTGTTTACATAATGAAACATGCTCAGAACCACAACCATTTCTTCTAACTTGTTTAAGTTACTTTAATTGCACTTTGAGGTTTCTGATTTCTCTCTTTCACATTCAAATACAGTGAACGCTCGGGTTGTGAATGTGATCCGTGCAGGAGGCACATTTGCAACCCGCAGCATTCGCAACCTGCAGCGCCGCATCTGCGCATGCGCGGGTCGCGACCTGGCACTTCTGCGCATGTGCAAAGCACAATTTAGTGTTTCTGCGCATGCGCGAGCACCAAAACCCAGAAGTAACCCATTCCGGGACTTCCGGTTTTGGTGCGGTGTGCAACCTGAAAATGAACAACCTGAAGCGGCTGTAACCCGAGGTATGACTGTATTAGAATTTTTTTAAAAAATCCACTGTCTGAGATAATCTCGTAGCATTGTGTCACCTTAAATGCCTATCGGACAAAAAACAGAAGGAAGACCAGCAGGTGGGATGGGGGAATGGCTGTCATTATTATAATCTGTTAGGTTAACGCTGATCAGGAACTATGTGTGAAAAATAATGCAGATAAACAAATACCCAGGGACTCAAAATACAAGCTTGAGTGGCTAGGAGTCTCCTCCTAATAACATACAGTACTTTCATTTCCCAGTTAAATATAATCTGCAGGTCATACAGATGGAAGATAGCTACAGTACTTATTTGGGTGATCTGGAGAAAAGTATTTTCCAAGACACCCATAAAATTAAACATTTAGACTGAGAAAAGAGACAGACCAATCACACTGACATGTCCTCACAAATGGATTTTGTAGGTGAGAGGACAACATCAGACTCTAGGTGTCTTTCCTTTGCCCAGAGTTCAAATGATTGCTGAGTTCAGATGTCTCGTCTCCTTTTCTATAACTTTCCAGTTGTCAAGGTGCTGTCAGGCGAGCACAAATCATCAACAGCGTAGGAAAGAACATGAGGCATGAAATGCAATTAGTTTTTATTCACAGAAAATAACAACACAGCAGAGTTCCTCTGGTTAGATGTTGTTGCTGAAACTGACCAGTGTCCCCACCCTTCCCCTCTAGCCTCTCCCTCTGAATTCCTCCCAAGCAGATGAAGGCTGCGACAAGGGGGTGGGCTCCTCCTCTGGGCCTGTCTGGCCCATTGCAACATGCAGGACTCTCCTCAATTGGGGTGTGGAGGGACTGTCCTGCTGTTGGGTAGCAAATCCTTGTCTTAAGTTCTTTCGTCTGATACCTACATACAGCAACTATATTTTGCAAAGGCATATGTTAAGATCTTTCGTATCTTTCATCTGATACCTGCATACAGCAACTGCATACAACAACTATACTTTGCAATGGCATATGTGGAACATTACAAAGAATAAGTTCATTTTCTGCAAGTACTGCTTCTTAAAGTTGTCGCGTCTGACACTTGCATTCGTAAAGACATACATGGAACACAAAAAAGCTTCTATTTGGACATTACGTATATAAGAACTGATCTATTTGTATTTCCTGTTCAAAATGTTGGTCTTTAATTGCTTCTACTTAATTTGATAATGTGAAAAGAGAGATGTTTATATGATGTATTAAGAATTCATATAGTTAAACACAGACAGTTACGTTGTGGGTGTTATTGTTACAGATGTACCTTGCAAGATGAATGCCCCGCAAGATGAATTTTTCGCAAGACGAATGCGTCTTGCGATCTGATGGTGACTCGCAAGACGAATTCGTTTTGTGAAAAAATCATCTTGCGAATCGCGGTTTCCCATAGGAATGCATTGAAATTTAATTAATGTGTTCCTATGGGCAAAAAAAGAAATTTCAATGCATTCCTATGGGAAACCGCGATTCGCAAGACAAATTTTTCGCAAAACAAATTGACTCGCAGAACGAATTAAATCTGTCTTGCGAGGCACCACTGTAGTTGGATTTACGTAACTATAGGTTTGATAGTGTTGTGTAAGTTGGGTAGCAAGGGCAACCTCTGGATCCTTGCAGTCTGAGTCTGTGCTCACAATGCTACTCTCAGCCTCTAGTCCTGTCCTTGAAGGACCACCTTCTCCTGACCTCCTTTGATTGCTCAAAACCTCCTGCTTCGTACCTCCCAACTCATCCCTTTCCCAGAATGCTCCCCAGTATCCCACCTCCATGATCTGGGGTCTAAGTCTTCTTCTTCCATATCCTCCCTGAGGGGGCTCTTGGGCAGTCATTGCCCACCACTTTCCCTCATCCAGCCAATCCCTAACACTAGTTATACAAACATAGCTATAATGAAAATCATATGACTAGTTATATTGATTGGTTTAGGGATAATCAAGTATTATGCTATGAAGAAACCTTTAGATTTCGACTCTTCAGCAAAAATTCCTATTGACACAAATCCAAAAAGTAGCTGTGTAATTACAGAACCGACCCAATATAATCATTTGATATGAAGAAATATGCTAAGAAAACCCAGAATAAATTTTGGGAGACAGCCAATCTTTGGCTTGAAGTACGCGGCTGAAAGAAAGCCATTTAAATACTTTATTCAAATGGTAATTTAGTCAATGAAACTTTGGGAATACAAGCTGAAAAGCAGAACATACATTCCACAAATAAATAAAAAGAAGCAATATATATCGCACACGAGCTGGAGAGACTGGGCAATTGACATGGACCACTACAGACTATTTTTAGGACAGGAATTAACAGCATAAAATGTACCATTACCTTATTAAACAGTTTAAACAGGGAGCCAGTGTGGTGTAGTGGTTAAGAGCGGTAGACTCATAATCTAGGGAACCGAGTTCGCGGCTCCGCTCCTCCACCTGCAGCTGCTGGGTGACCTTGGGCTAGTCACACTTCTCTGAGGTCTCTCAGCCCCACTCACCTCACAGAGTGTTTGTTGTGGGGGAGGAAGGGAAAGGAGATTGTTAGCCGCTTTGAGACTCCTTCAGGTAGTGATAAAGCGGGATATCAAATCCAAACTTTCTTTCTTTCTTTCTTTCTTTCTTTCTTTCTTTCTTTCTTTCTTTCTTTCTTTCTTTCTTTCTTTCTGTGCATATCATAATTATGTGCAAATTGCAGCTTGGCAAATGGTTATCTGGATTCACCTGCTACCGGTTGAAGAAGGCAATGCCCAATTTTAGGGTGGTGCAACTGTACCCCCACGAAGGGTGCCAAGCTAAGGGGGCGCAAACTTGAGAAGATTCATAACTGAGAAGATCCTTTTGGGGATGCCCAATTTTGGCTTCTCACGGGGCGCCATATTACAAAAGATTACCAAAACCAACCACAGAAGAAGGGGTTTGGAATCAAGTATGTAGAGGATTTTATAACAGGGATGAAGAACTCCTGGTCTTCAGGGCTCTCCTCAGGCAGCACACCCTCTTCAGCCACACCCCTCCCCACCTTCTGTGAGTGTTTTTGCTTGACGTGACCACAGCATTTGCTGAAAGCTGTATAGTGAAGAAGACAGGCAGACCTCTGTAGGGAGGAAATTCCATGACTTGGAATCCCCCTCTCCAGGGCTGCTGCCACCCCAAACTTCTGAGAGATGTAGGGCAACCAGAAGGCGGATCTTAACACCTGTTAGGGACTGGACTGAGGAGGAATGGTGGGAACCGCCCCGAATTCCTGCACCTTCCCAAGAAGAGGAGGGCAGTATAGATTTAGAACAGTGGTTTGCGGAAGGCCATATTTCAGAGGCTGCAGAGGGGAGAAGCTGGGAATTATTGGGAGAGGAAAAAGAAGCACCAGGGGAGAGACTGCATCTCTTACTCCCTCTCTCCTAGGGCCGGGAGTGCATTGAGAGTAGCAGAACAGAATGCTCAGAGGCAGAAAGCACAGATCAGCTGGCACAGGGGTGACATAGTATAGGAGAGACTGAGGGGGTGGGACTTTACATGGAGCAACGTCATTACCTAGAGCAGGCATCCCCAAACTGCGGCCCTCCAGATGTTTTGGCCTACAACTCCCATGATCCCTAGCTAACAGGACCAGTGGTCAGGGATGATGGGGATTGTAGTCCAAAACATCTGGAGGGCCGAAGTTTGGGGATGCCTGACCTAGAGAGAGACCTTATTCCTTTGTCTCTCGCTGTGATTATTGAATAAACTAATTGGTAGTTTCTTCTTCTTTTTCTTTTTTCTTCCCTCCCCACCATGAGAGGAAAATGATTTCTTGAAGCCTGGCAACACCTGGGGAAGGGTCTAGAGCAGGCATCCCCAAACTTCGGCCCTCCAGATGTTTTGGACTACAATTCCCATCATCCCTGACCACTGGTCCTCTTAGCTAGGGATCATAGGAGTTGTAGGCCAAAACATCTGGAGGGCCACAGTTTTGGGATGCCTGGTCTAGAGGGTATGAGGCAGTCTTTCAGATATTTGGGGCTTAGTCCACTTGCCTATGGCCCCACCCACATGCCATGTGGCCCCTGGAAAGGTCCCCAGGCAAGTAATATGGCCCTCAGCATGATAAAGATCCCCCACCCCTGCTTTACAGTGCTGCTGGCACCCTTGACCTAACTGCATAGCTCTTCTAACTAGAGTCAGCTTGCGCATCAGCAGCTATAGCAGCATCAAGATCATCACAAAGCTTCATAGCTTACAAACATATCTATAGGTGCCTCTCCACATTATGTGCTGGGAGTAGATGTTACATATTGCTTTTGAGCTTGTTAAGTCTGCCATGTCTTACAGCCATAGGAAATAGCAAACTCAGAAATTTATGAACATTACTCATTCTAGACAGTTTGAATTGCAGCTGCTCGAGGCATAACACATTAAGTTTTCCTCCCTGCTTCCCCGTGATTATTGCCAATGTGTGGATAATTAAAGGCAATTGTACTCCCCCCCTCCTTTATCCTGACAATTCCAAAAGCCTTTCCTACTTCATAAACCTTTGTAGATTTGACAACAGTCCAGAAACAAAATCTGCCAGATTAAAGCTGATTGATGTCATTTGCTCTATTTGTTGTTGCTTTTTCTTCTTCCTCATGTGCAGTTTTGAACACACTAGCTCTGTGAAAGGTACAACTCATGGCAAACTTAACACTTAAAATCCATGTCGGGATCATGCGGCTGTTTCAGTCCATTTGCCCAGTGCTTTATTTAATTATGCCAAGCTTTCATGCCTCTCTGGCAATGTTGGTTGGGATTCTCATGAAAATATGTTGCCCCAAAAAGGAGCCCTGTATGCCGTTAGTCCCAAACAGTTATGCCAGGGGCAGCAAAGCCATTAGGCATCATCAGCACTGGTTTCAGGTGAGATCCCATCAATTTCCAGCAAGATCTCACTGAAATTGCATGAGATCTTGCATGTTATGTGAGAACTCATGTCGGAGGCAAGGTGAAACAGAATGTACCACCCCTGAGTTATGCACTAAGGTTCTGGGAAATTCATTTTTGTGAGAAATGTTGGCTTCCGATGGAAGGACAACAAGGAGGGAGCCAGTCTAGCTTCTCTAGGAAGCGAGTTCCAAAGTCAAGGAGCAGCTACTAAGAAAGTCATCTCCTGCGTCCTCACCAAATGTACCTGTGAGGGCAGCAGGATTGAGAGAAGGGCCTCCTTCGAAGATCTGCTCAAACAGGTTTGTATGGGAGAATATAATCCCTTAGATAACCTGGGCTATACAGAGGGCTCCTACCCTCCAACATTTCTCCAATGAAAATAGGGACATCCTATTCAATAATAATGTGTTCAGAGGCAAAGCACCTCCAATGCTGGAGATAGCACACTGCCACCATGACTGGTAGCCACTCGTATTTCATAGATGATGCATCAATTCTAGGGAACATTATTTCACCCCCTCCCCAATACTATACAATGTGAGAAGAAGTATGTTGCAAGGCAACCGGGAACAAGAAAATGTATTATCTTCCTTGACTTTACAGGGAAGGCAAGCATGTATAGGATGGCTGAGCAGACATACCTTGTTTTCCCCATTTTAAGACGTAGTCATAAAATAAGCCATAGCAGGATTTTTAAGCATTCAAGGAACATAAGCCATACCCCGAAAATAAGACATAGTGATAGGCGCAGCAGCAATGCTGGCCGTGGCAAGAGGAGGAGGAAAAAATAAGACATCCCCTGAAAATAAGCCATAGTGTTGCTGTTTTTGAGGGAAAATAAATATAAGACGGTGTGTTATTTACGGAGAATCTCGGTATATGTGGGAAAAGCCTTCCATTCTTTCATTAACACAAAAACCACACAATTAACCTTAAAAAATAAATAAACCACACACACACAATTCAACATGAGGATAATATTATATCATCTACAATATCACTCACACAAAATCACCAGGTTGGAGGAAAGAAGTACTGTCAAGTAGTTCAATACTTAATGATTGAAAATGATGGTGAATAACAGGACAGTCTATTATAGCTCATTCAGAATGGAGACTTGTACATCTGTGAAATGAAAACAGTTTAATGACATAAAAGACCTCACTAGCCCACCCAGAAACCACTCCATCCAATTTTCTCATTGTGCACCTCTTAAAGAAGCTACCATCACAGGGCTGTGGAAAAAAAAAACTTTCTTTGCCCTGAGCAAGGTCAAGAAGACACAGAAAGAGCTTGGAAAGCTGCCAGTATTCATCTTCTGATAGTCCAGTAAGGTGGTCAATGAGGCCCTCCCTCAACTTACAGTGAGAAACAAGAAACTGGTTTAAGAATACAACAAGAAAGGATCCAGCTTTCAAAAGGGCAAGTGGGCGGGGAAGGTTGGTGCGGTGCAAACACATTGGTGGATTCAATCCATGAGCTCTACTGCTCACGTGTTTGCATCATGCTGACCCATTGCCTTACTGAGAACTTCATGGGCTTTTTAGGAAGTATGGACATTACAGCTACAGAGTGTGCATCACCAGAAATACGATTTGCATCTTGAGGCCCCAAGCCAGCCCCTCATGAAATAACTACACAGAGACACAGAATTAAGGTTGATGGGTAACATTAAGGCCACAACTTTATTGATTGCAAATTAAATGTGAGTGGTATTGGCCTAGGCATTGGCTGAAGACTATAATGGACTTCTGCCCCGGTTGACAGAGTCTATGTAGGTAAACCCATCGGGGCAGCAACATCAGGGGTTTGCCCGACAGAAGCTTACTGCGAGGTTCCTGTGATCCCTGCATGGCCCTAGCCCATTAAGCAGACTTCGGATGAGATCTGGGACCCCCAGATTCCTTTAATGGAATACCTTTTGATCATTGAGGGGCAGGTGATGGCCACACAAAATTAAGCCAATCCCTAGCCTCCAAACCTGGAAAGTTGTGACGATTGCTAAGGGGGTAGGCAAAAAACCAAGTGGCCAGTGCCAATTTGCCAAATGGATAAAAATTCCTACCCGCCCCCTGTCCCAAGACAGGTGACTCACACAAAGTCCAAAGCAAGGCCGAGAACCTACACTAAAGGTGGGAGGGCTGGTGTTCATCAGCACCAATCAAGTGCCTAGGGTATTCTTGCGCTAATGCTTATATAATTCCTTAACCACACCCACCTGATTGGCTGTGGCCCATGATGCTTATTTAGAGAAATGAAACTTAGACCTAGAAATGAAACCTACCTAGTCAGGGGTGTGTCCAGGGGCCCAGTCGCAAGAAGGACCGCCTTTTGAGGACGATCCCATTTATAGAATGAAAGAGAGAAAAAAATTATGAATACCCCTCAGCTACATAGAAAATATGTTAGGCATCATAAAAGAATTCCTATACAGTACAATAAAATTCAGGTTCAGAGAGTCACCTAACATTCTTAAAGTTGCCCATTATGTGAGTATAACCAGTGGGCAGCTCATTCTTGAAGCCGGCCAATGTTAACACTGGGCTCTGTTGTTTTTGACCTCCTAAAATAGAGGGTGCATGAAAGGTACAATATATATTACAAAATATCCAAATAATAGCATTAGCACAGTGTGACGCCAATTTGGATAACTGTGCAGCTGTTATTAAAGCTTCAGCAAATACCAGCATGATAATCACCTTGCAAAGTGAACCATTTCTTTCCGTGGCAGTTCCAAAGTAGCATCCCCCTCCATGTCTCAAAAATGGCCTCCAATGCCTCTCACCCACCTCTGACGTTCAATAAGTTGTCAAAATTCAATAACTTTTTGCTCAATCCTTAATTATCCTTTAAGCGGTAGAAGAGACATAGCAACTACAGTGTGAAGGTTAGTCTATAAATGACAAGGAGATGGCCTCTTTAGTGCTGAATCCTCCCTCTCTCTTTTTTGACAAAGTGCAAGATTGCAGTTACCCTGCCTTTTGACCTTTCGATAGAGGTTTTTTTTAACCTCAAAAGAGAAATGTTATAATTTATGTATTGCCACAATGCTCACTATGCACTTAGCATATATTGTGAAGTGGGAATTCCATGTAGAAGATGCAGCATCTGTTTTCTCTTGCTTCACCTGATCAGAGAATCTGTGCTATTTTCTCCCTTTGCCTTTGGAGTCCTGCATCGTAAGAAGATCAATCTTCCCATACGCCTCATTTCCAGATCATCTCACTTTCTCACAGGGTTCCAAAGCAAGGCTTGAAGGAATAGAGTGAATCTGTCAATTTCAGTTTCTCAGTTTTCTAAGTTCCTTTCTCCATAGTTCCACATCAGTTTGCAATTAAAAGAAAAAAGATACAATGAAAATTGATTAGCATTTTAGTGTGGAATTCTCCAGTTATACACATATTTTGTATGTGGTCTTTCCTAATTACACATTTTTGCAAATATGTATCCATATGTATATATAATTCACTTTTGTAATTTTCACTAATTTAGCACACTTTATCTCAATATGTAGGGACCCAGGTGGCGCTGTGGTTAAACCACTGAGCCTAGGGCTTGCTGATCAGAAGGTCGGCGGTTCTAATCCCTGTGACGGGGTGAGCTCCCGTTGCTTGGTCCCAGCTCCTGCCAACCTAGCAGTTCGAAAGCACGTCAAAATGCAAGTAGATAAATAGGAACCGCTACAGTGGGAAGGTAAATGGTGTTTCCATGTGCTGCTCTGGTTTGCCAGAAGCGGCTTTGTCATGCTGGCCACATGACCTGGAAGCTATACGCCGGCTCCCTCGGCCAATAATGCGAGATGAGCGCGCAACCCCAGAGTCAGTCACGACTGGACCTAATGGTCAGGGGTCCCTTTACCTTTTTTTATCTCAATATGTGCATTTTAGCACAAATTGCTTGGTAGGAGAATTTCATTGCAAAATTCAGAGAAGTACACATTTCAAACAATGGCTGTGTTCTGGAAAGTGCAAATGTGACAGAATTGCCTTTAAATGTGAACCGAACCAACTTTCTCCCACCCCCCTAGTGCAGCTTCTTTTCATCTCAGTCACTCAGCTGTAGGGCACTTTTTTATTAAATTTCCCAAGGAGGAGGTGGCAGCAATGGCAGCAGGTGAGTAGGCGCAGGGAGGCAAGACTGATGGCCCAACCAGCATCCAATTCACTTGTCTGCACAGCTGTCTTTTCAATTGGAAAGCTGGGAGGAATCCAGGCTCACACAGTGTGGCTAAAGAATGCAATGTCCTATTTTTTAATACTATACCCATCATCTCCCCAAGTGGCTACGAATTCTGTGCTATTTGAAATTGCGTTTCAGGTGGCTATGCAATTGTTAACTCTATGGTGCAATGCTTCTAAAAGCTGGTGTCTCCTTTTTGCTGCTGTTTCAATTAATGTTGGTGAAAATCTAAATCGGAAAGAGGTGTCTAGGAGGTTTATGATCATTACTGGAAATCGAACAGTTCTCCGAATAGCATAATAATAATAATAATAATAATAATAATAATAATAATAATAATAATAAACAAGGGCTTTAGCTGCTTGTACAAGAGTGCTTAAAGTGAAATATTTCAGAAAGCATTCCTTTTTGTGTGTGTGGAGGGTATGTTTTACATTGTAGATTACCTGTTCCTCCTCTGCTGTTTGAAGCTGAACTGAATTGTGTGATTACTGTTCCTAGATCAATTTCTTATCTGAGGTGGAGAGTAGAAGCTTGCCTTGCCAACTTTATCACCTGGCCTACCCTCCCCACCTCCAATGCCCCTAGACATTCATCCTGATGTATAAGATTTGAAGTAGGGCACACAAGTATAAAACCCAAGATCTGTAGGCCCAGATTGTGTTATCACTATTTGAAGAAAAGAAAAAAATAAATTCAGGATTTTTTAAAATAAAAAAATAATCATTATTGAAGTAAGTCAAACCAATACAAAAAAGTATAAATACCGAAGAAAAAGAAAAGCAGCACATTTTATTTGGAAGAGACTTATATCAGGCAAGCAGAGACTGTGCAAACATTACTGTCTTGTATGGGCATCTATTGACAATGGAGAAGAGGCAGGTTTCCTGGGCTACATGTTCCCTATCTTTTGCATGGGATACATCTCGGGACAGGTCACTTTCCAATTTGTCTCTCTCTTCCTAAGGTACGTGGGTGGCACTGTGGTCTAAACTACTGAGCCCCTTGGGCTTGTCAACCAGAAGGTCGGCAGTTCGAATCCCCGCGACAGAGTGAGCTCCTGTTGCTCTGTCCCAGCTCCTGCCAACCTAGCAGTTTGAAAGCACGCCAGTGCAAGTAGATAACTAGGTACCGCTGCGGCGGGAGGGTAAATGGCGTTTCATGCACACTGGTTTCTGTCACAGTGTCCTGTTGCACCAGAAGTGGTTTAGAGTTATGCTGGCCACATGACCCAGAAAGCTGTCTGTGGACATACGCTGGCTCCCTCAGCCTGAAAGCGAGATGAGTGCCGCAATCCAGAGTCACCTTTGACTGGACTTAACCATTCAGGGGTCCTTGACCTTACCTACACTTTCTCTTCCTAAATGTTGGGTTTGTTTGTTTTTGATTTTTTTGCTGGATGGATGGATGGATATAGATATATGAAACTGAAGAACATTTGGATTAGAATTAATTTAGTTAAGTTGCCTGTGAGGGGTCAGGTTATCATCTAATTTGTTCCTTTCTTCCTAAATCATATATTTCTTTTTTTAAAAAAATGAAGAAAGTTAGATAAAATACTTCAAGACCTGTCAGGGGGTCTCCTTACAGGGAGCCCCCACCCATCATTTTCACCAGCTCCTCACCCAGCGTCAGCACGAGCAGCGAGTCAGAGGAGAGGAATGAGGTAGTGAGAGGAGTGGAGAGAGGGCTCTCGGATGCTACAGAGCCATGGCTCTCTGAGGGAGAGTTAGGGGAGGGGGAGCTGAGACAGCCGTCGGACACAGGGTGCCCGTTTTCCCCGATGCCTGAATTGAGGCGTGCCAGCACCCGTAGGGCAAAGGGGCAGCGTTTTGGGGTCCCCAGGCTCTTATGCTGGGCGAAGACCAGGAAGAAGCCATTGCGAGGTCCTGGTACGGACTGAGCAGTCATGTTTCCCGATACTCTTGCACTGTAAATAGCTTACACAATAAAACCCCGAAAGAAAGGACGGAGTGGAGCGTCTTTACTCATGAGTAGCCGCAACCCTCTCTGACAAGACCTATATAAAAACTGAGTTGGCTGTGAGCATTATTTGCTAGTGGTGTTAAAGTTTAGCTTTATGGCACACTATTGTATAATGCAATGTTGCATGAATGGGGGAGTGGGGCATAGCTGTCAAGTTCTCCCTTTTTTAAAGGGAAATTCCCTTATGCTAAATAGGCTTCCTCGCGAGAAAAGGGAAAACTTGACAGCTATGGAGTGGGATGGCAGCCAGCCTCTGAATTCAATACATCTGAGCTGCCGCTATGTCAGAGCCCAGACTAGCCAAATAGCATGCACTGGAAAATGCAGTGCAAAAGGACACTGTGAGGGAAAGACGCAGGGAGCGAGGAGATCAAGAAACCTGCTAAATGTCATAAGCAGAGACGCTGTTTCACTTTGTGTATCATGTTGCTCAATGAGATTAGTCCAACTGTTACTTGATTTGAAACCTTCCAAATGTCAGAAATAATAATAATAAAAAGAACCACCTCATAGGTTAGCGCTAATACTGGCTTAACAGATGGAATTAGAACAAAATCTTAGCTAATGCTTTAATTGGCCTGGGATGCTTGTCTGTTGGAAGGGAAGCAATCCACACACTTGATTGCTTATTTTGAGGCATATGTCAATGTCAGGTTCCTATGCGATGTTCGTTCCACTAAAGGAAAAAGATAAAAGATAAAAATATATTAATGTATTAAAAAATACTGTGTAAAAATAAATAAATCCTGCAGTGGCTCCCAAGACTGCAAAATGAATTATTTCACCTTATTTGCACATGACAAATAACATGTTCTTATTCTCTCTCTCTCTCTCTCCCCTTTTAAGTCATGTGTCTTCAAGGTCTAACTCAGGGATGACTGAATCTGCTTCTGTTGGCTCCATAGCTGCCAAGTTTTCCCTTTTCTCGCGAGGAAGCCTATTCAGCATAAGGGAAAATCCCTTTAAAAAAGGGATAACTTGGCAGCTATGGTTGGCTCTCAGCCCCCTCCCCCAATTTTAACTTCAATTGGACACATTTCCACATACATTTGTGATGATGATGATGATGATGATGATGATGATTAAAAGAATGAAAATGATTAAAATGAAAACACACTAGCTTTTTGGTCCACATTTCTCTCAATATACACATGGTTGTGAGCAATTTCCTCTAATAGAATGCAATTTTTGTATTTTCAGTAAGGAATGCATTTTCATGTACATTTTACCCTAGTGCATGCATTTTTTTGTACATCATTCAATGGCAAATTCAGTGACACCTAACCCTATTTTTAATGACCAATTGGGTACCTAGACAGAACTTATAAGGGGCTTGATCCAGCTCTCCCCTCCCCTCTGATTCAGCAGAAGGATACGAATTTAATCCAATAGTACTACTATTCCATCTATCCACAGTCAAGTAAAATAGAACGTCCAGGGATGTATTCTGCAACAAACACCCTCTAAGATATAGTTGCACTGAAGCTGTAAATATAACCTTCAGGATGTATTCGAATGGTATAGTGCATTGTAAATCGTTTCCACAAATTACAGCCATAAATATGCTAAAGGCCCATTTTTCTTTCTTTTACTGGCAGAACAATCTTTTTTTCTTTCTGTGGAAAGGTAGTTCTTCAGATGTGCTTCAGTGGGTTATTTTGAGCACTTGCCCCTGTCTCTGATGCAATTCTAGGGCTTTAATATTGCAAAAAAGACTTAAAATAACATTTGAATAGGACGTTCACTCTAGTAACAGTCAGGTAACAAGTTCTCTCTGTGATATCAAAGAGAAGTGAAGGGTGAACTCCCCTTGAATCACCTTGATTTCCATTCACTTTGTGCAGTCTCTCCTTGCCTAAGTGAGTGTTTTTCACTAGAGTATTTTCCAGAAACTCCCAAGAACTTAAAGGCAGGAGGATGGCATCATGACGGCAGGCTCAGCATTAGGCAGGACAAGTAAAAAGAGGGCAGGGCTTTTGTACCTTTAATAGTTGTGTGTAAGAGGAAATTCACTCTACAAAGCTATTAAAGGTACAGAAGCCCTGTCCTTGACTACCCTACTTAGCTCTGCAAGTTATAATGTACGTAGAGGCTGACCATGTATACAACTGTACATGTGGAACTACCTGAATATATTTTAAAAGGTTTGCTGGTTAGGTCAGAGTCTTTAACCATAATGCCATCCCTTGTCTACTTATGGTTTCCTACACAGAAAGTTCATTTCATCCAGAACTCATGGACTGTGTGACATAGGAAGGGAGAGAAATTCAATTCAGTTCACATTAAGAGGTGAACCAACCAAATTTGCTCTTTCCCAAACAAACTGAAACACAACGATCCTTGGAAATTCACACTTCTCTGAACTTTGCAACCCAGTTCTCCAGTCAAGTAATATGTACGGCTGCATATACAGTACACATAAAATGCCTGCACTAGGGAAAAGAAAATGCAAAAAATGCATTACATCAGGGGGAATTGCTTTGCAAAAATATGTACATTAGGCAAAATTGCATACAAAGCTGTGTACATTAGGAGAAAATCGTATTATTTCATGAGGTGTTTTTTTCTAAATAAAATCATGAATTGATATGCAAATGTGGAGAATGAAACTTAAGAGTGGAAGAATGAGAAATGGAGAGAAACCCAAACTAACATCCTCACTATGGACTCAAGCAGTCTAGAGAACTACATTTCCCAGAGCTCTTTGCACCCAGGACACTGTTTTAGCAATATTATATGTACTGGGAAGAGGTCCACAAAGAGAGAGAGAGAGCAAAATATCTCTGCATGCCAGTTGCTGGGAATCCATATTTGACATTAGCATTTGATCCATGGCTGCCCATAATTCACTTGACTCTCCATCCCTAAAAGCTGCAACAACAACATGGAAATACTTGAACCTGTGCAGGCTATAAGCCTCCTTAGTTCAAAGCAACAAACTTTCCCCTAATCTTTCTCTCATCCTTGTTCGAGAGATAATGTCTCAGGCTTTGATGGCTATAAACCTCCTTCCATTTACCCAGTTGCTTCTCACAGCAGTAAGGATCAACTTGCCTGCCCCATTTTCCTCATCCTCTGCGACCAATCTAGAGCTAGCCTTCCAAACAAAGGAGGGGATGAGTGGCTTTCAGACCAAGGGGTGGGGTGAGGGAACGATTCAGATGATTTGCTGCTATGTGGATGCACAGGCTCATTCAAAACCCTTTAGCTGTGCTTGATTGAAAATTGCCAAAAATGGGGGAAACCCATCATTGAAAAATATTTGACGCCACTAAAGCTACATAATAGCCATAATTTGTTTTAAAGTGCTCTCTTGCACACCTGCCAAGTCACTTGGAAAACTTCACAGGGTAGTAAAATCTAAAAAATAAACAGAACAGCACTTGGACTTATCTTGGGAGACTTACAGCTTTTGCAAGTCTCCTTTGCACTTCTACCAGCGTGAGTTGTGAATTGTGTCTTGTAGATAAACTCAATTAACTTAAAGCTATCAATGCAGTGTTGTCAACTAGACTTATTAAAGGTGAGACCTCTGCCTCTCTGTCAACTGAGTAATGGGACCAACTGGCTCCAGTGCTTTGCTTTTATCAATCCTGTAGCTGTATATTTAAGTTTGCCACCAAAGAGTAGGCTGTGTGTGTGTGTGTGTGTGTGTGTGCGCGCACACACACACACACACACACACACTTATATGAATCCCTTCCTGCCCCAGAAGTCCCATGGCTGATTTGAACATGAGCTGGCCTCCATGAAATGGACAGGGGAGTCTTTGGGACAGGGCCGGCCCTAAGGCCAGGGCGCCGGGCCGCTAGGAGGTGCTGCACTGCGCCCGCCAGCAGGCCCATCTTAGCCATAGAGCTAGTGGCATGGGGAACCACGGCGCCGGGCACTAGAGGGCGCTGGAGGGTGCCAGGGAATAGGTCCGGGGGCCACGGCTTGGTAGGGGATGTGTGGAGGCACTGGGGCGCCGGGCGCTGCCAGCGAAACTCCCACCGAGGCCACTCAGGGCACCCCGTCACGCTCTTCTCCTTCACTGGCTGCTCGCCTGTAGCGCTGCATCAACCACCGGCCGAAGCTCCTGCGCAGGAAGTGCGCCTTTGCTCCGAGGGAGGCGAGCAGGACTCTGGCTCCTACCGGCCCCGCGCCGACGCTACAGTGCGGACAGAGCTCCCCCAGCCACGCCGCCAGCTGACGCCCGCCTGGGGAGCCCGGCAGGCAGGCAGGCAGCAGTGGGCTCGCCACTCCTGGGCGGGGTCCCCGTCAGCCACTGCGCTGTACCACCTCCCTTCCTGCTGCAGGCGGCAACGGCTGCACAAAGCCAGCGGGCAGCGGCGACCAGTCGTGGTGGGTGCCGCCACTCTCGCTTGCCTGGAGCCAAAGGGGGCTGCGCTCACCCTGTGGAACCACTACCCTCGCCCAGCGTCGCGTGCCTCTCCTAAGCGACTCGCTGGCCAGCCCAGCTGCTCGTGGCCGCTGGGCAGCTGCGAGAGCGCCACCAGCAGCCCCAACGGCGCCCTCCGCTCCAGGCTAAATTTTGGGAAGGGAGGGGGCGCCAGAGGGGCCTTTGCACCATGGCACTGGATGTGGTTAAGACAGGCCTGCTTTGGGACATAAGCTGGGTTTAAGGCATGATGAGCTGATGTGAAGACGTAGTTTGTGTTAATTGTGCTAATTTGTGGGTAATGCCTATCACTGGATTCTCCATGCACAGTACACTGCAAGTCCCAATGACCAGATGATCATTAGGATTTGAAGAGAACAGCACAAGGCAGTTTCCAGGCCTTGATCACTGGGCTTCTGTGCAGTGCTCTGCAAGTCTTGATCAGATGCTGTTGGGGCTTACAGAGAACTATGCAAAAATGAGCATATTGTGGCATATAGTGATTGACAGGTGGGTGGCTCCACCCATCTGTGAAACGTAGCCCACCAGGGTGGGAAATTCAGTTTCCCATACCGTCTTATGGTAAGGGCAGCTCTGCTCTTCCCTCATATGCTGGAATAAATGCCTCTGCTCAAATGGTGCCTGCTGTAAGATGTGCACCTATAATTCAAAATGATTATGATTATAATTATTATTTATTAAATTTCTATATTGCCCTTCATCTGGGGATCACAGGGCAGTTTACAAAACAAAAACACAAATACTGCAAATTTGAACTGCCGGAGCAGCACCTATTTATCTACTTGCACTTTGATGTACTTCCGAACTGCTAGGTGGGCAGGAGCTGGGACTGAGCAATGGGCATAGCTGCCAAGTACCCGGTGGAGAAATCTGGGATCGGCAGCTGCGCAACACCGGAAGTTGCGTAGACGCAACTTCCGGTGTTGCTTTGCCCATCTATGGGCACCAGAAAATGGCCGGCGCCGGAAGTCGCGTCTACGCATGTCCAGAATTGCGTAGACGCAACTTCCGGTGTTGGCGCCGGCCATTTTCTGGTGCCCATAGATGGGCAAAGCGGCACCAGAAAAATGGCTGCCGGCAGGAACAAAAATAAGGGAAATTAACGGGAGAGGAGCTAGAACAGGAGACCTCTGGGAAACGGTAAGTAAAAACGGGGTTTTCCCGGGAAATACAGGGTACTTGGCAGCTATGGCAATGGGAGCTCACCCTGTCGTGGGGATTCAAACTCCTTACCTTCTGAGCGGCAAGCCCTAGGCTCTTGGTTTAGACCACAGCGCCACCCGCATCCATGCCATCAATGTAGAACTGCCATCAATGTTACTTTCCATTAATACCAGTTCTAGATGATGGGATTCTCATTTGCAGCTATTAACATCCTCCAGTGAGAAAGTGCTTGAATGAAAGTCAAGAAGAATGGGAAATGTAATTGTAATTTTGCTCTTGCTTATGCAATGCAACATATATGCAATACCCCCACTCTGAAAATAGGGGCTCTGACCATAAGTGCTCACTGCCTGATTGTGTATGCATGGAATACAGTCATGTCCATGTTGGATCTCTTATATGAAGTGAAGCTTTTAAAAACTTTTAAGAAGCTATTCCCAGCTGCCCTTTGGTCTGCTTTGCTGGAATGATATGTTCTACACTGTGTGTTAAGGCAATTTTAAATAAATCCCTGCAAGCAAATACTCATCTATAGATTTAGTAGTGTTATTCCATTGGGATTGTGAAAGTCATTTTCGTTTTGGGAACCTGGCAATATATATCCCAGGTAATGCATTTTAGAAGGTGTATGTGTGTGCGTGTGTGTTGCTGTTACTAACATGCGATCTTCAGAAGTTTTAGTAGTTTGCTTCAGTTCACAGAAGCATCTAAAAGTTCAGCAGGTAATCAGAACCTCTTGAGTCGGCAAAATTGGAATAGCAATCCCATGAAAATAGCTTCCTTCATGTGATTTTTGTTAGCTAGGCTGGAAATAAAGTTCAACCCAGGTTATCCTTTGCTGGAGAGAGAAATTGTCTGAAATTGTGTTGCAAGGGCATCGGAACATACTACATTTGAAACTAGCGCAGAAAAGATAAAGGAGGCTGCAGAGACAAACCCAGTTCGATGAATGCAGAGCCAGGGAGGACTCTCTGACACTGAGATTCCTTTCATTGATCCTTCATGCTGAGTTACAGCTGATCAGTGCCCTTGCCATTAAAGGCACTCAGCTTGGATTCTTGACTAGCGCTCAACAGCTTTTAGAAGCATTTAGCACTTAAGAAATATTCAAGGAATGGTGAAACTACAGAGGAATCTGTCTTAGACCATTGCTCCACCTAGCTCAGTAGCATTTGCACTGCCTGGCACCGGCTCTCCTGGGTTTCAGACAGAGGTCTCTCCCAGCCCTTCCCGGAGACACCAGGGATTGGACCTGGGCGCTTCTGCTCGCAAAGCAGATGCCATCCTACTAAGTTGTTACACTTCTCCTACATATATTTCTATGCTATTTTTAGGGCTCACCCAAACTTCCTCTTTCCACCAGGGAAAAACTGCTATTTACATAGCTGCCAAGTTATCCCTTTTTTAAAGGGATTTTCCATTATGCTGAATAGGCTTCCTCGCGAGAAAAGGGAAAACTTGGCAGCTATGTATTTAGCACTCAATAGAAGCATATAGCAATTTGGGTTTTCTCCAGGTTGACAATTACTCGGATTTAGCATGTTTTTTTGCCCGAGAAAGGAGTGGGGCAAGGGCAGTGGTGGAGGAGTGCGGGGGGGGGGAGCGCACCGCCCCTGACAGCGCGATCCCAGTGCGGTGCCATCACAGCTGCCTCCCTGCCCATGCTGGGTGCCATGGCCCTGCAGGCGGTGTGCCACGCCCCCAGGACGCACACCACACCCCTGTGGGCGGTACACCATGCCCCTGGAATGCACACCAGCCCCGTCCTGTCTGCTCTCCGCCCCCTGGTGCCAGAGTATGAAACTCTGCCACTGGGCAAGGGAGAAACTGCTTGGACTTGTACCTAGAAAGGATGGGGGTCAAGCCAAAGACAACCCAGAGCCATGCTTTCTAGGCCTGGGACAAGCGAGACCCCTTAGATTGGCAAAAATATTGTGTTCTAGCTCTAGGTCACTAGCGCCTATGTTATAAACCACCCTGTGATCTTCAGATGAAGGATAGTATAGAAAGTTACTTAATAAATAATAATAATACTTCATTTGCAGATTATATTTGTGTGTGGAGCATACATCCACAAGCATGTATTTTCAGATAACCCCCCCCCCCAAAAAAAACAACCCCTGTAATAATGGCCAGTGCCCCTTAAAAGTTTGATTTAAAATATATATGAATTCTTAATGTACAATACAGAATCATAGACAAGCAGAGTTGGAAGGGTCCCTGAGGGTCATCTAGTCCAACCCCCTGCAATGCAGGAATCTCAACTAAAGCACCCATGACAGGTGGCCACCGATCCTCTGCTTAAAAGCCTTCAATGAAGCAGAGCTTAGTTTTTATATTTATTTTAGTTATGTTTATCCCTTCTTCAAACCTTGAACAAGGCTGCCAAAACAGCTTCCATATAAGCGATTAAAATCAGGAAATGCAGCATTCAGGCAAGAAAACCAAGCCAACAATCAACGTCAACAAGCCAGGGTGGAAACCAAGATCTAGGAGGCCTAGGCTATTAGGTTTTTAAAGGGTTTTTAGGCTTCTACTAAAAAGGTTGGTGCAAGGCAAACTTGTTCCAAAGTTAGGGGGCCACAGCAAAAAAAGGCACAACATGCTACTGAGGAAGAGCGGAGGACAAGTACAAGTAGATTCAGAGCTGATGAAGTGGCTGGGCCAAAGCCGAAAGGACGCTCAGTTGCGGATATGCCTGGAAGCGAAAGGAAAGTCCAATGCTGTAAAGAAAAATATTGCATAGGAACCTGGAATGTAAGAACCATGAATGGAGGTAAGCTGGATGTGGTCAAAAATGAGATGACAAGAATAAATATCGACATCCTGGGCATCAGTGAACTAAAATGGAAGGGAATGGGCGAATTCAGTTCGGGTGACTATCATATCTACTACTGTGGGCAAGAATCCCGTAGTAGAAATGGAGTGGCCCTCATAGTCAACAAAAGAGTGGCAAAAGCTGTAATGGGATGCAATCTCAAAAATGACAGAATGATCTCGATACGAATCCAAGGCAGACCTTTTAACATCACAGTAATCCAAGTTTATGCACCAACTACCGGAGCTGAAGAAAGTGAAATTGACCAATTCTATGAAGACCTACAACACCTTCTAGAAATGACACCAAAGAAGGATGTTCTTCTCATTACAGGGGATTGGAATGCTAAAGTAGGGAATCAAGAGATAAAAGGAACAACTGGCAAGTTTGGCCTGGGAGTTCAAAATGAAGCAGGGCAAAGGCTAATAGAGTTCTGTCAAGAGAACAAGCTGGTCATCACAAACACTCTCTTCCAACAACACAAGAGACGACTCTACAAATGGATATCACCAAATGGGCAGCATCGAAATCAGATTGATTATATTCTCTGCAGCCAAAGATGGAGAAGCTCTATACAGTCAGCAAAAACAAGACCTGGAGCTGACTGTAACTCAGATCATCAGCTTCTTATAGCAAAATTCCAGCTTAAACTGAAGAAAGTAGGAAAAACCACTGGGCCAGTAAGATACAATCTGAATCAAATCCCTTATGAATACACAGTGGAAGTGAGGAACAGGTTTAAGGACTTAGATTTGGTGGACAGAGTGCCTGAAGAACTATGGATGGAGGCTCGTAACATTATACAGGAGGCAGCAACGAAAACCATCCCAAGGAAAAGGAAATGCAAGAAAGCAAAATGGCTGTCCAACGAGGCCTTACAAATAGCGGAGGAGAGGAGGCAAGCAAAATGCAAGGGAGAAAGGGAAAGATACAGGAAACTGAATGCAGATTTCCAAAAAACAGCAAGGAGAGACAAGAGGGTCCTCTTAAATGAACAATGCAAAGAAATAGAGGAAAACAATAGAATGGGGAAAACCAGAGATCTGTTCAAGAAAATTGGAGACATGAAAGGAACATTTCGTACAAAGATTACCATAATCAAGGACAAAAGTGGTAAGGACCTAACAGAAGCAGAAGACATCAAGAAGAGGTGGCAAGAATACACAGAGGAATTATACCAGAAAGATATGGAGGTCTCGTACACCCCAGGTAGTGTGGTTGCTGACCTTGAGCCAGACATCTTGGAGAGTGAAGTCAAATGGGCCTTAGAAAGCACTGCTAATAACAAGGCCAGTGGAAGTGATGATATTCCAGCTGAACTATTTAAAATTTTAAAAGATGATGCTGTTAAGGTGCTACACCCAATATGCCAGCAAGTTTGGAAAACTCAGCAATGGCCAGAGGATTGGAGAAGATCAGTCTACATCCCAATTCCAAAGAAGGGCAGTGCCAAAGAATGCTCCAACTACCGCACAATTGCGCTCATTTCACACGCTAGCAAGGTTATGCTTAAAATTCTACAAGGCAGGCTTAAGCAGTATGTGGACCGAGAACTCCTAGAAGTGCAAGCTGGATTTCGAAAGGGCAGAGGAACCAGAGACCAAATAGCAAACATGCGCTGGATTATGGAGAAAGCTAGAGAGTTCCAGAAAAACGTCTACTTCTGCTTCATTGACTATGCAAAAGCCTTTGACTGTGTCGACCACAGCAAACTATGGCAAGTTCTTAAAGAAATGGGAGTGCCTGATCACCTCATCTGTCTCCTGAGAAATCTCTATGTGGGACAAGAAGCTACAGTTAGAACTGGATATGGAACAACTGAGTGGTTCAAAATTGGGAAAGGAGTACGACAAGGTTGTATATTGTCTCCCTGCTTATTTAACTTATATGCAGAATTCATCATGCGAAAGGCTGGACTAGATGAATCCCTAGCCGGAATTAAGATTGCTGGAAGAAATATCAACAACCTCAGATATGCAGATGACACAACCTTGATGGCAGAAAGCGAGGAGGAATTAAAGAACCTTTTAATGAGGGTGAAAGAGGAGAGCGCAAAATATGGTCTGAAGCTCAACATCAAAAAAACCAAGATCATGGCCACTGGTCCCATCACCTCCTGGCAAATAGAAGGGGAAGAAATGGAGGCAGTGAGAGATTTCACCTTCTTGGGCTCCTTGATCACTGCAGATGGTGACAGCAGTCACGAAATTAAAAGACGCCTGCTTCTTGGGAGAAAAACAATGACAAACCTAGACAGCATCTTAAAAAGCAGAGACATCACCTTGCCGACAAAGGTCCGTATAGTTAAAGCTATGGTTTTCCTAGTAGTGATGTATGGAAGTGAGAGCTGGACCATAAAGAAGGCTGATTGCCGAAGAATTGATGCTTTTGAATTGTGGTGCTGGAGGAGACTCTTGAGAGTCCCATGGACTGCAAGAAGATCAAACCTATCCATTCTTAAGGAAATCAGCCCTGAGTGCTCCATGGAAGGACAGATCGTGAAGCTGAGGCTCCAATACTTTGGCCACCTCATGAGAAGAGAAGAATCCTTGGAAAAGACCCTGATGTTGGGAAAGATTGAGGGCACTAGGAGAAGGGGACGTCAGAGGACAAGATGGTTGGACAGTGTTCTCGAAGCTACGAACATGAGTTTGACCAAACTGCGGGAGGCAGTGCAAGTCAGGAGTGCCTGGCGTGCTCTGGTCCATGGGGTCACGAAGAGTCGGACACGACTAAACGACTAAACAACAACAACAGTGCAGGAAGATGGGAAAAAGTGCATTTTAGAAAGATTGCACTATCCAGGCATACAACAACAACAACAACAACAACAACAACAACAACAACAACAACAACAACAACATTCATTTGCTAGTAGAAGGGAGGAAAAACATTTTTGCCAATTCTTCCTTTTCTCTTGTATTTCCTTGCACCATACAGGAAACTGCTCCAGAAAGTTGGGGGACCCTTTGGAACAATGTAGGAGGTGACACAGACAGACAAATGTAGAATCAGCAAAAGTCTCTTTACTTCCCTCTCTTCCACCACCAGGATCCCTGCAGTGGATCAAAAGCATTCCATGGGCTATGGCGAGAGGAGGTCTGGAAGTCAAACCTATTATTATCATCATAATCTTGATTTGGACCATTTAGTTATATCATTCTTAAATATGGTTTGGTGGTTTCTTTGTTTTCTGCTGTGTGTGTGTGCATGTTTGTGTGGGAAATCTTTCTCTCTCTCTTCTGCAAAAAGATATCATTTCCCCTCATCCTTCCTTACTACACTTTTCAGCTGGCAGATGGTTTTTGGCTTAATGCCTCAAAATTCGCAAGACTCTCACAAGGCATAATCCAGCAGAAATGCATTGCCTTCTGTGTTGTGGTGCTTAATTCACTGCCTCGTACCTGACTCAGAGCCATTGATTTCCTAAATTTTCAGCCTTGCACCTGCCAATGATACTACGGAAAAGAAAGGAAATCGCTTCTGTATTGGCCTCAGAATCAATCGGCTTTAAGCCCAAGCAATTAACTCCCTGAAACACTGTTGCATCTGCTTGGGGTCTTTCCATGTGAGATGAAGAGAATTCTACCACCTCTGTATGAAATGGATGACACTGATTTGAAATTCATTAGGAGAGGATGTGAAGGGCAAGTCTGGGAGTGACAGGAGGAGAAGGACTGTCAAGTGCTTTTAGCGTTTGGTGTCCTCATTATATGCAATCACAAAGCCATCGTGGTCTGCTCTCCTTGGTGACAAAATGGGCAGTGCAGAAAGTATGGGTATGCTTCTTGGCAATCCTGTCATACAAAGTATCGTGTTTAGACTCTTCTGCTTTTCAGTGCCCACTTGTCTCCATTTTTAGCCACAGCTCCTTCATGAGGGTCCACATAGCCAAACAGATAGAAGAAGAAGAAGAAGAAGAAGAAGAAGAAGAAGAAGAAGAAGAAGAAGAAGAAGAAGAAGAAGAAGAAGAAGAAGAGTAGTTTGGATTTGATATCCCGCTTTATCACTACCTGAAGGAGTCTCAAAGCAGCTAACAATCTCCTTTCCCCTCCTCCCCCACAGCAGACACCCTGTGAGGTGGGTGGAGAGACTTCAAAGAAGTGTGACTAGCCCAAGGTCACCCAGCAGCTGCATGTGGAAGAGCGGAGACGCGAACCTGGTTCCCCAGATTATGAGTCTACCGCTCTTAACCACTACACCACACTGGCTCTCCACACTGCCCCGATGGGGCACCACCCCATCGATGAGCATTAGCCATGGCATCTCGTCCACCCAGACTGTAAACACAGGCTATGTGCAAAGATGCGGTATGTGTGATTGATGACCCTGAACATTGCAGAGTATGAGATCAGGGGCACCAACTTGTGCCGAAGATTGAGGGAGCTGGGGACATCATGCACGAGACACACAATGCCACGCGTGGGATGTCACACATATGACATCACATGACTTTTGGGAGGAGCCAGGGGACAGCTCTGAATGCCAGAGAAGGAGCTGCTCTTTGCCTTTAGACTCCAAAGAAACCTTTGACTATTTGTGTGGCTGGAATAAAGTTGGCTGTTCAAAGACGTTGAGAGTCACTTCCATTGCTCCCCCACTTTCACATTTGACCCCAGCCACCAGAAACATGACCATGAGAGAATGTGGCCTTGGAGCTTAAAAAGGTTCAACATCCCTACCTCGGAGAGACAAAAGACTCCTCGATTGCCCAGATGGTGAGGGTGCCACAGTGTCTTCAAATGTCTCTCAGAAATGAAATGGGGTACATACATGGTTTGTTACTCTCGGCAGAAAGGCCAAGGTAAGTAAACTGAAGAGGACGTTTACCAATAAGACCCCTCTGCCCCCTTTGATCTGGGCCTGGCAGTACCCCAAATATGGAACAAATGGGAGGATGCCGAAAGACTGGCAGAAAAGAAAGGTATTTTTCAAAGTAAGCTGCAACGATTAATAACAGCAACAATGTACAAGTAATTTTGACTGAGCTACAGCAATTAATCTGCAATAGCCTTAGTCAGTTCTGTACCTGCTATTTTCAGAGTAAAATAATTCCAGGAAACCAAATTGTTATAATTTCCCCTACTGCTACTGGGCCATTTGAAAGCTAGATTCAATTGTGAAAGAAAGACTGGAGAGGGGAGGAAATAGGTTTATTTTTTAACTCTTGCTAGGGTGAGTAAGATTTTCTGGTACTACATAGTGACCCCTTTTGTTAATATTCTGTCTGTATCTGTCAGATCCAGCAGGCAAACAACTTATACTGCTGTCTTGCGAATCAGCCTGGATACTTGAAGAAAGTCTGAGTGGCACTATTTATTAACTCTCTCTCTCTCTCTCTCTCTCTCTCTCTCTCTCAGCTGAGTGGCAATTGTGTATCTCCCATCTTTTCTGTAAATACATTTGGCTTCGGCTGCACACTGAGATTCTTAGCCAAAATCTATTGATCAAGACAAACAGAGCAAGAATCTAGCACAAATTTCTAGGCTAGGTTAATCTGAGCATCTCATAACAGTCATCTCCAAGTAAATAAAACAGATCGTCTGTTGGGGTAACTCTCCGGTGCATACAGGCTGGGGGTAAAAAAACTGGATCCAGGCGGTGGAATAGATCTTTATCTCCCCCACCTAAAGTTTGGCAGGTGTATAGAGCTACCCACGTATCAATCGCTTGATGTCATGATGACATCTGGTTATCTACTTTTACCCATGTGTGACTTTGAACTCCGATCTCCTAGGTCCTAAAGGTAAAGGTAAAGGGATCCCTGACCATTAGGTCCAGTCTCGGACGACTCTGGGGTTGCGGTGCTCATCTCGTGTTATTGGCTGAGGGAGCCAGCGGACAGCTTCCGGGTCATGTGGCCAGCATGACTGAGCCGCATTCTGGCAAACCACATCAGCGCATGGAAACGTTGTTTACCTTCCCGCCGGAGCGGTACCTATTTATCAACTTGCACTGCATGCTTTCAAAAATGCTAGGATGGCAGGAGCAGGGACCAAGCAACAAGAGCTCACCCCATCGCAGGGATTCAAACTGCCGACCTTCTGATCGGCAAGCCCTAGGCTCTGTGGTTTAACCCACAGCGCCACCTGCGTTCCTCCTAGGTCCTAGTACAGCACTATAACAGCTACCCTACAGTGGCTCTTCATTCTGTAGAAAAAGTTCAAACCATTCTACATTTTACCTCCATTAGATTAGATTATATTAAAACAGAACACTCTTTTTCTACTAGTTTACAACATAGCAAATAAATCATGCTTTCCTAGCAGGAATGTAAAAGATTAAGGGGGAGATGGAAGCACCTTTTTCTGTACCTTTCTGTTACAGAACAACACTCAAAAGGGAGGGGGGGGAGATTCTGTTGACTTTTTCACACAGTTCTATTGAATTACTGAAGTGGTGAGAACAAAGACTATTTCTGTTTGTGCTATGCTTCGCACATTTGCTGTGGAGAACTGTAGTATGACCTCACATTACAAAAAAAGACAGGATATGAGGTCATCAACTGACCACCCACAGCTAACAATAGAATTTTCCTAATGTGTCATAGGGAAGGAGGCAGTGATATTTGCATGCTGTCTATCAACCCCAAATGTAATTTGCCAGAATATTTGATGGTGTGCCTGGGCAGAATTTGCAAGAGAATTTCAGCTGGGCCATTGCCATTAGCCGTCATGCCAGATGTCATGAAGTCTGACCAAAGACCTCTAGATCCAAGAGGCATGCTCAAGCACCGTGTGTGTGGTGTGTGGTGTGTAAAGGCTTCTGTACTGAGTGAGACTTCACTGGTGTTGTTCAGATGCTATCTGCTGCCCTGCAGAAGTCCGGACACTGAGGTCCAGCTCTGAGGGCCTTCTGGTGGTTCCCTTGCTGCGAGAAGTCACAGGGAACCAGGCAGAGGTCCTTCTCAGCAATGGCACCCACTCTGTGGAACATCCTCCCATCAGATGTCAAGGAGATAAAAAACAATGCAGCTTTTAGAGGATATCTGAAGGCAGCCCTGTATAGAAAAGTGTTTAATGTTTGATGTTTTCTTTTGTTTTTATATGTTTATATATTTCTTTTGTTTTATATGAAGCCTCCCAGGGGCAACAAAGCCAGATAGGTGGGGTATAAACAACAACAACAACAACAACAACAACAACAACAACTATTATTATTATTATTATTATTATTATTATTATTATTATTATTATTATCTATGACTACTACTGTGATGACTATGTTCCACCTCCACTGTTAGAGGTAGTGTGTCTTTCTATCAGTGTACGGGAACAGATTGCTGGACTAGATGGCCCTTTGGCCTGATCCAGCAAAGGCTTTTTCATGTGGCATTGCCTAATGGGCAACATCAGGACCTGCACATGCACTGTTGGTGTATTGCCAAAATAAACTCACAATGAGCCTTGAAACACACCCTTGAAGCACACCCTTGAGGCAGGTCTAAAACTTCTGTTTAGCAACAAGTGCCTTTATCAGGGCATGTCTGGAGAAGGAGAGATGCGATGGAGGGTGAGGCAGTCGGCATTGGTCACTGTGTCTGCCAGAATATGTGAAAGTCTGTGAGCCTGTGTCTCTGGCTGGAAGGTTGAAAAGAGCAGAGATCTGTATATAGTTCTGCATCATAGAGATGTGGATGGCACTGTGGTCTAAACCACTGAGTTACTTGGGCTTGCCGATCAGAAGGTCAGCGGTTCGAATCCCCACAATGGGGTGAGCTCCCATTGCTCTGTCCCAGCTCCTGCCAACCTAGCAGTTTGAAAGCATGCCAATGCAAGTAGATAAATAGGTACTGCTGTGGCGGGAAGGTAAATGGCATTTCTGTGCACTCTGGTTTCTGTCACAGTGTCCCGTTACGCCAGAAGCGGTTTAGTCATGCTGGCCACATGACCCGGAAAGCTGTCTGTGGCCAAACACCAGCTCCCTCAGCCTGAAAGCAAGATGAGTGCCACACCCCATAGTCGCCATTGACTGGACTTAACCATCCAAGGGTCATTTACCTTTTACCTTTTTGTAGTTCTGCGTCTTATTTTGTACGTAGACCAGTAGTGTTATGCAACTTCTAATGTAAATAATAAAGACTTTAGAGAAGAACTGGTAGTAATTCCTGTCATGGGAATTCACCAAGAGAGGGTTGGACTGCTGCTGCTGCTGCTGCTGCTGTGAAAACGCAGGAAGACTTTCTGAATAACTCTGTTGAGGTGGAGAAAGGAACCCCAAGAATTGGAGCCATAGCTGCCAAGTCTCCCGTATTCCCCGGGAAACCCCCGTTTTTCCAGCTGTCCCCAGCTGGAAAAACGGATATCCCCCCCCCCCCGGTTTACTTACCAGCCAGGGGAGGCTCCTTCTGCGCATGTCTGGAGTCTCTGGACATGCGCAGAAGCGATTTCTGGCGCAGCAGCCATTTTGGAACTGGGTGGAGCACACTCAGAAGTGACTTTTGATGCTGCTCTGCCGAGTTCCAAAATGGCTGCATCGCAACTTCCGGCATGGTGGCCATTTTGGAACTGGGCAGAGCATGCTCAGAAGTGACTTCCGGTGCTGCTCTACCCAGTTCCAAAATGGCGGCAGCGCTACTTCCGGTCTGCCAATTCCTTATTTTTCCGGCAGGAACTTGGCAGGTATGATTGGAGCTCACACACTAACATGCACCTCAGGCTTCAGAATACCTTTCTACCTTTCCTGCTTCTCCTCCTCTCAGACTACACCTCCCAGCACTCAGTGCTCCCAGCCCTGCTTAACGGGCAATCCTGTTGCTGTATCTTAGACCCCCCCCCCTTCAGCTTGGCTTCATCCTATTAAGGCTGCATTTAATATGACACCGAAAAGCCCGTGAGGGTCTGGTAAGCTTTTACACTAATAGGTTTGGATCAGAGTTTCCCCTCGCCCTCTAAAATGGATTCCTCCTTTAAAAATAATAAAAAGGACCCAGGTGGTCCAATAGATATTCTAATTTTCCCCTTCCTTTGCCTGAGATGTGCATAGCTTGGGAATGGAGCCAAGACAGATTCCGTCATCCCAAATAACTGCTTTTTCCTTAACCACTTGGCAAGAATAGCTCAGGGCAATGAAAGTTCTTGGAGTCAAGTTGTAGGGCACCTCAAGATTCCAATTTTAAATATTCAATGCACTTTGCTACATGACCTCTGTTTAATACATTATAATCACGAAATTATTCCATGGCAGAGCTATTCAGGTGACTGCACTTTTTAACCGTAGCATTCAGAAAGGCACTTGCCACTGATTCAAATAGGAGTAAAATTTTATCTCGGACAAATGAATGTGCTTGAAAGAATTGTGCTGAAAAAGGAAAGGGGGGGGGATGATTTCAGATTTTAATGGATTTTGCTAAGTATGAAATTAATCCTCTCCTTTTCTTTTAGAAATGTATTGTGGGTTTCCCCCTCCCATGAAGCAGACAATTGAAGTTATGCTTGCCTGCTCTTTCCTGTATGCATCCTCTGACAGTTTCTGTTATGAACAATAACCTTCAATAAAATGCCATACACTTTACATAAACTTAAACTTGGTATCAAATAGCTCACTTAAAATTAACCCCGTGACTTGACCGGTGTTTATCGGACCCCTGACTCCAGGTTAGTACAGTACTTTTCTGCATTCACTATGACACCTGAGAAAACTCTGCGTCCTCTCTGCACACCAAAGAGGCGCCCAACACTGGAGTGAATATGGGTGGCCTTCTTTTCATTGTACACACAAGAGGCACCTGCACTGTGGAAACTTCCCACCAGAGGCCAATCTGACCTTTTCACTGGCCGCCTTTAGGAAAGCTATTCAAGATGTGGCTCTTTCAGCAGACATTTGTTTTCCATGTTCATTGGCACATAGGAAGGGCAATGGTTCATTTAGCTTAGTGACATCTACACTGGCTAGAAATGGTTCTCCAGGGTTTTCCAAGTCCTACCTGGAGATGCCAATGCCTAAATAAGAGAACTTCTGCATTGACGGCATGTAATTTACTCACTGAATTATGGCCTTTCCTTGAATGAAAAGATTCTCAAGTCCAAGGAAGGAAAGAGTGAATCTTGGTTATGTGGCCACTGCAAAGATGTTTCGAAGCAAACACCTGACATTAAGTTGAAGAGGTGTAATTATCAACTGTATGTTACTGAATTTGGAATTTAGTAGTTTTTAAGTTAAGTGAGTGGCCCTGTGGTAAACCACAGAACCTAGGGCTTGCCGATCAGATGGTCGGTGGTTCGAATCCCCACGACGGGGTGAGCTCCCGTTGCTTGGTCCCAGCTCCTGCCAACCTAGCAGTTCGAAAGCACGTCAAAGTGCAAGTAGATAAATAGGTACTGCTCTGATGGGTAAACGGCGTTTCCGTGCGCTGCTCTGGTTCGCCAGAAGTGGCTTTGTCATGCTGGCCACATGGCCCAGAAACTGTATGCCGGCTCCCTCGGCCAATAAGGCGAGATGAGTGCCGCAACCCCAGAGTCTTCCACAACTGGACCTAAGGGTCAGGGGTCCCTTTACCTTTACCTTTAAGTTAGTTGAAGTTGTTGTTCATTTGCTTTTACTTGGTGTTGTAATCATTGTTCATGAATCATTGTTGTAATCATTGGAAACCGCCCAGAGTGGCTGGGGGAACCCGGCCAGATGGGCGGGGTATAAATAATAAATTATTATTATTATTATTATCTATTTTGCTTTTAGTCTCATGGGGTGAATGAGGGGGTCTTTTTGATGAAAAATATGCAACAAAGAACATTTCAAATAAATAAATGAACTTTTTAATGATTCTTTTAAACTTAAAAAAGGTGAAAGAATGTATTGAGGAGAAACATGACCTGCGGCTTGTGAGATATATAAACAAAATGAGTTGTTTAATGCACAATTGCTAATTGGAAAAAAAAAAAAACCCCAGCAACAGATCACTGAAGAACAAATTAGTACAGAAGCTATCTAGGCAGACTTCCTTCACACAAAGTGTAATTAAATTAGAATGAAGAGTACATTTTTATAGTTTTTCTTTTCTTTTCTTTTCAAGGCATAAGTCCAAATCAGCAAAACAATAAGTCCATGCACAAGGTTCATCTTGCCACTTGCGGCTACAAAGATGCTTTCAAGCAAGCAGATGATACTGGAAAGGATTTAAACAGAACAAATGCAATTATATGCTGCATCTGCCCACCCCAGCAGAAGGAGAATTGCTTTGAGAGGAAAACTGTGCAGCTACAATCAAAGGATAGGAAGCAGGATGTGGGATTTGTGACTTGTGTGAGTGTTACATAAATATTACTGTTGTGTATCCACCTCAACCCCTCAGGTGTTGCTACAGGGAAGTGGCAAGGTGTTGGGGGAGGGACAAATAAGTTTGTGGATAGATCCTCTGTTTTCTGAAATAAATTGCAAATATGGTTGGGGAGAAATTTAATTCACATTTATAGGTGAATCTACACTGTTGTGTATCCACCTCAACTGTTAGAGGTAATAGGCCGGTATAGGAACCATCTGAAATTTTGAACAACCTAAGATTTGTACTGCAACCATTAAGCTTATGAACACACAATAAAGCAACTTTGTTTTATTTTACCTTATCCTGGTCTGTGCTGTTTTGAGGAGGTATTTATTTTGTCGTTGGCACATCACCAATAGACCGTAAAACATCCGGGGGTGATGTGCAGGTCAGAGTGACCGCGACAGTTGTGTATCCACTTCAACCCCTCAGGCGTTGCTACAGGGAAGTGGCAAGGTGTTGGGGGAGGGACAAATAAGTTTGTGGATAGATCTTCTGTTTTCTGAAATAAATTGCAAATATGGTTGGGGAGAAATTTAATTGACATTTATAGGTGAATCTACCTAATTCGCACTTTTCAAAGCAAGACACAAATAGAAACATAGCCATTCCTCAAAATGCACACTTCTCTGAATTTTGCAGTGCACTTTGCCAGCCAAGTTACATGTGCAAAAATACATATACTAGGTAGGATAAAGCATTCCTGAAATGCATAAATTAAAAGAAACATTATGTTAGGGGAAATTGTTTGGAGAGGAAAAAATGTGTTTATTATGAGAAATTCACACTAAAATTCTGGTGAATTTTCAGGAGCATTAAAATAAATAAATACAACCCACAAAATGATGTGGAAATGGCAAACTGAACTTATGATTTGAAAAATGACAAAATTAAAGAAATCAAGTAGATGTATTTGTCCATTTCTACCTTTCTGACCAATTATATCCCCCCCCAAAGCAAATAATCTAAAAACGAATTACCCCCAGGTTGACCCTTGCCTTGTGGGGTCTCATTTGTAATTGTGAATCAGCATTTAGGGGAGAGGATTTGCTATCTTAACTGCTTCCTCTATTCAAATGTTTCAGCGCCTTGCATAACTGGATTGCCTTTTTAAGAGACAGATAATTCAATGTGCTCCCTTCTTTACCATTAAGAAGATTGGGCTGGCATTCAGGGGCCAGGCCTCTCAGAAGGAAGCAGGATCTCACTGTGAAAAAGCCAAGGCATCTAAACTGCAGGGCAAAGCAAAAACAAACATCAAAGAAGTAAGCTGAGGCTGGTTCCAAAATTATTATTATTATTATTATTATTATTATTATTATTATTATTAATTTATTTATTTATACCCCACCCATCTGGCTGGCATAGCTGCCAAGTTATCCCCTTTTTAAAGGGAAATTCCCTTATGCTGAATAGGCTTCCTCGCGAGAAAAGGGAAAACTTGGCAGCTATGCTGGCTGGGTTTCCCGCAGCACTCTGGACGTCTTCCAACCGATACCAAAATACATTAAAATATCACCAATTAAAAACTTCCCTAAACAGGGCTGCCTTTAGGTGTTTTCTAAATGTCAGGTAGTTGTTTATCTCCTTGACCTCCGATGGGAGGGCGTTCCACAGGGTGGGCGCCACTACCTAAAAGGCCCTCTGCCTGGTTCCTTGGTTCCCCAGAGGCTCCCCAGAGAAGTTTCGGTGTTTTGTGGGTAAATAGAGGGCTGGGTGTAGAGAGAAAGTGTGGCAGGGCTCTGGGGAATAAGCGCAGGATCAGGTACAATGACAGAAGCTCCTTTCTACTCTCATGTGAAGGGCACAGCTTGGAGCAAAAGTGAGGTTGCAGTTCTCACCCATCTCTTGATGTGTTCCCATGCTAGACCATCCACTGGTGTATGTGCACTGACTGCAATTGGATGCAAAGGAATTACCAAAGGTAAAGAGTGACACCATTTGCCGTGACATGTTTAGCAAAAGCAACACATATGATGTGGACCTGATTCCAGGAACAGCGCTGCAAGGTTCAGCTTTTGAGGAGATGAGGGAGCGCAATGGAATACTTGCAAGACAGTAGATATCAGATCCCCATATCTCTGTGGAGTATTAGCTCCGGCCAACTTGGAGCGCTCTCCCTCTCTCTCCCCCTCCCATTTCTTTGTCTTCGAAACTGCCTCACACGCAATCCAACTGGCAGTCATCTCAGGTCCTGTCCTTGCACGTGAATTCCCCGTGCCATTAAAGGACATTAAATGCTATTTCATCAAATCTTGGAATCTAATCAGGCATCAGTTGAAGGTGAAGCCATAGTGACAGGCCTGTTTACAGCAATCAGTCAACAAACTCACAACAGCAGGGGGTCCCACATTCAGACCAAATCTAAGTATGCTGTGGCAGATTAACATTCATCCAAGTGACACTTGTAGTCATTTTAAGCACTGACAGTTTATTCTAAATCATGACTGAATAGACTTTCAAAATGGATGGGCAGAGCAGTCCAAATTCCTGATCTGCTGTGCAGGAGAAGTTTTGGATGAAGCAGTGAAGTCCCTCTCTCCTCAAGTCTTCCTGGCTGTGCTACGAAAGTTTGACAGCTGTGGAGATCCCCATTCCATCTGCTGCAATCATGGATGGGTAGAAACTGCTGCCAGCAGCATCTCCCCTGATAACAGGAAGTATTAAGACCAAAAATGGGGCCTTTGGGAAGCAGGGCTCAATTCAAAGCATTGGTGCTGAACTTTAAAGCCCTAAACGGCCTCGGTCCTATATACCTGAAGGAGCGTCTCCACCCCCGTTGCTCAGCCCCGGACACTGAGATCCAGTGCTGAGGGCCTTCTGGCGGTTCCCTCACTGCGAGAAGCAAAGCTACAGGGAACCAGGCAAAGGGCCTTCTCGGTAGTGGCACCTGCCCTGTGGAACGCCCTCCCATCGGAGGTCAAGGAGATAAACAACTACCTGACATTTAGAAAACACCTAAAGGCAGCCCTGTTTAGGGAAGTTTTTAATTGGTGATATTTTAATGTATTTTGGTATCTGTTGGAAGACGTCCAGAGTGGTGGGGAAAACCCAGCCAGATGGGCGGGGTATAAATAAATAAAATAAATAATAATAATAATAATAATAATAATAATAATAATAATAATTAATAATAAGGAAGTCCTGTGGTGGTCAAGGAGCCACAGGTTCTTTAAATGGCCAAATTAGCTGCAAATGACATCATAGGACCAGATGTTGGTCTGTTTGCTTCGACCTGACATAGCAAAACAGCCTGTTTTTCCTGGTCGGCATGAGCAGCAGGGCTGCAGATGCAGAGGTGTCTCCACTGCTCGGTTAAGTACCACTGCTGCCAAGGTGGGATTAGGGTCAATCCATATAAACCAATCACTTAAAGCAGGGGTCAGCAACCTAAGGCCCATGGGCCACAAGCAGCCCACGGGAGTTGTTTAACTGGCTCACAAGCTGCCACTGAACCCAGCTGCCCCCTTGGCGTGTCCGCACACACTGTGCTAAACCAGCACAGCGCAGCGCAGGGACTTGCTTCCGCGGACACCGACAACAGAAATCATGTCTGCATAGGTGCAGATGCCGGAAATCACAGGCGTGCACGCTCACGTGGGCATGCAACATAGCTGCCAAGTTTTCCCTTTTCTCGTGAGGAAGCCTATTCAGCATAAGGGAAAATCCCTTTAAAAAAGGGATGACTTGGCAGCTATGGCATGCAATCCAACCCAGAGAGGGATCTCCGCTGGCGTGAGGCAGCCTAGGTGAGGTAAACCCTGCTGACCCCTGACTTAAAGCCACAGGATTGCACATGTTCCTTTGTTCATTTCTAACACAATGTTGACAAATTTCTTTATAGCTGAAGGTAAGCACGCCAACTCTATATTGTAAAACTCCTGCAGTTTATTTGTTTTAATTGGGGATTTAAAGGTAAAGGTAAAGGGACCCCTGACCATTAAGGTCCAGCCATGACCGACTCTGGGGTTGCACGCTCATCTCGCATTATTGGCCGAGGGAGCCGGCGTATAGCTTCCAGGTCATATGGCCAGCATGACAAAGCTGCTTCTGGCAAACCAGAGCAGCACATGGAAACACCGTTTACCTTCCCGCTATAGCGGTTCCTATTTATCTACTTGCACTTTGACATGCTTTCGAACTGCTAGGTTGGCAGGAGCTGGGACCAAGCAATGGGAGCTCACCCCGTCACAGGGATTCGAATCACCGACCTTCTGATCAGCAAGCCCTAGGCTCAGTGGTTTAGCCCACAGTGCCACCTGGGTCCCTTATTGGGGATTTAGGATTGCTCAATTTGAAATCAATTTAGCATCAAAAGGACACCTGACTGTCTCTTGAATGGTATAGACCAGTGTTTCCCAACCTGGTGTCTCCAGCTGTTTTCAGACTACAATTCCTATCATCCCTGACTACTGGTCTTGCTAGCTAGGGATGATAGAAGTTGTAGTCCAAAAACAGCTGGAGTTCCAAGGTTGGGAAACACTGGTGTAGACCTTGAAGTTGGCTAACCGAGCCAGCAAAAGTTACTTGGTTACCATCTTCCCCTTTATGGTGAAATATAATACAATTCTATTTAAATGATATTCTCTTCCCCCTAAATTTACCTGCATATATTGCATATTTTATGTAACTCTGTGCTCTGTTTAGTGTTTAAGGATCATTTTTGTATTGACATTTTCTAGAAAAGGAAAGACTTCCTGTGCAAAAAGGGAGGGGGAAAAAGTGTGTATTCAACAACACCTGAATATTTAGATATTTGCAATTTGACAAGCATTTGGAGGACTTTAATACCAATGGAACAATGAATGGCAAGCAAATCTGATTTGCAGAATTTTGGAACTCAAGGGAATCCAAAAGATAATTACACCTTTCACCAGCCAAGTATCTTATTCATAAAAATTAACTGTACCATGAGCTGGTGGCTGTGTTTAGATGGGTATTAGAAAAGACACATATTCTCTTTGCAATCTTTTCAGTAGTAGAATGGGCTCCCTTGGTTAAAGAAAAGTCCTTTCTTTTATCTTTCTAAGTGAGAATAAGAAAACAATTTTGTACCAGCTTTATCAGCCTTAAGTAATCAAAATGGAATGATTTTCCCCCTGGCTTTTCCATGGCCTTAATTTCTGACAGATTGGCTGCAGGTTGGTCGCAATGCACGATAAGTCTGAATACTCTCTCCCAACATCTATCTGATGTTCTGGTTGAGACACAGATTATTAAATCATGGAACTGTCTGTCTGTTTGGGGTGAACATGCCACATCTCCACAGACTGCACAACATTTAAGAGCACAATTGGGAGCTCGAATCTGCCTGCCCCTTTCCCAGGTGTCGTTTTTACAGTCTGCATTCTCTATTCACAGAGGGATTCTGATACGCTTATAGGGTGTATGTCCAAAATTAGGCAGGCACTACTTTTTATTTACGAGTACAATGCACACTGGCAGGGCCATCTTAAGCACATCCAGCGCCATGGTGCAAAGGTCCCTCTGGCGTCCCCTCCCCTTTCCCAAAATTTAGCTTGGGGCGGAGGGCGCTGTTGGGGCTGCCTAACTACGCGCGGCCATGTGGGGTGGCAAAAGCTTCCTCTCCTCCTCTTGCAGAATCAGAGAGACTCCTGCCTAGAGTGGCACCAGGCACCTGCTGCAACTCTAGGCAGGAGTCTCGCTGGTTCTGCAAGAAGTGGAGGAGAGGAAGCTTTTGCCACCTCGCATGGAGCTCCTGGCTGCCGCGCTCAGCCGGACACCAGCCGTTCGGCGCCCCTTCGGCGCCTCTGGTGGCCAGGCGCCCTGGCGCATTGCCCCACCCAGCCCGGGCCTAGAACCGACCCTGCACACTGGGCTGTTGGGAGGCCATGTGTGTTACTTTACAGAAGGTAATCCTTTATTTGAAAGCTCCTAGTGTGAGAAAGGCAACCTTGTTTAAATAAGTATAATTAGGGAGAACAGCAACCCTTAAGCTGTCCATCAACAGTTAGCAACAGAACAAAGCACTGAGCTGGCACACAGGTCACCTAGTCATAGACATCCCCCTTCAGGTGTGAAGTACTGCATTTCTATTTAGATTAAGGGAATTCTTTCTAAATATGCGTCTATGCATATGCAAGTGTTCTATGAATCTATCCCTCTTCTTTGGCTATGCATTTTTTTGGGGGATGCAGAAATGGTTGGTGATGAGTCTCATATCTGTTACGCACAGTGCCAGATTTACGTATTAGCTAAACAAGCTATGGCCTAGAGCCCCAATCTCTTGCCCTCCCCAAAAAAACTAAAGAAAAAACACACAATTGGATGTACATTTCCAAAATATAAGATAAAAAAACAAATAAAATAAAACCTACATTCAGTGTCAGAGAGTTGTTGTGGCTACTCCCGAGTAAAGATGCTCCAGCCCGTTCTGTCTTTAAAGGTTTTATTGTCCATGCCAGGCATCCCCAAACTCCGGCCCTCCAGATGTTTTGGACTACAATTCCCATCATCCCTGACCACTGGTCCTGTTAGTTAGGGATCATGGGAGTTGTAGGCCAAAACATCTGGAGGGCCGCAGTTTGGGGATGCCTGGTCCATGCTATTCACAGTGCAGAGATAGCAGGAAACATGACCTCCTAGTCACTCTCAGAATCCGGCAATGGCGCCCGTCTGCTTTGGGGCCAGCATAATAACCTGGGCACCCCAAAACACCACCCCCTGGCCCTGCATTTGGGTGTGCGCCTCAATTTGGGCACCAGAAATAGCGGTGCCCCTTCTGCCCCTTGCTGGCTGGGGCAGTGCCTGGGCTCCGACGCCTCCCTGAGCCGTCCCCCCTCCACTTGTTGGTCAGAGTGGTACAGGGGCTCTCATGCATAGCTGTTAAGTTTCCCCTTTTCTCGCAAGGGAGCCTATTCAGCATAAGGGAATTTCCCTTTAAAAAAGGGAGAACTTGACAGCTATGCTCTGATGCCTCGCTGAGCCCTTCCTCCACCGTCTGTTCCCCAGAGCGTTGCCAGGGCTCTGAGGCCTCGCTGAGCCTTCCCTCCTCTATTCCGCTTCCCCCTGACCCGCTGCTAGCGCTGTCACTGGACAAAGTTCTGGTCAGGATGATGGGGGGAGGCTCCCTGTAGGGAGTCCCCCTGACATCCAGCAATAGTGTTTAGTGTTCTGTAGGCTCCTATGATGTAAGTAATGGCCCCCGCCTGCTAGCGTGCTCCCTAAAATACCATTAGTTTGCTCATTTCTATATATAGGGTGCCTACATTCTGCATGGAGTAGTCCATAAATTACTATATAGCATATATTCAACACAAAGAACAGCGGCAATTTGTTGTTGACAAAGGACAGCTGGACATGTGAAGGGCCCCATTACCTTCAGTAGCTTAGGGCCTCATCAAAGCTAAATCCGGCCCTGGTTACACAGGCCTGTTGGGAGCTCTTTGCCCTCTTTGGGAGCTCTTTGTCAACAATAGGGGGTCCAGCGACATGCCTTTTAAATAACATATGACACTGGGAAGTTAAACATCAACATTCCAATTCAACAGTTCCAATTCAAGCAGTCCAGTTTATGTATGCATCATGGACTGGTTGGACACAAAATGATGGTGGGAGAAAGCAGATGGGGAACCTTCCAAGGGGAAGAAGATTCAGAGCCCGGGAATGGTGTTCACTTTCCTTCTTTTGCAGATCTCCTGGGACATCAAATCCGTCTTTTCCAGTACTGGTGCCTACAATGTACAACTTCTGGCCTTAGGACACCTGCCTTCTCCCCATTCTAACAATGGCAGTTGCCATTAGGATGACCTATACCTATAAGTACCATTATACATACTATAAGTAACACTGCAATAATTTCACATAGGAAAACAAAGGGAACAAAATAAAATAATAATAATAATAATAATAATAATAATAATAATAATAATAATATTGTATATAAAATACAACAGACATACAGACAGGGGTGAAAATATTTCTTCTTCTTTGGCGATCACTCATAGCCGAGTAAGATTGTCTTCCATAAACACGGTTTAAACAATGAGTTCGTAAGTGACTGTGGAGGCCAATTCTGGATCCACACGTCCTTCCACAGTGAGGACATTGGTTTCCGGGCGGCAGTTGATCATGGTGTGGATTTGCCAAGCGTGCCTTCCTCTTAGCATGTTTCTCCATTATGTCCTGAGTTCAAGTGTCTTTAAAGCCCATGACACCTTTGGTAAAGGCTGTTCTCTCATTGGAGCACTCGCAGGCCAGTGTTTTCCAATTGAAGCATCCATGACAGATGGCCATTCAACCTCTGTTTAAAAACCTCCAAGGAAGGAGAGTCCACAACTTCCCAAGGGGGATGGTTCCACTGTCTCACAGTTCTTACTGTCAGAATGTTTTTCCTGGTATTTAGCTGGAATCTTCTTTCTTGTAACTTGAAGCCATTGGTTTGAGTCCTACCCTCCAGAGCAGGAGAAAACAACCTTGTTCCCTCTTCTGTGTGACAGCCCTTGAGATACTTGAAGATGGCTATCATAGCTCCTCTCAGTTTAGTTTTTCAAACTAAACATCCCCAGCTCCTTCAACCATTCCTCATAAGGCTTGGTTTCCAGACCCTTGATCATCTTGGTTGCTCTCCTCTGCACATGCCCCAGCTTGCCAACTTCCTTCTTAAATTGTGTTGCTCAGATACGGGAGACAGCCATGAAACTTGCTGGATGACTTTGGGCCATCTGGTGAACATCTAAGTCCAAATACTTTTCTTCCCTTGTCTGGAAATGTTGCCCCACCCACATCTATTTTTCATTTTTAATTGCTTGTTTGTATTTTGATATCACGACAGCTTATGGCCAGGAAAATAAAACCCAACTGCTTGACTGATAAGTCCAATTTCAATCATAATAATTGACAAGGTGGGTGGGTGGTAACTAAATCCAAATTACACTGAATGAAAAAGTTTGGAATAATTTATCATCAAGAGCAAACAAATAAATATGCATATTAATATGTAGACTGAATTATGATTAGTGAAGTTGCATGAAAGTGTTATTTATTTCAGTTGCAACATTGATTTGACAGTTCTTTAACATATACACTGCAACTCATATTGTTTTCAAATTACTACATTTTGGTCTTAATACATTTAATTTGCTATGACCATAGAGTGTTTCCCACATTTCTTAAAGTAGATATTTTTTTCCCATCTACAATACTGTCTTAATCATTTTATAGTACAGTACATTGATTATTGCCTTCATTTTATGGATCAATGGCCTCATTAGACAGTAAAATTCGTGTTAAGTTGCTGTTTTAGGGGTGTTTTTCATCGCCTGCAATGGATTAATCCACTTTCCATTGCTTTCAATGGGAAAGTTCGCTTCAGGTTAAGTATGCTTTGGTTTAAGTACAGACATCCGGAACCAATTGTGGTTGTAAACTGAGGTACCACTGTATTAGTCTTTTGCAAACCTGATCTTGGCATTTTTAAGGGAAGATCGTTATTTTTAAAAATAATTTTACATTGCCACCACATATATCCTTTTTGCCCTCCCTTCCTGCTTCTTCTCTATCAAAGTCAACACCTCCATACAGTAGCATCCAGTTGCCTCTTCATGGGCTCTCCATAGCTGCTGCCGTCCTCCTCCTCCCTAGGGCATCCGCTAGCAGCTCTCTCTGCCACCCCCGTTTCCTGCTTCTCTTTCTGCCACCCCTGTTCTCTCGCACATGCACACATGTGAGAGCCAGTGTGGTGTAGTGGTTAGGAGTGGTAGACTCATAATCTGGGGAACCGGGTTCGTGTCTCTGCTCCTCCACATGCAGCTGCTGGGTGACCTCAGGCTAGTCACACTTCTCTGAAGTCTCTCAGCCCCACTCACCTCACAGAGTGTTTGTTGTGGGGAAGGAAGGGAAAGGAGAATGTTAGCCGCTTTGAGACTCCTTTGGGTAGTGATAAAGTGGGATATCAAATCCAAAATCATCATCTTCTTCTTCTTCTTCTTCTTCTTCTTCTTCTTCTTCTTCTTCTTCTTCTTCTTCTTCTTCTTCTTCTTCTTCTTCTTCTTCTTCCTCCTCCTCCTCCTCCTCCTCCTCCTCTTCCTCTTCCTCTTCCTCTTCACCACACACTTTTACTGTCCCTTTCATCCAAGTAGTCTGCTAAATAAGGGAGAGACCACTCTTTCTTGAAGTCTGAACAGATCACCTGCAGAGGGCTTTTGAAATTGGGCCCACTGTAGAAGATCAGATCCCCGAGCAGCAGATTAAAATATTCCCTTGAACAATACTTTCCTATAAATGTGAAAACTCTATGCAAAAGAAAGTCAAATTTCCTCTGTAACTGTCTGTGACAGCTAAAACCTGATTAGATTTTCTAAGGTCATTTCCAGAGCTAATGAAAGCTGTAAGGCTGAGTGCATTAGGCTGGTTGCAGAGGGCCAGATTAACAAGAGTAGGAGCCCGGGGCTCATGTTTTTCAGGTTTTCTTCCTGAACATGTGTTAATGAAAGCAAAAGGCAAAAGAAAAGAAAAGGAGTTGGCGTCTTAACAATCAACAAGTCATGTATATTCCTGAAAAGAACATGAAAAGAAAATTGAAAGGCCAAATGAGGTATGTATTTTATTTGGCTATTTATTTATTTATTAAAAAATCTAATGAAATATGACCTACTTAAAATGTGAGGCTTAAACACTACAGATTTAGATATTGTACCTTGGGAAAAGTGGCTGGACCTAGGAGGAAAAACAATTGGAGCAATTTGACCAGGGAGACAGGAAAATGCGCTGTCGTTTTGAGATGATGTACAGATTGAGAGCAGCTACTGCTTTTGCCTAATCCTTCCTCAGAAAATTATGTTACAGCATGTTGTTGTTGTTGTTTAGTCGTTTAGTCATGTCCGACTCTTCGTGACCCCATGGACCAGAGCACGCCAGGCACTCCTGTCTTCCACTGCCTCCCGCAGTTTGGTCAGACTCATGTTCATAGCTTCGAGAACACTGTCCAACCATCTCGTCCTCTGTCGTCCCCTTCTCCTTGTGCCCTACATCTTTCCCAGCATCAGGGTCTTTTCCAGGGAGTCTTCTCTTCTCACGAGGTGGCCAAAGTATTGGAGCCTCAGCTTCAGGATCTGTCCTTCCAGTGAGCACTCAGGGCTGATTTCCTTTAGAATGGATAGGTTTGATCTTCTTGCAGTCCATGGGACTCTCAAGAGTCTCCTCCAGCACCATAATTCAAAAGCATCATTTCTTCTGCGATCAGCCTTCTTTATGGTCCAGTTCTCACTTTTCTTTATGGTCCAGCTCTGTGTGATCCAGTCCCTATGTTACAGCATAGGGATTGCCAGATAGGATACTAACTGGATAGATGAAGAGAGGAGTGTTCACTGGAGGTGCTGAGAGTTACCCAAAGTAGGCAGCGAAAATGGGGGAGCATGAATGGGTGACAGAGGTTGGCTGATATTATAAAAGGGGATGCAGGGAGTAGAACATCATGCAATACAGTGGGTTAATCACTATAGCTATTGGCCATCATAATTTATATTAGCTTCCTTTACATTCTGGCTTCCATTTTAAGGGCCCAAACTCTGTTTTGGGTGGTTGTAAGTATAATGCTGGTGGTCAACAAAGGGGGTTAAAAGACTGTCTCAAGGCAAATATTTTAAAAAATGTAGTATAAACACTGACAACTGGGAAACACTGGCCTGTGAGCGCTCCAGTTGGAGAACAGCCTTTGCCAAGGGTGTCATGAGCTTTGAAGACACTCAAACTCAGGACACAAGGGAGAAACAACTCCCACCCGGAAACCAATGTCCCCACTGTGGAAGGACGTGTGAATCCAGAATTGGCCTCCTCAGTCACTTACGGATTTGTTGTTAAAACCGTGTTTATGGAAGACAATCTTACTCGGCTATGAGTGATCGCCGAAGAAGAAGAAGAACTGGGATTCTTACATTGCAGGGGGTTGGATTAGATGACTCTTGGTGTCCCTTCCAATTCTACAATTCTATGATTCTAAGAGCCCAACATGCTATCTTTTTTGTCACACATGCAATGAAGCAAACACAATGTAAGAATTGGAGCTTCCAGCATATCTTTATGATTCAAGTCAAGTATGTTGAGTAGATAGCAGGGGCGAAGAACCTCAGTCCTGGAGGCCAAACATAGTTATCTAGTCCTTTCTATCACATCCTCAGAATTCTCCCCAAGCCATATCCAACACTAGCCCTGCTCCATACCTTCCTTGCGTGAATTGGCCAACATTTTAGTTAGCATTGCCCCTAAGATACCATTTTTCTGCAAGCAATTTTCTCTCATGTAGTGTTTTTAGTGTTATTTTCATGCGCACATTCCCCAAATATATACATTTCTGTACACATTTTTGTTGGAGAATTGCATTGCAAAATTCATAAATGTGCTACTTTTTAAAATAACCTCCATTTTGATCCATGTATTGGTTTGAGAAGTGGGAATTAACTAGGTTTGCATTAATTTCCCTTCCATCTCTACCCATAGCCCAATGAGAGTCCAAAGCCATAAGTACAACAAGAGTCCAAAAACCCAGGGATCTGCACCTGTCCTTTATTTATATGCACACACCAAAGAGCAGCGGTACACAGCACTGTATAATGTCCAGTTTATTAGCATCAGCATGACTGAACTCATAAACATAGTTTCCTGGGAAATAACTCCATTGAAATCAGTAGTGCTTACTCTTGGCTGCGCAATTTCAACTGCTAAAACACACTGAGGTTTAACAAGATCCCTTCAGCTAATCTAAATGCAACCTCATAGCTTTCAATTAGAAATTTAAATCATCTCGCAAAGACATGTTGCCATTTAAACGGCTAGCCTGGAACCAGAACCCCATGAAACGAAAGGAAAACAAAATTATTGCCCTCATACTCCTAACTTTGGTGATAATCTCTCGCAGACAAACTTGGAAGGCTTATTATTACCCCTTTCACTTGCCAGTTGAAGGAGGGGATCACTTAAGCAACCTAGTTCTCCAACAGCTGACAGCATGGCTATAGCTCAGGGGCAAAAAAAATCCTGAATTTAAATGTTGTATTTTCTGCATGCAGGCCTTTTCTCTACAGTGCCCAAAGCCACTGCATAGCTTCCATGTGTCCTTGTTTTCCAGGGACAGTCTTGGAATTAAGAAAGCCATCCTGGCTTCTGATTTGATCCCAGGTTTAGCACTTCTGTGCATGCGCCCAGCACACAGAGTGCTTCTGTGCATGCTCACACACTGAAACCCGGAAAAATACTTCCAGGTTTGCCACGTTTGCATCCTGAAAGATACGCAACCAGAGATGTGTGTATCTAGAGGTCCCACTGTAAAGTTGTTTTCTCTTCACCTCAGCACATTTAGTAAGTCTGTCTTGAAAGTATAACCTAAACTTCTGTGCCATTTATTAATTACGACCCTACAGACCCTGCTAGCATTTTTATTGTGGCACTCAATGACCACTTCCAATTTGTGCTTCAAGGCTCAGCGTGTTTGCATTATTGGATGTCAAGCTGGAGCCCCTGCTTGTCGAAAATGAATATGGAATCAACTCTTATTATGATAGATTTTTAAACCAGGCAGTTGAGAAGCCATTGAACCAATGCTTCTGACATTGTAATACAGTATATTTCAAGCAAGACCTTGAATGTTTGAAACCAACGTACCATACATCGAACAGAGACTTCACTGTGACTTTACAAAATAATAGGTATTCATCTGTGGCTAAGGTACTCGTTGTTAGCTATGGCCTCTTCATCAAACAGCAGGCTTATATCCATGGTGATGGATAAAATGCTAAGAGGACACTCCAGGCCACATTTTAGCTGACATACTTTCCAGAAAGATTATTTTGGAAGTTATGGAAAGTTCTAACTTTATTCTCTCTCATTCTCTCTCTCTCTCTTGCTTTCCTGCCTATCAGGCTCCAAAAAGTGTTTTATGAGCAATACATTTTAAAACAGGGGAAACACAATTAATCAACAACAAATGTATAAGCCAAAAACATCAGCCCAAAGCAAAACAGCTGTGTCTGATTTGATCCTGGAATGTCCTGCTTTTCAATAAAGGTAAAGGTAAAGGTAAAGGGACCTCTGACAATTATGTCTAGTCACGGACGACTCTGGGGTTGCGATGCTCATCTCACTTTACTGGCCAAGGGAGCCGGCATACAGTTTCCGGGTCATGTGGCCAGCATGACTAAGCCACTTCTGGCAAACCAGAGCAGCGCACAGAAATGCCGTTTACCTTCCCAACAGAGCGGTACCTATTTATCTACTTGCACTTTGATGTGCTTTCAAATTGCTAGGTTGGCAGGATCAGGGACCGAACAACGGGAACTCACCCCATTGCGGTGATTCAAACCGCCAACCTTCTGATCGGCAAGCCCAAGAGGCTCTGTGGTTTAACCCACAGCGCCACCCACATCCCTTTTCATTAGGATGTCCCTATTTTTATCAGAGAAATATTGGAGGGTATGGAGTTATTTGACCCGCAAGCAGATTATATAGTTTATAAGGATTATATAGAAGACATCTGAAGGCAGCCCTGTATAGGGAAGTTTTAAAAAATGTTTATATATATATATATATATATATATATATATATATATATATATATGGAAGCCATCCAGAGTGGCTGGGGCAACCCAGTTAGATGGGTGGGGTATTATTATTATTGTTATTATTATTATTATTGAATAGGATGGCCCTATTTTCATTGGATAAATGTTGCAATAACTGCTGAGATGGTGGCAACCAACTTGAGTAAGGTACATGTAAATTGCAGTCTTCTGTTACTAAGAACAGTAGGAGATTGAGTGAAGAGGAGGAATGAAATGTGACTTTAACATAAGAATCAGGCAACAGGAAAATTCGTCACAGCAGCAAATACCCAGCAGGTGATTTGAAGCAGAGTAGCAAACAGACACTCAATTGGCAATACTAAAACAAAAACCCTTCTCAAAGATACAATGTTTCAGTTAATAATCAAAGAATAAAATCTCCAGTTTTGCAGAGATAATCCTAGCCAGGTGAAGGAATAAAGCTTTCCCCTGAAGCCTCTGCAGATAATTCTACTCAGCAGAGCTTTAGAAGGCCCAATTGAACTCTGAAACATTCTTAGTTGAATGCAGCTAATTCTCTCCTAGTGCCTAATTGCAGACCAGTGTGAAAATGGCAAGGTCTCCTGAAAGGAGGGTGCTTGTAGCAGGAGTGGATGGGATTTTGACAGCATGCCATGCTAAGCATTTCACTTTCTTAAGCCTTTGTGAGGAAGGATCAGAGGATCTCAAGCACCTTCTCCTTGTTGTGTATTAATTTGATTAAGCTTTCTGGAGTGCACAGTTAAATTGCAATCAACGGCAAATTATTAAAATGGAGCCCTCTCCCTCTCTGCTGTTTGTTTTAGCGGCATTCTACACAACATGGATCACAGCCTTGCAGACATTTCAGCAGACATTTCAACGACAACAAGTAAACCTCTTGACTTAAATTAAACACATTTCCTTTAGTTATAATTCTGTTAAGATTAGTAATTTAATTGACTGAAATTGTAAATACTTGCATGCATTACTATGTGTTTAAATTTGATTGGTTGGTAGCTGAATTCTAGAGAGTTCTTATGTGATTGGCTAACATTGGTCACACTTTCCTTGCAGAAACTTAGTTATAGATGAATTAAAACTTAATATTTACAGTCACATGCTTCTCCAAGCATGGGCTTAAAGTCTCTTCCAACTTCCAAATGACTATTTTCGTTTCTTTTCAGAGCTCAGCACTCAGCCTTCTGTGTCTAAGTTAGGCCATGGCTTGCAGCTCCTTTGAGAGATTTCTACTTTTACATTCTCCTGCAGCTTTGCTCTCTTTCTTTCAAGCAGAGAAGAAGCACTTCAACACTTAGCAGTGTTCACAGTGGATTCGAAAGCACAGTCATCTTGCTTCACATAAAATGGAGTCTCTCCTTCACTAGATACCTCCCATGTGACCAATATTAGCCAGTCAAATAAGAACTACTAGAGAACACTCTAGAATTCAGTTACCAACCCATCAGATTTAAACACATAGTAATGCATACCAGTATTTACAATTTCAATGAATTAAATTACTATACTAAACAGGCATGGCCTGTTAACCAAGATCCAATGAAGCAGCTGTACACAGGGGCAACAACAACTCCTATACTTTTCAATATTCTTGTTGCCTTTTAGAGATATTAGAAAGCATCAGTTGTGGGTTGCAGTCTATGGTAGACAAATAAAAAATAAAGATGAGTCATATTTGCACACTCAGCCAGGTATGCAACTTACATACTTTCATGTTGAGCTGCCATTCCAAAACCAACAAGACCTTTGGCTATCCAAAAGCTGCCAGCTGCCTGTCGCAAAGAAACTTAGTTCAGACGTTAAAATATCTATGAGAACGGGGGTCAGATACTACTTCTCCCCTTTTCCTTTTCTACATGCACTCCATTCAACCTTCCATTGTGGTTTTCAGAAAGCCACAGTTTACAATTTTGACCCAACTGAGCAAACCAGAAATCATGGTTTGATAGTGGTCGTCAATTGGAATGCATATTCCTGTTCTTGGTATATCCATCTATCAAGTTTAGTGTACAGTGGGAACTCAGATCAGCAAACCAGGTTTTGCCGATGCTTTAATGCCCCACTGCAGATTTTACAAGTAATTCATTCATTTTTGTCAGTTTGTGAATTATTTCACCATCAGCTTAGCCATACATAAAGCAGAGCTCTAGCCATCTTGAAGCTATATTTGATAGCATAACTCAAAATGTTTGCTTAGTGCAATAAGTCAAAATTCATTATCTTTCAACTCCATTTGCAAATGTTTGAGGGGATAATATATAAAATAGATTTCTGCACATAATTGTTGCTTTCTTGTATTTTTATACTAAACACTAAAGCTTCCGAGCCATTAAACGCAGAAAGAAGTGCTGACATTTTAGTTTGAGGTAATACTGTAATTTGTCCCTGTAAAGAAAGTTATGCCCTTCTATTCTCTCTCCCTCCGCCCCCTGCCGTTATGGAGGCATAAAAGTCCTTTGATCAACTTTAGCTGAAATGGGTATCATATGAAAACAGACGGCTGGAGAGAGGTAACACAATATTTAGGGAAGGCAGAGCTGTCAGGAAGTGTTTTCTCCATGCCCCCTCCATTTGTTCAAATGCTGAACACCTTGTTTAACAATGTAGGAATGACGTTCACAGGGCTGAGGCACACCTTGCCTGACAAGGACAGGCCACAGCCTGTCCAGAACGTCACACTCTTGTCTCTGACCTTCGCCTTACCTTCCAAGTCCCGGACTGCAGAATCCGGGACCGGCAGCCGTGTAACTTCCGGTGTCGCTTTGCCCTTCTATGGGCACCAAAAATGGCCACCGCCGGCTTCGAAAGTCACTTGTACGCATGTCAGGAAGTGCGTCGACGCAACTTCCGGTGTCGCTCCGCCCATCTATGGGAACCAAAAATGGCCGCCGCCGACACCGGAAGTCGCGTCTATGCACTTCTGGACATGCGTAGATGTGACTTTTGAAGCCGGCGGCGGCCATTTTTGGTGCCCATAGAAGGGCAAATCGGAAAGGAAAAAAATGGCTGCCGGCAGGAGAAAAACGGGAGACGAAGTGATACGGGGGACCACCGGGAAAAGGTAAGTAAAATTGGGGTTTTCCCGGAGAAAACGGGGTACTTGGCAGCTATGACCTTCGCCTCCTTGGCAGAGGCATGGCTCACTTTCCACTTGGTAGGAACATGACGTGGTGGAGCAGGTCTCGCAAATATATGTGTCAGCTCATGATGTAAAAGTGCTAAAGGTCAGACTGTTCCTAAACGTGTGCATATTCTTGCTAATAAAAAGAGCCTCTGCCGAGCTAGCAATCAGCTTGCTTATCCACAGCTCACCTGCATCATCAAGTATTGTCATGTCTCCTTCTCTTCAAACAAGGCTCACAATATTGAAGCAGGGCTCATTCTCCTACCATACAGAATGACTTGACATGTCCCACCCCTTATATATTCCAGAGGGCATGGCTAGGAACATTCTAGGAGCTTTGAGGGAAATGAGTACATGCAGACCCTCCACATGTTCCCATTTCCCAGGGATAGTCCTGGATTTACAGAAGCTGTCCCGGTTTCTGATTTGACCTCGGAATGTCTCACTTTTCTGTAAAGGTAAAGGGGCCCCTTGACAATTAAGTACAGTCGCGAACGACTCTGGGATTGCGGCGCTCATCTCGCTTGTATAGGCTGAGGGAGCCAGCGTTTGTCTGCGGACAGTTTTTGCGGGTCATGTGGCCAGCATGACTAAGCCACTTCTGGCGAAACCAGAACAGCGCACAGAAATGCTGTCTACTTGCACTGGTGTGCTTTTGAATTGCTAGATTGGCAGGAGCTGGGACCGAGCAACGGGAGCTCACCCTGTCACAGAGATTCAAACTGCTGACCTTTCAATCTGCAAGCCCAAGAGGCTCAGTGGTTTAACCCACAGCACCACCCATGCCCCAGCACTTTTCCTAAGTAAATCCCTATTTTCATTGGAGAAATGTTGGAGGGTATGGTAGGAAGTCCCTATTTTCATCAGAGAAATGAGTATGTAGTTTTCCGACCCCCGAGCCATCTGAAGGCTTCCCTGTATAGTGAAGTTTTTATTTTTAGAATCATAGAATCATAGAGTTGGAAGAGACCACAAGGGCCATCCAGTACAACCCCCTGCCAAGCAGGAAACACCATCAAAGCATTCTTGACATATGCCTGTCAAGCCTCTGCTTAAAGACCTCCAAAGAAGGAGATTCCACCACACTCCTTGGTAGCAAATTCCACTGCCGAACAGCTCTTACTGTCAGGAAGTTCTTCCTAATGTTTAGGTGGAATCTTCTTTCTTGTAGTTTGAATCCATTGCTCCGTGTCCGCTTCTCTGGAGCAGCAGAAAACAACCTTTCTCCCTCCTCTATATGACATCCTTTTATATATTTGAACATGGCTATCATATCTCCCCTTAACCTTCTCTTCTCCAGGCTAAACATACCCAGCTCCCTAAGCCGTTCCTCATAAGGCATTGTTTCCAGGTCTTTCACCATTTTGGTTGCCCTCTTCTGGACACGTTCCAGCTTGTCCGTATCATTCTTGAACTGTGGTGCCCAGAACTAGACACAGTACCCCAGGTGAGGTCTGACCAGAGCAGAATACAGTGGTACTATTACTTCCCTTGATCTAGATGCTATACTCCTATTGATGCAGCCCAGAATTGCATTGGGCTGCATCAATAGGAGTATACCATCTAGATCAGGCATCCCCAAACTGCGGCCCTCCAGATGTTTTGGCCTACAACTCCCATGATCCCTAACTAACAGGACCAGTGGTCAGGGATGATGGGAATTGTAGTCCAAAACATCTGGAGGGCCGAAGTTTGGGGATGCCTGATCTAGATCAAGGGAAGTAATAGTACCACTGTAATCTGCTCTGTTGGAAGTCACCCAGAGTATCTGGGACAACCAGTCAGTTGGGTGGGGTATTATTATTATTATTATTATTATTATTATTACATCCCTTTTTCATTAGAGAAATATTGGAGGATATGGTACATGTTAAATGTTTTTATTCATTTCTTTAAAAACCTCATATAGAAAAGATCTAAGCAGTGTATAAAAACTTCCAAATCACAGAAAATGAAAGAAAAATGTATAGAAACAGAGGAACTGGACAGCCACATGGCAACCTGCGATGTTTTGCCAGCTGTATGAGCAAACACAAACCATTGGACAGTCAGCCGATGTATGGAAGGTTGGATGGATAGTTGAACAGATAGACCATGACAGGCACACCCTGCGTGCCCCAGGGCAGTGACCTGGGCTGCCTGCCCTTGAATCTGGCCTGAAGGAAGAACATTGCCCATCAGACACTCCACAAGCTCTGTGCCCTAGGCAGTGACCTGCGTCACCTCTCACTAAATTCAGCCTGCAGGGAAGGCATTGCCCCCAATTTTGTAGCTATATGAAGAGATGAGCTATATGCAGGATACATCCCTGAAACATGCTCTGTTTCAGCTTTCTGTGTGCAGAAAATTAATGTGCTTGCATGGCAGAGCAATTAGATGAGAACTTCACCACAAGGCCAAGAATAATGCTCACTGAATAGGCCCAAGTGTAGCGTTGCCTTTATCAGATATATAACCCAATTCAGCGTCCTTCAAAGCGTCAGCCAAAGCAGTGGGGGGTGGGTTGAGACAGAGAAAACTGAGTAGACCGCAGCATTGCCCAGAAGGGAAAAATGAGTAGGCCTCACCATTGCCCAGTAGGCCACAGGCAAAAACAAACAGAATATGGGGCTTTCACAATTTGGGGGTGGTCACAGGGATGAGGCACGACAAAAGGGGGGACACATAACCACTTACCTCCCATGTCCCGGACTGCAGAATGGGGGACCGGCAGCTGTGTAACACCAGAAGTTGTGTCAATGCAACTTCCGGTGTCACTTTGCCCTTCTATGGGCACCAAAAATGGCCGTCGCCGCCTTCAAAAGTAGCTTCTACGCATGACAGGAAGTGCGTCAACACAACTTCCAGTGTCGCCCCGCTCATCTATGGGCACCAAAAATGGCCGCCGACGACACCGGAAGTCATGTCTACGCACTTCTGGTCATAATAATAATAATAATTTATTATTTATACCCCGCCCATCTGGCCGGGTTCCCCCAGCCACTCTGGGCGGCTTCCAAAAAAACAGAAATTTTAAAATACAGAAATCCATCAAACATTAAAAGCTTCCCTAAACAGGGCTGCCTTGAGATGCCTTCTAAAGGTCTGGTAATTGTTCTCTTTGACCTCTAGTGGGAGGGCATTCCACAGGGTGGGTGCCACTACCGAGAAGGCCCTCTGCCTGGTTCCCTGTAACTTGGCTTCTCGTAATGAGGGAACCGCCAGAAGGCCCTCGGAGCTGGACCTCAGTGTCCGGGCAGAACGATGGGGGTGGAGACGCTCCTTCAGGTATACCGGACCGAGGCCGTTTAGGGCTTTAAAGGTCAACACCAACACTTTGAATTGTGCTCGGAAACGTACTGGGAGCCAATGTAGGTCTTTTAGGACCGGTGTTATGTGATCTCGGCGGCCGCTCCCAGTCACCAGTCTAGCTGCCACATTCTGGATTAGTTGTAGTTTCCGGGTCACCTTCAAAGGTAGCCCCACGTAGAGCGCATTGCAGTAGTCCAAGCGAGAGATAACTAGAGCATGCACCACTCTGGAGAGACAGTCAGTGGGCAGGTAGGGACTCAGCCTGCATACCAGATGGAGCTGATAAACAGCTGCCCTGGACACGGAGTTGACCTGTGCCTCCATGGACAGCTGTGAGTCTAAAATGACTCCCAGGCTGCGCACCTGGTCTTTCAGGGGCACAGTTACCCCATTCAGGACCAGAGAGTCCTCCACACCCGCCCGCCTCCTGTCCCCCACAAACAGTACTTCTGTCTTGTCAGGATTCAATCTCAATCTGTTAGCCGCCATCCATCCTCCAACCGCCTCCAAGCACTCACACAGGACCTTCACCGCCTTCACTGGTTCTGATTTAAAAGAGAGGTAGAGCTGGGTATCATCAGCATACTGATGGACACCCAGCCCAAACCCCCTGATGATCTCTCCCAGCGGCTGCATATAGATGTTAAAAAGCATGGGGGAGAGGACAGAACCCTGAGGCACCCCACAAGTGAGAGCCCAGGGGTCTGAACACTCATCCCCCACCACCACTTTCTGAACACGGCCCAGGAGGAAGGAGCGGAACCACTGCATGACAGTGCCCCCAGCTCCCAAGTCCTCTAGACGGTCCAGAAGGATGTTATGGTCGATGGTGTCAAAAGCCGCTGAGAGATCCAGCAGAACAAGGAAACAGCTCTTACCTTTGTCCCTAGCCCACCGGAGATCATCGACCAGTGCGACCAAGGCAGTTTCAGTCCCATGATGAGGCCTGAATCCTGACTGGAAGGGATCCAAATGGTCCGCTTCTTCCAGGCGTGCCTGGAGTTGTTCCGCAACCACTCGCTCAATCACCTTGCCCAAGAATGGAAGATTTGAGACTGGGCGATAGTTGGCCATATTGGCCGGATCTAAAGATGGTTTTTTAAGAAGCGGTTTAATAACCGCCTCTTTCAGCGGGTCTGGGAAGGCTCCCTCATGGAGAGAAGCATTTACCAACCCGCGAAGCCCATCGCCCAGCCCTTCCTGGCTAGCTTTTATAAGCCAGGATGGGCAAGGATCAAGGAGACAGGTGGTTGGTTTCATTCGTCTAAGCAGCCTGTCCACATCCTCGGAGGTAACAGATTGAAATTGATCCCACAAAACTTGACTAGACAGGACTCTAGCACTCTCCCGCCCCAGCCCTGCTCCCACGGTGGAGTCTACCTCTTCCCGAATCTGAGCGACTATCTGCAAAAAACTTTGCAAAATCATTGCAGGAGATAATGTGGCCCGTACTGGGCCCGGATGGAGCAGGTGGTTCCGCTAAATTGCGAACCACCTGGAAGAGTCTCCTGCTGCTGTTTTCTGCAGATGCGATGGAGACGGTGAAGAAGGTCCTCTTCGCCGTCGCCATTGCCACTTGGTAGGCTCGAAGTTGAGCTCTAGCCCGTGTCCGGTCTGATTCAAAATGAGTTTTCCGCCACCGGCGCTCTAGCCGTCTCAACGACTGTTTCATTGCCCTCAGCGCCGGGGAAAACCACGGGGCTGTCCGGGCTCCATGCAATCTGAGAGGGCGCTTCGGAGCCAGACAGTCAATAGCGCTGGTTAACTCCGCATTCCAGCGGGCCACCAGGGAATCAGCTGAAAGGCCATCGACATGGGATAAAACATCCCCTACCACTCTTTGGAAGCCAATTGGATCCATTAAGTAGCGGGGGCAGACCATCCGAATCGGTCCCACCTCCCTGCAGAGGGGAAGGGTTGCGGAGAAGTCCAGTTGCACCAGAAAGTGATCTGACCATGGCACTTCTTTTGTTTCGCTTTTACTTAATGTCAGATCACCAACATCCATAGAGGTAAACACCAAGTCCAAGGCATGTCCGCGGCTATGAGTTGGGCCAGACTTATTCAGGGACAGCCCCATGGTGGCCATGCTTTCCACGAAGTCCCGAGCGGCTCCTTGTAAGGTCGTGTCGGCATGGATGTTAAAATCCCCTAAGACAACCAAGCTAGGTGTCTCCAGGAGCACATCCGACACAACCTGAAGCAGCTCGGGCAGGGAATCCTTGGTGCAGCAGGGAGGTCGGTACACCAAAAGGAATCCTGTACTGCCTCTATTGCCCAACTTCCAGAACATGCACTCAGAGAACTGGGTCTTCCCAATAGGACGCCTGGTGCAAACTAATGACTTCCTAAAAATCACTGCAACCCCCCCTCCCCGCCCAGATGGCCTGGGTTGCTGTGCATAAGAGAAACCTGGTGGGCAAGCAGCGCCAAGAACGGGCCCATCGGCTTCCTCCAACCAGGTCTCTGTCACACATGCCAGGTCAAATCCTCCATCCACAATCAGGTCGTGAATGGCGGTGGTCTTATTCATCATCGACCTGGCATTGCACAGCAGCACCTTCAGGTCATGTGGGTATCCCTTGCCTATTCCAATATCCGTCCGGTCAGGACCAGACCTGGAGGCAGGGATAGTCCTCAGACAACGACTAAGTCTGCCTCCTCGGTAATGACATGGTCTGGTCTTAGCGTAACTCCTCCTCCTACCCGTGACCACTGAGATTGGTTGTTCCAGTGCACCCCCCCCCTGTGGAATCTGCCCCAGCCATTTTGCTTGCTGGGACCCCCTCCCGGGCAGCCCTGACCCCTCCCCTTAAAAACAAAATAAAACCTCTGTAAAAAGCAGCAAAGAACGCAACAAAAGAAGAACACAAAAAAGACAATAAAACAATAAAACCAAAAACAATAAAAATTACAAATACACTAAAATTTAACAGATTCCCACACCCAACTAAAAATCCCTCCCACCTACCACCCCAAACACAATAAAACAATAAAACCAAAAACAATAAAAATTACAAATACACTAAAATTTAACAGATTCCCACACCCAACTAAAAATCCCTCCCACCTACCACCCCAAAGAAGATAAAAACATAAAAAATTCTTTAAAAAGCATTTTAAAAAGAACTCTGTGCTGTTTCAAGTTCCCCTGGGCAGCACCAGCAGCAGAGCAACGGCAGCAGTCCTTTATGAGGCCTTCCAGGCCCCGCCCTAGACCAGGTGGAAAGAGGTAGGGACAGGGCCTGTGGGCACTCACAGCAGGAAGAGTCCTGGGCAGCACCAGCAGCAGAGCAGCGGCAGCCGTCCTTTATGAGGCCTTCCAGGCCCCGCCCTAGACCAGGTGGAAGGAGGCTGGGACAGGGCCTGTGGGCACTCACAGCAGGAGAGAGTCCTGGGCAGCACCAGCAGCAGAGCAGCGGCAGCAGTCCTTTATGAGGCCTTCCAGGCCCCGCCCTAGACCAGGTGGAAGGAGGCAGGGACAGGGCCTGTGGGCACTCACAGCAGGAAGAGTCCTGGGCAGCTTTTGAAGCTTTTGAAGCCGCCGGTGGCCATTTTTTTGTGCCCATAGAAGGGCAAATCAGAAAAGAAAAAAATGGCCGCTGGCAGGAGAAAATAACGGAGAAAAACGGGAGACGAAGTGATACGGGCGGGGGACCACTGGGAAAAGGTAAGTAAAAACGGGGGTTTCCTGGGGAAAACGGGGTACTTGGCAGCTATGTAACCATGGGGGGGAGGAAGAACCCTAAGTCAGCCAAAGCAGTGGGGGGTGGGTTAGGACAGGGAAAACTAAGTAGGCCACAACATTGCCCAGTAAGCCACAGGCAAAAAACAAACAGAATATGGGCCTTTCACAGGGTGGGGGAATCACAGGGATGAGGCACAACAACGGGGAGGGGGCTCATATGGATGAGGCACAACAAAGGGAGGGGGGAAAACATATCCATGGGGGGGAGGTAGACCCTGAGTTAGCCAAAGCAGTGGGGGGGGGGACATTTTCAGGAACACATGTGGGTGGGGGAGTCTTATTTTTGAAACTTACAGTAGGGGAGTCAGGGTTGGGACAGGGCAGGTGAGGGGACCCTAAAGGGAGATTCTGAAGGTCCATTTAACAGAAAAAGGTCCATTTAACACAAAAACCCACAGCAACGTGTGGCCGGGCCAGCTAGTAAACAATAAAATTATTATTATTATTATTATTATTATTATTATTATTATTATTATTAGGCTTGAATGTGGCCACAACTTTTTGGTTACAGTAGAGAATGGTTTGGCATAGGAATTGGGTAGAGCTATGAAGTCTGCTAGGCAGGTCGCAATTTAACGACCCCTGGGAGCGGGCCCAAGTGTCCCCGTTGGCAGGCAGCAGGCCTGTTGCCAGGGGAACGTCATCCAACGTCTGACATCATTGGCCAATAGCCAGCAGCCGGGCAATCCGGTCTGTCATTCACCAGTTCACTTACGAGGCCTGAGGCCTGGCCACAACACTGCAGACCACGGAAGGTGAGTGGACATCCTATTTGCAGATGTCTGTCACTAGATCAAACGCACCTTTGCCTTCTCCAGTGTTGTTACTGTGTGCGTGCAAGCAAAGCCTGTTTTCCTTTTTCAAACAGAAAAATATGGAGGGGGGAAATGTCCAAATGAATGTACATCTTTAAATATAGACAAGAAGTGCAGAAAAGAATTGCCACCTGCTTCCTTTTATTTGTTCCAGCAAGCATCTTACATAGCACCTTTCATCCCAATTTAGCAACCTCATATAGTATACAGGAAGCATTCAACCCAACTGCTGCAACGCAACAGCTGTTTAATGGTGCAGATCAGCACTCAACGATACATATGGGTATACCGAAATAAAAAGTTATGGGCTGCCCGGCTGTGAGAAAGTTGAACAAAACATTTGGTAAAATATTATATCTATCACTAAACACAAATGTTTTCCCCAAAGCCTGTGCTATTTTCTTTTAACTATGCGAGTTACTGAAAGATTTCTGGACATCAAGGACACAAGGGCTATGCATATTTACTCAGAAGTAAATAATATTGGGTTTAGTAGGATTTATTTCCAGGTAAATATAGTCTTCAGTCAGCCTAGTCCTGATGACCCAGAATTTGGTACTTTCCAGCTGCTGTTGGACTCCAAATGTTGTTGGACAGATGGATAGCCATCTGTCATGGATGAGTTAGCTGAGATTCCTGCATCACAGGGGCTTGGACTAGATGACTCTTGGAGTCCCTTCCAATTCTAAAATTATATGATTCTAACACCAGTCAGCTTCAGCCTGTATGGCAACTGCCCAGCAAACTTCAGTCCAACCATATCTGGAGTTCAGCGTAGTTCTCCTTATGGAAAATTTCAGAAAGGTGACTACGGCTATGCCCTAAACTTTCAGATTAAGCAACAGGCCTATTCCCTATATAGACAAATGCCAGCCATTCATGGTCAGGGGTGATGGGAGTAGTGGTCAAAAGACTTCTGGAGAGCATCAAGTTAGGGAAGCCTATAAATTAGGCATCTGGTTGGCCACTGTAAGAACAGAATGCTGGACTACTGGGCCCTTGGCCTCATCCAGCAGGCTCTTCTTAAATTCTTAAGCCTTGGTTTGTTTCCAATGGCAGCCATACTCGGGCTGGTCCAGGGGTCGGCTACCTAAGGCCCATGGGCCACTAGCGGCCCACAGGGGTCGTTTAACCGGCCCACGAGCTGCCCCCATCCGAGCCGCCCGCTCGGCGAGTCCCCAAACGCTACACTAAACCAGTGCAGCGCAGTGCGGGAACTCGCTTCCGCACGCGTCTGCACAGACACAGTTGCCGCAAATCGCATCTGCGCGATGTGGCCCGCGGAGTGGTCTGCGCTGAAGTGAACTGGCCCAGGCAAGGTAAACCTTGCCGACCCCTGGACTCGTCCCACTCAAATGAATGGGCATGACATGACTAAGTTAGGTCCATTAATTCCAAAGGAACTTCTTTGAGTAAAACGTAGTTGGATACAACCCTTGACGTAGAAAGTTAGATAAAATTTTATTTCATTTTATTTATTTATTGAATTTGGATACCACCTTTCATCCATAGATCTTAGGGCGATTCACAACCTAAAATTACAGTATAAAAAACTATCCTAACTTTAACCCCCAAAGCAATCATCTCCAGTGGCTGAGGCAGCAGTGAGCCTACTACTGCCAGTGTTCAGGTACCCCTCCAGGTAAGGGTGTCCAATCCCATTTTAGTCCTCAGAAAGGAAAACAAGACACTAATATTGCTTCATGGGCAGGATGGCTGCAGGGAGCATACAGCCATCTCTCCTGAGAAAAGGGTGGAAGACACACCCTGGGAGAGACATACTCTCAGGGGCATAGCAAGGGGGGTGATGGGGGTGCGGCACCCCGGGTTCCACTCTGGGGAGGGTGACACTCGGAGCCCCCCCCTCCGGTGAGCGAGCAGCCAGCCACTGCCCGGTAAAAGCCTCGCTCGTCTGCTGGCTCACTTGCTCGACGCGCACTTTGCTTCCTCCTGCTGGGGCGGAGGCGAGGCCACTGATGCCCCTCCCTGGCCCGGCCCTCGCCTAGGAACAAGCAAAGCGCGTGCCGAGCTAGTGAGCGAGCAAGCTGCAGAGCAAGGCTTTTTAAAAAAAACCTCGCTCTGTGGCTTGCTTGCAGCTTGCCAGTGGTGCTGCTCTAGAGCCAGGGTCCTCTGCTCGCGGCTCCACGAGCTGAGGATCCTGGGCAGCAGCATCCCTGTACAGCGCTCAGCTTGGGCGGTTTGCCGGCGGCTCCGCTGCATAGTGTGCATGTGCGGAGTTGCTGCGTACGGCGCATGCGCCATGCACGTACGATGCATGCATCGTGTACGACAATGCCACGCATGCGTGCTGCGTGGCGACGCCCCACCCCCAGGTGCACGCCCACGGTGCCGCCCCGGGTGCCGGAACACCTTCGTCCGCCCCTGAATATTATTATTCCAAGCGTTGAAGTCAGATCATACTTGGTGTGGAAAAGGAATCCTATCTACCACTCCCTGCCATCAAAGAGCATAGCTGCCAAGTTATCCCTTTTTTACAGGGATTTTCCCTTATGCTGAATAGGCTTCCTCGCGAGAAAAGGGAAAACTTGGCAGCTATGTCAAAGAGTGATCCCTAATCCTGAAAGATCCTGCAAGGGAAAGACACATGTGTTGGGTTGACAGCCAATCTCCCAAGCAGGAGACAGCCAATCCCCCAAGCCTTGGACTGCATGGTCGAAAACACAGTGTCCCTTACATAATCAATTCCCTGATGCAAACACCTGTTGCGTAGCTGCATGCAAGAATGAAGGAGTCTATCTGGAAAAAGCAGGTCAACAACCCTACAGAGGAATAGCCAGGAACATCTTGGTCACTGCTACTGGTCATTGGGAGGGAGCTCCTTCCTGGCCTCTGATCCATCTGTGTTCCATCACAGATTAAGCCACCAGAAACATAACGTTCATATCACCAGACATCATCTCAAAGATTACACTTTCCCAAAGAGACAGTTCATACATTCAGCTGCAAGGCATTTAGTGCTAAATAAGCAGAATTAAGTCAGATCAGTCAAGTGATGCTCATACATGTGTGAACTGGTCCTCAACTATTTTTGGTTCTGGTGATGAGTGTCACGTCTGATTCCCTCCCCCGCCTCCAGGTTATTTGAACAACAGGAAATAATCAATATGTGCTGAATGAGTCAAGGGGAGAAACTCCACACACAGCAGCCACCCAGAATAGCAGAGAGGACAGTTTATTCTGGCATGGAAAGAACCCCCCTCCATCTCCTATCTTTTTCCTCTGTTTGTTTGTTTCCCCCCCTGTTCAATTCACTTGGCTTCTGGTTCACTTCGCTCTGACATATGACTGAACAAAATTGCCAAGGGCACAAATTTTGATGGATGACACAGATGATGACAGACTTATTTTCATTCCCATTCTAAATTCTTGTAAATAGGACATTTTTATTTCTAAGTTTTGGGTATGGTTTGCATTCATTTCAAGAAAGAAAAGAGTTAGCTTTGAAGGGCTTTGGAGCAGGACGTGTGTGGGCTCTTGAGCTTTTGTATTCATTTTGTATTCATCAGTGCATGTGCATGGAGCAATCTGAACCCCCTTCCTTTATGGCCAAAGGAAGAGGAAAAGGTGTTTGGAAAATTCATGTCTCTCTGTGTGCATTTCTTTACTTGCATGTGTGCTAGAGGAATGATGTATCTACTTTTCAGATTTAGTTCTTTAGAGCAGAAGTGGGAACCCTTTCGGAACTAGAATTCCCATCAGCCCTAGCAAGCATGGCCAATGGCCATAAATGATGAGAACTGCAGTTCAACAACGTTTGAAGGGTCAATGTTTCCCACTCGTGCTTTAGAGGGAAGAGGGCCGGCCCTACGGCCAGGCTGGGTGGCGCAGGGGGCCACGGCGCCGGCCTGCCAGGGGGGGGGGCGCCTCGCAGCTGCGCCCATCCGCCCGCCGGCCGCTCTGCCTCACAGCAGTGCCCTCGGCAGCTGTGCTGCGCGCTAAGCCCATCCACCCACCCGCCTGCCGCGCTGGAAAACGGGGCGGCGGGGGCGGCGGAGGGATCCGCCGCACCACGGCGCCCGAGGTGCATAAAACGGCCCTGAGAGGAAAAACCCTAGCATGCCAACTGGAGGAAAATTTTTTATCATTGACATCACTCCAAAAGGCAAAAAGGAGACTGGCCTTGATAAATTGGAACAGCTGGAACATATGTGGTACAATTTTCTGAATGAGACTGCTCTGCCTTATGCACATTAAAGATTGGAGCTTTGCTTGATTAATCATTGAGGAAACAAATTTGATTAGTGGATCTGGGAATTGAGGTCACACTTGTTTATTTCTAGAGCCAATTTTGGTGTTGAAGCTGTGACTGGAAGTGAAAAAGGAAATATTCAAGATGGCGTCTAAAAGCAATAGAATTATTAAATAATTTTCTCTAAACATCATTATATATTGTAGTTGGGGCAATATGCTAGTTTAATTAAATGCAATTTACTTCAGTCCATTAATTGGTTTAATCATGACCAGTGGTTAAAGGTAAAGGTAAAGGGACCCCTGACCATTAGTCGTGACCGACTCTGGGGTTGTGGCGCTCATCTCGCATTATTGGCCGAGGGAGCCGGCGTACAGCTTCCGGGTCATGTGGCTAGCATGACAAAGCCACTTCTGGTGAACCAGAGCAGCACACGGAAACGTCGTTTACCTTCCCGCTTGAAGCGGTACCTATTTATCTACTTGCACTTTGACGTGCTTTCGAACTGCTAGGTTGGCAGGAGCTGGGACCGAGCAATGGGAGCTCACCCCGTCACAGGGATTCGAACCGCTGACCTTCTGATTGGCAAGCCCTAGGCTCTGTGGTTTAACCCACAGTGCCACCTGTGTCCCGACCAGTGGTTAGCTGTTCTAAAAAAGGGGGCAACTTTCGAAGTGTAGACACAGCAGCCAAGGATCACAGCTGAGATTAATGACAACTGAAATAGGGATATACAAAGTTGCCCATTTCACACAGAGACAAGCCCATATGAGACATTGAACAACCCTTGATAGAGTCCTGAAGCCAATGACGGCACCTTGAAAAATGTATACCTACGCATGCTTGCAAATGTGGCTGTTTTTTTCTATATTTTTAGGTGTGATTTAAAATGCCTGAGATATACATCAAAACAACCATAATATGAAACATGATATTCTGTAATTAGAATATGAAGTTTAGAAAGTGAAAGAAGCTTTATTACACAGAGATAAGAAGCATCTAAACCAGGCATCCCCAAACTGCGGCCCTCCAGATGTTTTGGCCTACAACTCCCATGATCCCTAGCTAACAGGACCAGTGGTCGGGGAAGATGGGAATTGTAGTCCAAAACATCTGGAGGGTTGCAGTTTGGGGATGCCTGGTCTAGATGGACAGAAAGCCTCTTAGTTTTACCTCTTGACGATCTCTGAAGCTGAGTCACTAACAACTTGGCAGTCTCCAGAAAAGAAAAGCCAATGGGAGAGCTTTTAAATTATGATTTCAAAGTCAGAAAAATGCTTAATCCTCCCACTCAGTCAACATCATATACTTCTAAATAATAATAATAATAATAATAATCTGCATCTACCATCTCGGAACAGATTATCCTGAGTGGAAAACTATTTTCCCCAGAATCAATACTATTAAAAGTAACCTTTTCATCATCCTGCATATGGCAATAGAGGCACTTTGATCTGAGGTAGGCCTTCATCTTTCAAAGAACAGCTTTCAAAAAGGGCCGGAATGCCAAGAAGGAGTTCAACTCTGAAGGCAGATGTGGATATATGCAAGGTGAAAAGGCCATACTATCCATACCTCTTCTCAAAGGTATAATCTGTACTTTCATCCAAAGATGAGACCTGTTGGAAATAATGTCCCAGCTGCATCGATCAACTCATTCACAAAAAGAACAGTTTCCAAGGTCTCTGAATCAACAGAACCTTTAGATTTAAGATAAGGTACACAATAAAAAGGTTAGTATCTGGTTGGATGGTACCAATGAACTCACAGTGCTTTTGGGCTTGTGCCTAATTCTCACAGACTGCAGCTTGTGATTCTCATGATGAAATGCTCCTCCATATTCAACAATAATCTGCACTTAGGAAAAGAGCATGTTGAAAAGATGATGTTGTTAGACACCAAACAGAGGAAATATTTCTTTTTCTTTTGTATGGAGGGAGGAGCCCATCATGTAAGCCTCCACTTGCCTCAAGGCCTAGTAAAATGCTCGTTGCACAAATGGGAAATAGATGCAGCAATCATAGACAGTGCCAGATTTACGTATAAGCTAAACAAGCTATAGCTTAGGGCCCCACTCTCTTGCCCCCCCCAAATATACACTTCTTCTTAATTGTATTTGATAAAATACATACCGTATTTTGTTATGTGCAAATGGCTTTAAATACCTATTAGGTCCATAAATTACCATATAGCATATATTCAACACAAAAAACAGTGACGATATGTTGTTGACAAAGGATTGCTGGATATATAAAGGGCCCCATTACCTTCAGTAGCTTAGGGCCTCATCAATCTAAATCCGGCCCTGGTCATAGATGTTCCCAGGGCCCCAGAAAGCCATCTCTCCCTGCAATGGATAGGACTGGGTGGAACAGACCTAGTTGGGGTGGTGGTGGTTAAATGATGCCATTCACCTTCTCCTGAGCAAATACTATGTGAACAGTATGATTTTCTAGCTTTGGAGTCCAAGTCTAGTAGGCCTAGTTAGATGAGTGAATCTATCAATTCCAGGCTCTCTCCATTTCTCACTTTTCAAGCCTTAGTTTTCCACATTCCCACATCATTTTTGACACCCACACGCATTCCTGTCTCCATGAAATTTTGAAGCATTTTAGTTCTATTTTCTCCTAATATGCAATTACATGCAATTTTGCCCAGCATCTGCATTTTTGCAAAGCAATTTCCCCTAATATGATGCATCATGGTATGTTATTTTCACTGCCGTATGCATTACTGGTAGTATGCACACTTTATCCCAGTATATGCATTTTTGTAGGCACTATGTGGCTAGAGAACGACACTGCAAAATTTTCCTCCTTCCCCATCTCCCAAATGGCAAGCTCTTGTGCTTTTGGGACAAGGGAAAGGGAAGGCAACAATGGTCATTTTGCAAGGGCCTTTGAGCTTTGCATGCTCTTAGACAACACATGGTTTTTGGAATAAACCATGGGATGCTCATGCATTCCTTGATTTAAACCTTATCCTAATTAGTGCACATCTCAAATGTGTCATATGCAGTTACATCATAAAGAAAACAAAAACAGATGTGGGAAATGATCTAGCCTACATGAAGCTTCTTGATTTCAATGGAAGAATTAATGAAAGCTCTGAGATCTCTCTTTGAATTCAACTGGATTTTGTTAAAAAAAACTATGATTGAATTGTCGTCTTGAACTTTTGAAACAAAAGTTTCTGGGAAGCTTACAACAATTGATCACAGAAACAAGATAAAAACAAGACATACAACAAATTCATAACTCACGGCAGCCTCAGAAATTGAAACACTGATTTTGAAATGGAGAGGTCCAGTCAAATATGCAACAATGGTGCTGAAGAGAGATGAGTCAATTATAAAATGGGACACTATTGGGTTTAAACACACATCCCTTTCATTTAGAATCCCTACTCGGGTGTTTGTAACTGCCAGGTGGATTTCAAGCACACTTAGAATCCACCTTTAGACCATCATAGGAAAATGTGTAATGCAACTGAGATGTATGAGAATTTTGGAATGAATTTTGTGTTCACATAAAGTCTTGCTTCTTGAGGACTGCAAACCTGGGATCTCAACTGCAGACCTGGGATCCAAAGTACAACTGCATAGGTCAGGAATGATGGGACTCAGAAAAGCAGAATCTAGATCAAAACACAATCAAGCAGTTCAGCTTCAAGTGTAATCCATGGGCAAATGCCACTTAAGAAACAGGCCAAAAAACAACAACAAACAAATATGTACCAGGTAACTTAAAAGCATCTATAGACCTCAAATGTTGGCTTATATAGTCTGTTGTTTCAGACCCCACCCAGCACCAGCTGAAAGCACTTAATTCTGCTCTTGAGGAGTTCTTTCCTCCCGATAAACTTCTTACCCCCAAGTTGTTCTGTTCTCTTTGGGTTTTAATAGCATTCTCCTTCAAAATGGCCACCTGAGCCTGGACTTTCTGGTATCTATACTCTCTGGGGCTGGGAGATGGTCTGGCTTTCCCCTCTAACATGAAAAAGGGTATTTCTGCCACAGGTAACTTGTTGACTCATCATGAGAGTTCTTCTAAGGCAGAGTACAGTGGTAGGCCTAATCCTACCTAAGTCCCTTCCTAGGCACAAATGTCTTCTGGTTCACTTCAGGAGTTGGGGGACATCATCTGGCTGCTTCCCCAGGTTCTCCTAATATTTTGTCAAAGGACAGGTTGTCTGAAGTTGGGCGAAGAGCCAGAATGATGCCTACCCTCTTTTTAATCCCACAAAACTTCACCTTGAATGCCTGAAGAGAACTTCCCTGGAAATAGAATGTGTTTTGAAACCACTTCTGCAAGACTTAAAACGTCTTTTTTCACCATTATAACTTGAATTAAGAAAACGAAAATCAAGCGAAAGCAAAACTTTGCCTAAATCAAGTGATACCTACTCTACAGTAGGCCAAGCAGCAAACCATGATAGGTTAATCACTTCCCAGCTTGGCTCCCATTACTGGGTAATTGCTGGAAATGATAGCAGACATTACTCATCACATGATAACTGATGACAGCAGTTTTACACAATCAGGCCATCAAATTGCAGCAGTTATCAAGTGAACAACACGGTGTGCAAACTCATTAAATGTGTCTCATTCAATTTTACTCAAAGCGAATTTAAAAACAAAGGTATTCAAAACTCTGAACTTTCAGATTCTATAGTCATCGGGGAAACAAAACATCGGTATTTGACACATAATTATGGAAAGGATTATATGGTTATAGGTCTTGTGACATATTATCATTCACGGATTTGCCCCCCCCCTCTAGATAATACACCTGCCACCACAGAGGCAGCACATACAAAGAGACCATTTTACTCTTACATATTCACATGTACATATGGCTGCTAATTATAATAGCTATATACAATCTTCACCAGGCATCCCCAAACTTCGGCCCTCCAAATGTTTTGGACTACAATTCCCATCTTCCCCGACCACTGGTCCTGTTAGCTAGGGATCATGGGAGTTGTAGGCCAAAACATCTGGAGGGCCGCAGTTTGGGGATGCCTGATCTTCACTGTCAGAAACACTAGCTGTAAATTCAGTTCATCAATCAAACACTAAATTTGGCAACCATGTTTTCATTAGAATAAACAAAAACATATCTGGCACTATAAGGATCCTCGCCTCTGGAAGGCAAGGACAGTATCAGAGATAGAAAATCTGTCCTTTGCACATGCTATCTGTCTCTGCCACAGTGCTTACCCAGCTCATCAACTTTGCAAAATCAGCACCGTAGTTTTCAGTGCCCTACCACCTTTAAGCCTATTTTCATCTGCCTATATATTGCCAGTTCTTGTCCTCCGACTCCTAAGAAGTCCTGCCCTTCTCTAGAAAAATGAACCATCTTCTAACGCAGTCTGGATATGAAGCTTTCTAATGACAGCTTGGAACTTCCAGAGTCTCTCTTTAGTCAGTCCCTCTCATCATTTTCACAGCAGCAGTTGCCATTCTTACGGACTTCAAAGCCAAAAGCTTCAGCCTTTGGGGAAATCTCTTATATTGTTTCGGGGGTAAAAAAAAACCGAACACACAGCCCAAGCAATCAGTTCCTGCAGTTTGGCACACTGTTATCTTGATTAACCCTTTGAAGAATTCACTGAACATGCTGTACAGAGTGAAGTTGATACCCACGTGAACAGACATCCAAAACAGAGCAGTGATGAAACTATTCTTCATCACAACCCTTTTGGGGAATGTTACTGCCATAAATTCCTTAAGATTTGCTACTAATGCAAATGATCAGAAGCCTGCAGTCAAATTGGCTTGTTAGTTCAAATAAACTCAGTCCCACTCCAGCCCTTCAAATCTGCTTTGTCTGTCTATTCTTTTTCTGCCAGAAGCACAAAGCTCCCCCTCTCCCTAATGCTGGTTTCCCCCCTCCATCCGACATTTCTCTTAAGTTCTCTTTCATATTATATTGTATTTCAGAATTTATAAACTACTTCAAATTCTGGATTAGTTGTAGTCAGTGCTGTTTTTCTAGAAAAGGCAGGGCCGGAACTCACCTTGTTCTATTAGAATGGCAATGGTGCCAACCTGAGAGGTGCCAGAACTGAGTTCCGGCGTGTTCCGGCTTAAAAAAAAGCCCTGGTTGTAGTTTCTGAGTCACCTTCAAAGGTAGCTCCATGTAGAGTGCTATGGCCCCTCCTCAACACAGCAGTCTTTGTTGCTCTGGGCACTGGTGGAGGAACAGGGGTGCGGGGGGAGCACACCGTCCCACTGGCACGATCCCAGTGCTGTACCATCGTGGCTGCCTCCCCGTGCTGGGTGCCACACCCCCATAATGCATGCCACTCCCCCGGGACATGCGCCAGCCATGCCCCCACCTGCTCTCTGCCCCCCCACAGGAGTTTGAAGCTCCGCCACTGTCTCTGTGTAATGGTGGAGTTCAGAGTGCCCTTAACCTTGCTTTGGCAGTTGCAGGACAACTGGGAATTGAGCAGAATTCTTTCTAGCAGGACGAGAGAAGGCAGGTCCCTACAATCAAGCTCATTTGCTGACAGTCTTCAACTTGAATAAAATATTGTGGGGGCCCAGGTAAGCCCCACCCCACATAATTGATCACATGATGCAGTGTGCACACACCATTTGAATGGGAATGCCCATCAACTTTGTGGGGCCCCCGCCCCCTCAAATATTTTATTTTGGGGGCTGAAGCTCCTATGGCCCCTAGGAGTTGGCTCCTAGGGTCTTCAAGCAGAGACTGGATAGTAATCTGTTGGGAATGCTTAAACCCTGGATTTCCTGCATGGAGGAAAAGGGTCAGCTTAGAAAGCACTTATAGTTCTGCAGCAGCTAACCCTGGCATGCAGAGTTACTCATTTTAACTGCTTTAAGTGGTACACACCGTGAATTATGGTACACACCGTTGAATTATGGTGCTGGAGGAGACTCTTGAGAGTCCCATGGACTGCTAGAAGATCAAACCTATCCATTCTTAAGGAAATCAGCCCTGAGTGCTCCCTGGAAGGACAGATCGTGAAGCTGAGGCTCCAATACTTTGGCCACCTCATGAGAAGAGAAGAATCCTTGGAAAAGACCTTGATGCTGGGAAAGATGGAGGGCACAAGGAGAAGGGGACGACAGAGGACAAGATGGTTGGACAGTGTTCTCGAAGCTACGAACATGAGTTTGACCAAACTGCGGGAGGCAGTGCAAGACAGGAGTGCCTGGTGTGCTATGGTCCATGGGGTCACGAAGAGTCGGACACGACTAAACGACTAAACAACAACAAAAGTGGTACAAGTATGTGCATGCTACAATTCACAGGGATATCAACTCTTTTAAATAAGCTAGACATGTTTTTATTATGTATGTTCTTGTGTATGTTCATTCTATGACGCAGGTGGTGCTGTGGTCTAAACCACTGAGCCACCTGGGCTTGCCAATCAGAATGTTGGTGGTTCGAATCCCCGCAACGGGGTGAGCTCCCGTTGCTGTGTCCCAGCTCCTGCCATCCTAGCAGTTTGAAAGCATACCAGTGCAAGTAGATAAATAGGTACCACTGTGGCTGGAAGGTAAATGGCGTTTTGGGATGCTGCTGTGGTTCGCCAGAAAGCGGCTTAGTCATGCTGGCCACAAGACCCGGAAGCTGTATGCCGGCTCCCTCGGCCAGTAAAGCGAGATGAGCACCGCAACCCCAGAGTCGTCCATGACTGGACCTAACCATCAGGTTTAGTCATGCTGGCTACATGACCCAGAAAGATGTCTGTGGACGAACGCTGGCTTCTTCGGCCTGAAGCGAGATGAGCGCCGCAACCCCATAGTCGCTTTGACTGGACCTAACCTTTTTACCTTTACCTTTTTACCTTTACCATTTACCTTCATTCTATGTAATGTATCCATGTCCTCGTGTAACTTCTTTTCTTCATAAGAAGCCTTGAATTCCTCCAGTTGAGCTCTGAAGTACAACTCTACATCTTTCTCTTCATAAGATGCCTTTATCTTTATGCAATATTGTGTACCATTAGTTTCTCTATACCCCTCAATGCAATATGAATCAATCATAAATTGTGTGAGGGATGAATGTTTAGCTTAGAAAAGAACACTCTGTTACCACACGCAAGAGGCAACATTAGCTTTGTCGCAAAGCTTGGCGTTTCAACATTACATAATGATAACTGGCCCCAAATGCACTTCAAGGCTGAGATGTCTAATCTCCTTGGAACAAAAAAGGAACAGCATCCAGCCAGCCCCCTAGAAGTGTGATCTCAGTCCAGATGAACACTCCAAGATTAGCATGCACCCAGTCATCAACATTACAGGACTAATGCCTCTCTCACTATGCCAGGCAGCCTGTGGTCAAGGTAACAAAGAGGATGAAAGGAGGAGGGTTGAGTAATTGATCCCCAAATAGCTGACGGAAATAATATGAGCCTGGGCAGAAGATAGCATCTTTTGGCAAGGTAGGGGATAAGACTTTGGCATCCACCTAGAGCTGTGTGACACATCTGATACCAAAGTTCCATTCCCTCCTCCTTCTCCTATTAATCCGAACTCAGAGGCTAGTGAACTAGCAGTCAGAGAACCTATCCTGGTAATTAAGCCTCTATAGAGTATGTGTACATGTGATGCATAATTTGGCTTTCTGATCTGTATTCAATACGTGGAGTGTTCCTATCTTTTTGCATATATCAGAGTACTGCATAAAGCAGTGATGGGCAACCTTTTGAGCTTAGTGTGTCAAAATTCGCCAAAAAAAAAACAAGCATAACTCAGGTGGTGTGTCACTTCGAGAAAAACAAACCATAATTTCACGATATTTATAGTTTAAATAACAAAAATGTATCATTGTAATATATAACTGTATTTAATGAACCAAAAACTAATTATTTAACCAAACCAAACCAAAAACCCCTTACAGGTAGGTAGGTAGCCGTGTTGGTCTGATGTAGTGCTGCGTGTTACTTCCAGCGAAGGGATTATTTGTCATTTATTTCTGTTCTCTCTGTTCTCCCCCCCCCAAAAAGCCCAGCAGCTTTGGGGCATCTCTCCCCCCCCCAAAAAAAATAAAGGTGCTACTGGAAGGATTTTTTTTTGTTCCAAAAACCCATTATTTATCACAAAGTGCCAGAGTTGTCGAGCTTTTTTGAGGGAGCTGCTGACCAAAGTTTTGGAGGTTTTTTTGGGGGGGTGCTTTGCTTTTTTTGTGGGGGGAGATGCCCCAAAGCTGCTGCGCTTTTTTTGGGGGGGGGGGAAGAGAACAGAAATAAATGATGAATAATACATTCGCTGGAACTAACACGCAGCACCATCATAGTCTGCTAAAGCGCCAAAAAAAAGCACAGAACGGGTTAAAAAACGAACGCTGTTACACCCAATCATAGTCTGCCAAAGCGCCAGGAAAACAGCACAGAAAGGGTTAAAAAACCAATCCCTGCAGCAACAACTACCAGCAGCAACAACAAAAAAGAATCCGGGTTTTTAACAGGGTTTTAACAGCGGAGACAAGCTGTAGTGGAGACAAGCTCTAGCGGAAACAGGCTGTAGGAGGAGCGGGAGAACAAATGGGGGAAAAGAAACAACAACAACAGTGTGAATGGGCCGATGGGGCGCATGCCAGCAGTGAGGGCTCTGTCTGTCACGTCTGACACACATGTCATAGGTTCGCCATCACTGGCATAAAGGTTGGCCTTTATGCTCAATAGGTGGTGGAATGTGTATCTATAAGGCAAAGACTTGCTCTATAATTTAGAGTTGCTTGAGGCTTCTGAAAACCCTGTGCCACACTTAGGGATAGAGGAGGAATCAATTTAGATATAGATAGATATATTGATAAGATGGAGCCTGTTGGTTTCATACCAGCTGAACTTTGAGCACCTCTCGCATCAAGCACTTGCTTATATCCAAACTGCTGGAAAAGGTTCTCCACTCTTGTTCTGTGGCTCCAAAATGGACAAACCTTTTAGGTTGCATAGATCAGCTTCTCTCCCCTACCCGCTTTGCACATAACCAAGGAATATGTGGGCCAGCTTCCCAAAAAATGGACCTGTTACACACCAGAACTTGCTGTGAAGTTTAGTTCTCTCTGAGCCATGTGAGGTGCTTAATCAGCTCAGGTCTACCTTGGCAACCCTCCATCCATCCATATGAAGACCTACCCCACATTTCGAGAATGATTAGCACTGGGTTAAGTAAAATTAAAATAGGTGAAAAATGTATTGAAGTGGGAGTATCTTCCTGGCTTCTTCTAGCACCTTCTCTCCATTGCAAAATCAATTTCTTCCCAAATACTAAGCAAATGCTTGCCAAATTTAACAGTCTGTCTCTTGAGTATGCAAATCCAATTAAAATGCTCAGCCAATGGAGAGGGAGAGATAAAATAGGCCCCTGAGAGAATATAGCATATGTTCATGAAGTTTTGTCAAAGAATACTTCTCAAATTTTCCAAGTGGAAGTTCATTGCCTAAATCTAAGAATGCCAGGTGGAACTTTTGCAATGCCATTTAACTAATAACAATGCCAAGTATAGAGATTCTAATTGTTTCTTAGCTAGCTAAACAGCTGCAGTGCATAGCAAAAAAAGCTTATGCATTGCTTTCCCCCCTTTTTTTCTTTTTTAAAAAGGTGCTAGTACTCACCATGAAGTAATTGCCACACTTTTAACATTTGGGTGGGGGGAAAGGTGTCAGTACTGGTACCCTTGAGTACCGCCCCAAATAAACTCCGCTTACAGGTATTGTAACTTGGGTCTGCTTCATATGTTGTGGATGCAACTTTCTGGGTACGAGAGTGAAAGATCTGGGGTCAGAAGGGGTCACCGCTCCTTCGTATTGAAGGTCTGGGCATTAGTAGGGAAAGTGTGATTCTGCCATTTAATAGAATGATGGTTTCTCCCTTGCCTTGGTAATCTTCTGGAGAGGGAAGGTCTGAAATCTTCCACAGACCTTTGTTCCTGACTCTTGTCTCCAAAAGCTGCTACTGTTGTTGTTGTTGTTTACTGTGTTTTAAATTATTATTATTACATGTAAAATAGCAATAATGAATGTAAGAGGTTGAGAATGTGGCTGGTTGTTCCACAGGGCGGGTGCCACTACCGAGAAGGCCCTCTGCCTGGTTCCCTGTACCTTCACATCTCGCAGTGAGGGAACCACCAGAGGGCCAACAGAGCCGGACCTGTGTCTGGGCTGGAAGATGGAGGTGGAGACGCTCCTTCAGGTATACAGGGCCGAAGCCATTTAGGACTTAAAAGGTCAGCACCAACACTTTGAATTCTGCCCAGAAATGTACTGGGAGCCAATGCAGGTCTTTCAAGACCAGTGTTATGTGGTCTCGGCGGCCGCTCCCAGTCAACATGCAGCCCTTGGGGGGGGGGGGAGGATGAGCAAGCTAACCAAGAAACCCATTTCAAAAAGATTCTGAATTGAACAAATCTATTCTAGAGGAAAGCTGCTTTTATTTCAACGGGAAAGGTAATCTGCTACCATTTTCCCCTTAGAATTGACATGTATGGATTGATCTCAGCAGACGGGCAGCACTTTTATGAAAGACTGACTATTGCTGCTCAGTTTTTTGTGGGAGGTACCGGGACTATAACACTTTCCCTGTTGCCTTCACCTTGTTTCTCAAAACTGTGCAACAATTCATTTCTGACCTGTCCCTCTTCTGCACCAGGACAGGTAAGAACTCTCTTAGTAGAGTGACACTGCAGATCTTCGCAGTCAAACCGTGACTTCAAAGAAATTGTCTCAATCCCCTGTGGCTACTTGGCAAAAAAAGGGGAGAAAAGTACTGTATCTGCAGTGCACAGTATTTTGCCTGTATTTGCTGATATGGCAAAAGCTGTGCATAGACAAGCTCAGGCTTTGGGCTTAGCTGCGGCGTACATTCACTGCCTGCACCTGTCTAGAAAGAAATTCTTCTCAGGCCCCACCTCCAACTACACAAAATTTATCATATATATATATATATATATATATATATATATATATATATATATATATATATTTCTACCTTATTAAAAAGAGAGGAGGAGAGAGAACTTCACCTAGAATTCAAACACCAAGGGCTTTCAGATGGCTCCCAGTGGAAAACTGAAAGAGGCAACACTGGGAAAGGTGGGAAACAGAGAGAAGTCATAGCTCTATATGCTTTATCTCCATTTGACAATTTCAGTTTCTTTTCCTTTTTTAAAAAAAACCAGTTTCCAGTCCTCCAATTTTTCACATCAGTTTGTGAAGTGCTTTTAAAAAAAGTTCTCATGGGAATTTATCAGCAATTCTGTGCAGATTTTTCTTATTATAAACATGTTTGTGTGCACTTTTCCCTATATGCATACTTTTGCAAGCAATTTCCCCATATATAATCCATTTTTGTATGTGATTTTCACTAGTATATGCATTTTATGAATACCGTTCCCAGATATATGCATTTTTGACACATTATTTGGCTGGACAACTGCCTTGCAAAATTCGGAGAAGTGCAAATTTCAAAGGATCTGGCCTTTTCCCACCTATTGCTTATCTCCCCGTCTTAGGGACTAATTTCCCCTGTTCCTTTCCCTCCCACCTTGTATGGAAAAATAGCTGATGAGAGAGGTGTCACCTTATGCTGCCCCACAAGGGCCTGGGAAGAGGATGCCCCCAGTCTTAGCGGCCCAACAGAGACTGGCCAAAGGTGAATGTGGGGCCAGCACCTTACCTCGGCAGGCAGCAGTGAGCGCTGCCAGGCCTGCATGGTGGAAAGGCTCCCCTTCAGCACCAGGCAC